>NW_006383012.1:6734463-6748259 GCF_000327345.1 Myotis davidii | reverse complement strand
GGCTGGGGGTGGGGAGTGGATAACATTTGCTTTAGTTTTTACAATGCAGCTAGTTTGATTCCTAACCAAATAGTCTTCTTCCTTTATTAGCTAGAAGAGAAACTTGGAGTCTGTCCCCGCACGTGACCATCCACACATCCTCCAAGTCCCAGCACCCGCAGTCTGCAACCCTAAACATAAATATCTCTTGAATCTGTCCATTCCTTTCGATTCCCACCACCTTGCCATCCCTCGCCTGGATTACTTTTCTCTTTGTACGAAACCTCTGAAATTTGCTCAGTGAAACTTTTGACTGAATGTGAAGGTCTGGGGCAGAAGCAACCTCCAGGATCAAATAGGAAGAATTTTTTGTTTCATTTACAGTTCAGCCCCCAAACTCTGTACTACTATCCAAATTGGCTGAGCACAGCATTTGATTATTTTTCCACGTTGGGGAGGGGAGTTTAAAACTTCTGTACAGGAAAGCAATTTTGCGCATTTTCACTGGGCATGATAAAATACATAACATGAAGCGTTTAAGGCAAATCAAGTAGAGACTTACGGGGAAAATAGCTGGCGTCGCCCGTGTTTAGATAAAATGTCTGGCCTACTCCCTTAGTTTTCTCAGCATATCTGTCAGCATAATGTCCCATCTGTGGGCAGCCTCCAGTTGGACAGGGGAAGCACTTGTTCTGGGGGAATAAAACAAGTGATGGATGAGGATGCTCTTTCTTATAATAGTGCGTCAGCTTTGATCCATGCGTTAAAATTTGAATATTCTAAAACCAATTCTGTTCTGATGGTAAAAGGGAACTTTAAAAGTGTCTCAGCAAAGGTTAAAAATGCATCTCATTATTTACAACGACGAGTCAGCAACTTCACTGTTAAGTGACACAATACTAACAAAATTACAAAAACAACACAAAAGAGAATTTATGCTTATATTTACATATACATATTTTAATATTTTTCCTCTTGCTCCCATGGCCCCAACACATCCACCTGCCTGCAGGTGGTTAGGATTTATTTTAGAAAGTCTGCAAGGGACAGAGCAAGAGGTGATAATCAGCTTTTGGGCCCCAAAATAGGACCCAGTAGGAGGACAATGGCTCAAAAGTCGGGTTTTCCTCAATTCCTTTAGCTCCCACTTAGCATATAAAAGTGTAAAGAACCAGATCTCACAATGGACATAGACACCATGGGGGTGAGGACATGAGTGGGGGAGTTGGGGGGAAATGGGAGGATAAGGAGACATATGTAATGCCTTAATCAATAGAGAGAGAGAGAAAAAAAAGAATTCAGATCTCAGAATTCTCTCTGAGCGGAGAGAAATGCCCCAGTTGGTTGTAAAAGCTTAGCCATGAGGTTGGGGTCTAAAAAAGATGGATATCATATAGGAACTGTGGGCCAAGGAATTCTGGGAAGAAAAGAGGGAAAGGAAGGAACAGAGTGGGAAGGAGAAATAGCCATTCCCACTATAGGAAGGCAAGGCTGTTCCATCCTGGATCAATGGACCAGACGGGGACTGGGCCAAGTACAGGGTCTGCATCCAGCAGATACGAAGCGGGCACTGAGCCAGCCAGAAGGAATGGCCAAAGGCATTGCCTTTGCCAGAAGAGTGGATGTCCCCAGAATTCACCAGCAGACATTTGCCATGGGCCCATCAATAGGGAGGACCCCCAAGTTCTCCCTCTGCCCAATACATGCTGACCATCACCACCCGCATGATCACCTGGCCACTGCCAGCTTGGAGAGAAAGGCTGAGAAATGTGCAAGACTGAGACTATCCTATAGAAAAAGCCTAATTTGCTAAGTGTCAGACCGTTCAACCGCTCAACCAGTCGCTATGATGCACACTGACCACCAGGGGGCAGACGCTCCGACCTGTAGGTTAGCTTGCTGCTGGGGTCTGGCAGAGGCAGCGGGGCTGTGAGGACTGAGCCCCTTGCACGAATTTCGTGCATCGGGCCTCTAGTTATTACAGAGTTTTATAAAGTCAGCATTTAAGACAAGGTTACCATGTTTATCAGCATCCTGTAGCCACACACCCAGATTTTCATAGACTATTTTTTTAACCTAGAATTATTTCCAAAACAAGATTGAGCATTTATCTGACAAGGGCAGAAGCAAGAGAGCAAGGCAGACGAGACATTTTAGTAGACAAGCCCATTTCTTGAAAGTTCTCCAGTACCTTAAAGTTCGCCATTAAAAAAAATCTGTAGAACTAAAGGATGAGGTAATGTGGCAGACATAGATGACATCCAGTGAATGCGTGTCAGGGACAGTGAATGACAGCAGCCACAATAAATGATGCTCACAAAATCCCTTAGGGCCCAGGTGGAGTCTACTCACTGAGGTGAAAGAGCTGTAAGAGTCACAGGGGAAGCCAGTGTAACCATCAGGGTGGAGGATGCTGTCGGAGTAATACTTGTAGCTTCTCAGGTGATTACAGGCAACAAAGTCACGAGAGCCTTTGAAATCAGACATGATTCCACATCAGTGACAGATTTTTATCCTTGCAAGTTAATGTCATGATCAGAATGGAGTTAAGTTGTTCAATAGGTTTCTCTAATTAGTGTGAACTCATGGTGGTCACAGGACAAAAACATTTATGAACTGTATTTATGATTTGTAATGAAATTAGAAGTTAAGTACTGTTCAAGATGCTAATAGTTAGGCCATGGCTAAAAAAAATAGCAATTTTTGCAACTAGAAAAATTGCTTTTTAAAAAAAATGGAAAAATAACTTTAGAAGGAAAAGATTGGTCCATATTGATACTTAGCAATGCATTTCCTGAATTTGATCCTTGGAAAGTTGACTACAAATACATTTTCTTTCTTACAGTGTCTCCTCATGCCACTTCCCCCAATGAAAACCCCAAATCTTGGGGATACAATTCAAAGTCCTTGGTTATAGAAAATGAGTCCTGTACAATGTCAAAATATTCAGCAAGTTTAGCAAAACAAAGCACAAATCCTCCCCCAAGAAAAACCTGCCATGCACACAATGGTTTTACCTTCCCAGATCCCATCAATATCAACAATCTGAGAGAGAATGTTCTTCTGACATCCGGGCATGTCTTTTCCTCCATTCGGAAAGAAATCCAGGTGTCCCGCAGTTTGGCTCATTCCAAATCCTGAGGAATTTCACAATATGGGAAAGATGATGTTATTGTATGAACTGAAAACCCTCTAAAACACACTAACGTATAGACTCAAAAACCATTCTAGGAAGACCAGTGGAGGAACTCACCCATGTTGGGGATGATGGGGGCAGCGTCTGTGTGAATTACATCCACAAACTGAGCATCACTGGGGTCCAATCGGACTAATTCAGGTGTCCCCTCAAAGCAAGGTTCAGCTGGGTCCAAACCTAAAAAAACAGGACGGGTGACGTCAGTATCCATCAGCGCACCTGCGCATTCACCTGTGTTCATTCGTTATGGACCTGAGTGCAGGCATTGGCGGTCATTACGAGTTAGGCACGAAAGAGTTAAGCTAGTTCTTTCCTACCTCACCATTTCTTGAAGACAAATCTGTGTCTCATTTACTATTCGCATTAAAGTGAATTTTCCTCAAACCATAGGATTTTGCTTCACTTATGAATACTTAAGTCACTGAGACAATCCCCATCACTGTTCTTTTTCATTTTATTTTTACATTAAATTTATTGGGGTGACTGCAGGCTAATAACCCTAATCACTAGCAGAAGTTCTAAGGGAAGATCCAGACTCTGGGAAACACTGGTCTCTAAAAGTTGCTGAAGGCTAAACCAGGCCCCGCTATACCCTAGCCTCCCATGAGGGCACCAGGGCCACAGCTTTGCACAGCGCCCAGCTGACTAGGCTCTTGTACACATTTACAGACTATGGGGAAGAATTATTAAAGAATGTCCAGCAAATTAACAATAGACATTCCAGATGTATCCACCAAGCCAAACGTAACCAACTTCTCCAAAGTACTAAGAAGAAACTGAGAGGGGGAGGGCAGAAGAGGGCAGTAGTTGCTTCTAGAAAGCTCTCAGATGCAGGATAACAAAGTCTTTCTTATAAACATACAGGTTTGTTGTAGGACCTGGGTATTCAACAGGGGACCCCATTGGCCAAATGCAAGGAGCCTGAGATGTGTAAAATCATATCGTTTAATTAGCATCAAGCAGAACTGGTAGCCCAGGGCCACCGGACCACCTGCCCCCCACTCAGCTCTTGGGTTGTGGTTGATGACAATTGGGCTCATTATGAATTGCTATTGAAGCAGAATAGAATTTGTGATACATTTTTGAGCTCTTTGGGTTTCATTCTATTTATTATTTAATCTATAATTTATGCTGTTTATCCTATTTCTGAAACTTGTCCTTTGTGAATGCTTCAAAAAGGGAAAATAGATATGAATAAGACCTCTACATGCTTTTAATTCACATTTTAGTCCCATGCAATATTTACATGTTAAACAGAACTCTGTAAGCTGAAGACCAGAGCCATAAAAATCCACAAGGGCTCAGCCGACACTGATCATGTGGCTCAATTCAGAAAATGTGAAAACCTGTCTCCTACTTTGGTAAAAAACACCACATTTCCATCCTTTCAGACACCATGTGGGCTACATGTCATCTAATGGTGTAGCGTATACTGTTTTGACCAACCTGTGATGCGTCCCACCGTCCCATTGGTCCTCCTTCCCGCCTCGCCGGCCGCATGGGAACCCAGGCTGTGGCCGATGATGTGGACATCGGAAGGCGAGTACCCAAATGCTGACTGTTGGAAAGAAAATGTCGTCAGAATGTTTTCAAACTCGGAATGCAGAATTCAAGATGGATACAGAAGGGGAGCCTCTGAAAACCGGAGATTTAAGAAGACATACTCCCCCATTCAAAGCAATTAATTTTGAGGTATATATATATTTAAATATAATAAAAAATGGTGATGGGCTTAAGATTTAAACAGGTAGAAGTAGGGCTCTCTTTTGCTGTTTTCCGACATAGAGAGACCTTTTAATGGACACGAGGAATGGTTACCCAGGGTCAGTAAAGTACATATTTGGATCAGAAAATAATAATGAAAGCAATTATTTAGACACGTTCAAGTTTAACATCTTCTTTGTTTTTAGTTAACAACTCAGGTTAGCTTGTTATCACTGTGCTTCTCTTAAACATTTTTTTAAAAACTAGTTTACTCTTGAGGCTGACATTACCATGTCAACTTGGTTTAATAACTGGTACAATTAAGAGAAATACTGGGGGAATTCAGTAGAAACAGTCTGCCTGGTTGCTTGAATAATATCACATTTAAAAAAAACTAGTTGATTAACCTCAGTAGGCATATTGATGCAGCCCAATCTGGACTTTTTTTTTTTTTTTTCAACCAAGGTGAAAGCCAGCCTCAGCAGAGAATGTCTCTAGCAATGATCACACCTACAGCACTTTTGTTGTCCTGTGGAAGGGAATCCAGAGAGGTCATGTGCATGGGTTTTACATACAAGTTACCTGAAGGACTTCCACAAAGTAGGCCACCTCTGCCCCCACAATCCGGATGTTCTGTGAGGCCTGTGTGTAGCCCGTTCTGGAGCCACTTTTCCAATCCACGCAAATGCAGTTCACGCTTTCCACCTGAAACATGTTCTGGTGGGAGAGACACAATACATGGGTAAGCGATTCAGAATCTTTATCACTTTCCAGTGAATACTTGTGAGGACTAGGATTAACAATATCATGCTTGCTGATAACCCCAAAGCAAGAGCATAATGGACTTCTAGTTATGGATATAGATTCCCTTTTAAAGTTTAACATTGATTCCAAACTGGAGTGTTGGCCATAATCGGAACTGGATTCTTGGGATTTCTACTGCAACAGTTGCATAGACAACTGATTCAGGGAAAAATATATAAACTGGGGTACAGTGGGTTGTGTCATTAGAGCTTCATGATGTCGTAAGACTACATCGTTCTTTACCAGAACACACTGCAGGACATTGCCTTTCTTGTTCGCTGCTGTATCTTCAGTGCCCTGAAAGTTCCTGGCACATGTAGGTGCTCAATAAATACTTATTGAATGAATGAATGTATGAATGAATGAAAGGCTGTGTTAGGATCACCTTAAATATTAACTATGTTGAAGGTAAATGAGTAAGCTTTTCCACAATGGAAGAACCAGGGTTTTTAGAGAAATGTATTCTCTTGTGTAATGTTCCTTGAGCAGCTACCTAGCCATTCCTAGGGAATTTTGTTCTATTTGATTTTCTGACTTTTTTTAACCCTTCATTTTCACAGGGCACATAGCCAAAGACAAATGAAAGAAGATAGGATCACAATACATGGCAACAACAGAAGCTGGAAACGAAAAGCTACTAGTACACAGTTTTCCTACATATTGCCACCGTAGGAGATCAGCAAGGAGAGTAGCAAGGGGAAATCATTCTTTTGGGCTTACTAAGTTCTATTAGCTCCTCACCTAGCAATGAAAACTTACTGAGAACACTTAAAGCTATGGACAATACAACTCCTATTGTATCAGTACGGCAACATGTGCTGCTAAATTTTAAAATATCTTCCTATTCTTTATTGGATAACTGCTACCCAGAGCCTCCAAATGCCCGCCAATCTTGCCACCCTGACGGTGCCAGGCCCTCTGCACCGCCTCCACCTCCTGGACCTCCCCTGGACACCCAGGCAAGCAGGACCAGAGGCCCCTCCAGTGTCACCATGGCCAGCGTTTGTCCTGATTGGCTGGGGCTGTGCCTTCCCTGTGGTCGATGATCGCTCCGAACAATCATCCCTGAAGAGAGGACCCCGTCTCACCTTGCACATATTGGCCAGCCAGCCTTCTTCTCCCTTGTCTATGAATCCGTGAATAATGAAACGGGTTTTCCTATTCGTTTTGAAATTGGAGGCCTCGATAGTTGATGGCTCTGCACGGATTTCCTGTTTGGGGGAGAAAAGTGTTTAATGTCAAGTCTTTCACAGACTCCAGCGGAACTGTTTGTAAGGAAAGGGAGGCGGTAGGAGAAGATTGCCCGGGCGTGGGAGCCTGTGAGTGATGGTTCTCCCATTTCAACCAAGCTGTCTGCAACCAGCACCAAGTCGCTGCTTCCCAAGTCACAACATTTTTTCAGTTGTTCAACTTGGGATACGTCTGCTAACATATTGGTGGTAGAGGGTTCACCTCCGTGCACTGAAAGGGTTTGTGTGTGTCTGGATTTTATATATGTACAATATGTTGGAAGAGCCTGGCTGGTGTGGCTCAGTTGGTTGAAGCATCGTCCCATGAACCAAAAGGTTGCCGGTTCAATTCCTGGTCAGAGCACATATGTGGGCTGGGGCTTCGATTCTCTCTCTCTCTCTCTCTCTCTCTTTCTTCCCCCCCCCTTCCTTCCTCCCTCCCTCCCTTCCTCTCCCTAAGCATGACCTTGGGTGAAAATTAAAAAAGATGTTGGAAGAGTATATATATATGATCCTCAAAAATGTATACACACATTTTAAATAATTATAAAGGCCATGTTTATTAAAATACATTTCATTTTCAAAGTTGAGTGTTCAGCTGTTAAAGTGTGTTCACATTTTTGGGGACACCTGTATGTCCATATTTAAATGATTTATTAAATGGTGCCATAGAGGTAGGATGAGAACAATGTCAAGGTACTGGACCTTCTATAAACAAAGTTACATAAAATAATACTGAAGCTCACAAAAATCTGCAAAGATGTACATTCCACTGACATATTCCCTTTAGAAGACTTAAAACTCAGTGTCCTTATCACATACAGCAGATGGGACTGAGCTCTGAAAGCGACGAGCACTCGTACCTGAAAGGAGTTGGGGTTCTCATTGGTGTACAGGAGGAAGCGGGTGTTGACCTCTTTGGGGCCCCAGGGCAATATTTTGAGGGGTCTTTCCACAATCCCTGCCCAGGGGGCTTCATCGCTGAAGCAGCCAAGCCTTTGGAAGCAGATTTCTTTCCCTGCAATCACCCAGAAGGGTTTCAAGGATATTAGTTTAACCAGAATGTTCTTTTTTAATGGTCTCTATGGCACAGTATGAGTTAAATTCTATTTTGTGGCTCATTGTCTTCCTCCTCATCCCCAAGCATCTTGCTATCTACACAGTCACAAAACAGTGTCAATAGACAAGGCCCAAGCTAAAGACAGGGGCTGCTCCCCATCTCTACCATGTGGGACCACGCACCCCCTTCATCTCTCTGTGCAGTGCTGTGTGGGGTCCCCTTTAGCCACTCAACTCAGATGTCTTTCTCGAGCCATTGGTGCCCTCAGGCCTAAGTAGAGGGGGGTGAGGCTCTCAACTCCTTGTAGCCATCTTCTGGCTTTGGGCTTTGGGTAGAGAGCTCATTTCCCGCAAAGGCCCAAACCTGGTATCTGTGAGTGGCTGAGTATTTAGGTCCCTGACCCCTGTTAAAGGGGCATCCTGGATTCCGTGATGAAGAAGCTCCTCACAAACATCAAACAGAAAATTCATGGTTGGACTCAACTCTAGGCTTAAATATTACCCCAAAGAACAACACAAAGGAAGGTTTTGGAGGAAGACAAAGCCTAGATTCACAGTAGGAGTAGGAATCGTAGCTTGTGGGGGCTGCATTCTCAAAGTAGTACCATGTGCCAGGTGCTGGGCACGATGGTTTACGTGACTTACGTGACCTAAGTCTCACAGTGATCCTATGAGAGGAGTGGTAGAAATGCCCATTTCACAGATGATGATAGTGAGGCTCAGAGAGGTTAAGAGTTTTGCTCAGGGAAATACACTTGTGGCTGCTGGGACCAGGGTTTAAACCCCACATGACCCCAAGCTAGGGTTGCTGGATTTAGCCACTAAAAAGACAAGTTAGAGTATCAGATAAAAAATGAATATTTTTTTTAGAGAGAACGATCACATATTTGTTGTTTATCGGAAATTCAAATTTAACTGGGCGCCTGAGCTTTCATCTGGCAACCTTCCTCCGGGTGCCTGTGCTCTTGACCATGCACCTTTCTTGCTCTATTCCTTGTCCCCATTGTGGCTTGAATTCAGCTATCATAGCCCTTCCTGAAAGGACTGAACACTATATAAATATATTGACTTACCTACTACTGTCCCCAGCAGCAGCGAAAGTGTCCAGATTGGAAGCATCTAAACAAAGTTAAAATTTTGAGTGAATTGGGCTCAGTTGGTTTTCAAAAGATTGGCATAATTCAAGTCCAGTTAGACCTTTGTGGGGAAGAGGGGAGATAGGGAAATACTAATAAATTAGGCTTGGAAAACATGCTCCCGACTCACCGTGGCAGTTCCGTCAGGCCCCGCGCACAACCAGATAGCACCTAAAGGTCCTTTTATAGGCAAGCCTTATCTTTTTGAGCAGTTCCAAGGATGCATTTCTGGTTTTAATCATAAATAAACCAAAATTGATAGAGTAGGTAAAGTTTTCCACAGGACTTGTGGGAAGAAGGGAAAAGGTTAGTTATGAGCAATTCTCTCCCAGTCTGATTATATGCTCAGAATCACCATAACTTCCTGATGGTCAAGGCTCCAGCCTGCCTCTTTTTAAATTTACAGTCTCTGTGCAGGGATGTGGGTATGTGCGAAACCAAATTGTTTTCACAGATTTGATAGCAACGGTCTTGAAAACAAATACTAAATGCTTACTAGCTCAGGCAGTTTTTGTTTAACCTTGCCTTCCCCTCAAAAACAGTGAAATAGAGGCAATTCTTCAAGAGAGTTCATTCCTCTTAGGAAAGCACTTGATATTTTAATTTAATAGTCCATAGAACTAGCTTATTTCTCCATGATAACATGGGGAAGAGAATAAATGAGCTGACAAAAGGAATTGAAGATACTTCTAAGAGCATAGAGGTGAAATCAGTGACCCCACCATCGAATGAAATTATGAATGAGACAGAAAAATCAAATTCAACTCAGAAAAAATGGTTTGGAAAAAATAATCTGAAAGAGAAGTATTGGATGGAAAAGAACCGGGATATTTTCAGTGGGTGATAGATTGCTTAAAATAAATTTTAAACAGATGGTGATGGGATACCATAATTTTAAGAGATTGGTACCATTCAGTGTGACAGCATCAGAGATACAGACTGAGTCCTTTGACGTCTCCACATTTGTAGGTCAAAAATGGTCCAATAATTCAGTTCCCTGACAAAGTTTACAGGTACCAGGGAAAAAGCAATAGAATTATTTGTCTATGAAGAAAGTTGGGCAAGGGAAATGTTAAAATCAGGGCGGAAGGCACAAGAAAGAATTCCATGGGTAGTATGTACCAGACCCTTAACAGAATCTTGTTGAATGAATGAACAAACAAATGAGGGAAAGCGAATAAAAAACAACTTATTGCTACATTGCTATGGTATGAACTGCCTATATGATCTCACAGTAAAGAACTGTGATTTTCTGAAGCCCTTTCTACTCAAAACAAGCAAGCAAGCAAACAAACAAACCCTCTCACAGTGAGCCAATGTTCAATTTTTGGTTTACTGTGAAGTAAAATATATTCTGTGTGACTTACCAAATAATTCACACAAAATTTCTCAGTTGGCCTTTTAGATAGTACAACATTGAATCCATAATTCAGGTGATCTTTGCTCAATAGAGGCTATAGAATTAGGACCAAGAGTCATCAAATTCTGAGACAGAGACTAGAGTCCATGGGGAATTATTTTATAAACTAAAATAGGTTCAAATCTTAGAATGTTTTAGGAAGATTCAATTTCCCAAACTGTTATAAAAGTGAAGAAGAGAATTGTACATGATCAGCAGTCTATCGGATGAGCTCTGGATAAATGCCTACTAAATTCAATCTTGCTGAACCCTTTAGCTGAGCTGTAAAATTTTATCAACCCTATTGTTTCATGTAGACCACAAATGAGCTACCTAGGACTGTCTGTTTATGGAGTAAGTGGCAGAGGTTGTTGGCCCCTTCTTATATGGAATAGAACTACACCTTATTACCTAATCTCCCTTGCAGGGAGACGGATCACATGATCAACATCTGGCCAATGAGCTGTGAGTGCATAGATATGCACCAGTCCTAGTCCTGTTCATAAAAAACTCATGCATTATCCTCATATGCCTTGCTGTGCATGGCTTGATGCAGGAAAGTAGGGTGACCACGAATTCCATATGTTGAAGATAGCAGAGCCACAAGATGGAAGGAGCCAGGGTTCCATGCTTAGAAGAAAGCCAGCCATCAATTATGAAGACCCATTTTGAATTTTACATGAGCAAGAAATAAATTCCCGTTGTTTAAAGCCGCTGATATTTCAGTGGTATAGGAACTAGCATTCCCTTAACCAATAAAGGTTACTGTATTGTAGGATGATTTCTCCTACTTCCAAGAACTTATTTTTACCACTGAGCTATAGGGTTCAGCAAGTTCAGGCACCAGACATTGAACCCTGGGCTATAAGTTTTACCATGAGGTCTGGGTGGTACTTCTGTATAACATTGATATTTTGACAGATATTTTTCTAATTCTTCACTTTAAAAATCCATTTTCCGGCCATCTCCCAAATTATAAAAATTAACTGCTCAATTCTTCATTCCATTTCTGTAGAATTTTAATTTTGAATGGGCATTTTCCTGTTCAGTCCTGATAGTGACTGTTGTTTTCACGAGCAATCTGAGGCCTTATGCTACCTCAAGTTTTAGTGGAATTTACCCCAGGTTGTCTGAGCCCCAGGTGCAATGCATGTGTGATTGAAGCAGTTCAATCTGCTGGATACATAGGAAACTCTCACGTACCACAGGGAGATGGACTGGAGTCCCCACCAGAACTCTGCTCCCCACCAGCCTTTGTGATTCCTCACATCTCGGGGTTGCGGGCTAGAAGGTGGGCCCTGTAGAGGGTGGGCCCTGTAGAAGGTGGGCCCTGTAGAAGGTGGGCCCTGTAGAAGGTGGGCCCCGTAGAAGGTGGGCCCTGTAGAAGGTGGGCCCCGTAGAAGGTGGGCCCCGTAGAAGGTGACAGCGCCATGGCAGTCCTTTCCCAGGAAGCTCATGGCCTTGAAAGCGGACTCTCATTGAAAAATAATCCCTGCCCAGCCACGCATTGTACAACTCTGACTCAGCTTTGGACCTGCAACCTTGGACATTTAAACATAAAACGCCAAACCTGTATCCAACAGCTTTGTTTTGGATCCAATAGCTTTGATTGCAGAGGAGTTCAATATTGATATAAGTTTAGGCTCGGATTCTGGCCACCTCGTGACACCAAACTCCAGGTGAGGGAAAAAGAGGAGGTCCCGGGACACCTGTCTGGCCAGATAAGCAGCATGGGAACCAAACAAGGTCTCATTTACTTAACCTTCAGAGAGACTCCCTTATCCAGTCCAGTCTACTGCCAGGGCCACCGGCGGGAGGGAGAACACGCCGCCTGGGGATGCCGACCTCCGCCCCCCGCCCGCCCCAAGCAGAGGACATGATGCTCTGGGGCTGCTGTTGCCTCCCACCCTCCAGGGCAACCATGCAGTCCCTCTGAGAGGATTCAGCTCACCCAGACTCAGGGAGTATAACTGTAGTCATCTCTCCTCTGCTGTGCATGGAGATGATTTACTCTGTGGACTAGAATAACAAGCAGACTTAAAAATTTATAGCATTAATTATTCAGCTTTACATCCTTTCTTAGTTTGGGCATTCAATCTCCCACAGACATGAACTTGCCCAAGGACACACAGTTGGGAAGCAGCAGAGCTCCTTTGGGAGGGGCAACTTCTTTCCACCAGCCCAGGAGACTCGATGGCGGGACGGCCCAGGAGGCCCTGTGCTCCTAGGCTGTGATCCTTTAGAGTTGATCTGGAAAAGAGTCAAGAGTGGGTTTAGCAGGAGGGGTCAGCACGGATGTGTGATACACATGTACGGAACCAGGGATCTGCTTTTCACACCAAAGGCACATGCATCATTTATGGATAACCTATCTTATCTGCATTTAACTTTCCTATTGTTCATACAGAAAGGGGCAATTTTATCACATAAAAGTACTACTTTTATCACACTGAATATAATAATTATTTCTTTCCTGGGCCATCACAATAGTTTGTTTGTTTTGTTTTTGTTTTTTATTTCTCTTCTTGCCCTTAGACTGTCTCCTCTCTTGTCTGTCCTCTACATACTACCGGGCAATCAGGTTTGAACTGCAGACTGGCCATGACATTACAACCCCAACCTCCTTCCCTGCCCTGCGCTTTCTAGATGAGGACTGCCCAACGGAAATCTATTGTAAGCCACATTAAGAAAAAGTAAAAGAGAAATAGGTGAAATATATTTTAATCATTATGTCATGTAAAATATTCAAAATATTATCAGTTCAACACGTGGCACTAGCCACATTTCTGGTGATCAGTGGTCACCTGTGGCTAATGCCTATTGTATTGGATAGCACGATTCTAGATCAAATTTACTCTTCTTAACATCACAAATAAGACGTTACAGACCTGGTTAGCTTCTCTGAGGTCTCTAGCCTTGCTGTATAACCATTTGACCCATTTTCCAAGCGACTCTGAACCACTTTCAAGATATAGTTGAATGGAATCCAACTATAAAGAATGCAATAGCAAGAGTTTCCAGGTGTCACTGAGCAGCAACAGAGGGCAAATAGGCAGAGATGTAAAATTCAACAGACCCAGATCACAGCTGGGATACTGAGAGCTGTGATGAAAGGCGGGGAAAGAGAGAACAAGCAAAAGAAAGAGGGGAGGGGAGGGGAGGGGAGGGGAGGGGAAGGAGAAATTAAGCTAATAATCTGAGCCCTTTTGTTTTTGCTCCATACTTATGATTAGGGGATCAAACAATTAGAAATGACTTGAGGCCACTCAGAGGGGCAGGCTACCTTTTAT
>NW_006383012.1:6730577-6734396 GCF_000327345.1 Myotis davidii | reverse complement strand
GGTGTTCTGTCCTTGCTTATCCCAGTGCATCCTTTTCAGCTTGTGCTATGGCTCACAAAATACCCATTATATGGATAGTTAGTGATACACAAGGCAAAACACATGTAAGGGCCCAGCTCCTACTCTGCACATGAGTGAGGCCATCCAACTGCAATTGGGAAATGTGTCTCTAGCACAATCTGAATAGTTTCACACAGTGTGCCATCAATACTGTGTAACGCTCAACAATGCCATCTGATAAGGGAATTTGTCTGATGGCTCCTTATTTGTTTTTATCCAAAAATAATATGTATCATTATCGTTGTGGCTGATGGCTGGCTTTACAGGCCCCTCTGTGATTGCAGTTTTGCAACAGTTTTCACTATAAGAAATGCAATTTGAATAATGCCTGTATAGTCTCAAGTTGATTTATGCCTTTGGTGGTCAAATTAATTGATTTTATCCTGGAAAGCAGTATTTTCTACTTCTTCTGGGGGCGGGGGGGCGGCGGGGGGAAGCAATTTGTTTCCTTGAGCATACTGGTGTAATATTTGAAAACAGCATGAAAACAGCAACATCATCAATTCCACTCTGAACGAATATTCATGACTAATCCCACTGGAGACAGGAGACCAGGGTGTCAAGGACAGACGAGTGCTGATCTACCACAGTCCACGTTTTGGTCATCATTGCATATCCTATCAGCATCACCACATTTTCACATTGAATTCCAAGACCTAAGATTTGTAAGTTAGATTCGGAGTCTTGTCTACCATGTAAGTTTATGAGCTGATGCTGAGCGATGGCATCTGTGTTACTATTTCTGTCACTGCCTTTTCCCATCAAATGAACCGCACTTAAGCCACTGATCCTTATTTGTGTGCGTGTGAAAACGAGGCTGTAACTCAACAGAACGGGAATGACATACAATGCAGATATAAAACAATGTGAAAATGCATGAGCCTACTCTTCTGCTGGGCGTGCTCTTGAGCATAAACATGATACCACAGAGGCTACCTCTCATCAGTGCATGGAACATAATCACTGGAGGAAGTAGACAGGCACTGACAGACACTATGCCTGGCATCTCGGGTGTTTTGATTCGTTGGCCTGGCCCACTTCACAGGCCTTGGCACAAATGCATCTGATGAAAATACGTGTTTTAATGAAAATAAATCTCTGGTATCTCTCCTTCCCCAGGAATTAGAATCGCCTCTTATAATCTCTATTTGGGAGGTAAAAAGTAATCTTAGTCATGTTTTAAAAAACGTAATTTAGTGAAAGACCTTTTCCCAGAGAAGACATGTAAAGAAGGAATAGTTTTGCCCTAGCCGGTTTGGCTCAGTGGATAGAGCGTCAGCCTGTGGACTGAAGGATCCCGGGTTTGATTCCGGTCAAGGGCATGTACCTGGGTTGCGGGCACATCCCCAGAGGGGGATGTGCAGGAGGCAGCTGATCGATGTTTCTCTCTCATCGATGTTTCTAACTCTCTGTTCCTCTCCCTTCCTCTCCATAAAAAATTAGTGTGTATATACTAATTTTTTTTTTTTTTTTAAAGAAGGAATAGTTTTTCAGCAAAGGTCACCACGCTATCGTTAGGGCACATGGGTTTATGGCTCAGTTAAGTAAGACACACAAGGGGATTCTCTGGCCATGCTGTACCCCAGTTCACATCCCCCTCACCCCTGACCCAGCCCCCCAGGAAGCTCTCCGCCCATCTCAACCCCAAATCCCTTCCAGGCAGCAATGGCTGCAGGAGATGAGGTTGTTGTCCTTCCTTGAATTACTGGCTCCTTTTCCAACAAATCAGTGAGGGAAACAGAGGGGTGTATCTACCCAGAAGAAGGGCACAATTCTGCCCTCCCTGGTCTTGCCTTCTCCTGCTGCTCAGACCCCCGCCAGGCTGGGTTAGGAACCTGTGTGGTCATTCTTTATGTACCAAACGTTCTGTGTCCTGAATTGTGCCCGCGACACCCATGGCTTGACTCTGATTGCTGTTTACTTAACAGGAGCTTCTCCAGCTGGTTACGCACGTGGGTTGCTCTGTATTTTAGTTGTAACTCCAGTTTGGTCCTGGGAGGGGGTGAGTGTAATTTCCATCTACTGCACCGCCATCCTGAATCCCTGGTTGTGGTGCTTCTCACTAAGCTCATTGTAACTCAGTTTCCTCATCTGTGAAATGGGAATGTTATAGAACCTACCCCACTGGGTGCCTGGTAACCGTAGGCATGGATCCTCAGATGCATTTGCTCAGATTCTGTGTCTTTTGCTCCCTTGGCTTCTGGTCTACAGTAAGAGTTGATAAGTGTTTTTAATTCAGGGCCAGAGAGTATATACCTCGGGTGTTGAGGGTGTGTGGTCTGCTGCTACTCCTCAGTTTGGCTGTTGTGACACGGACACTGCCACAATGTGTAAACAAAGAAGGTGGGTTTGGGTTCCAACAAAGCTTTAGTTATGGACACTGTGATTTTAAATTCATATAATTTGCACAGGTCACAAAAATATTATTTTTCTTTTGATTTTTTTAAAAATCAAAAACCAGCCCAGCCGGCGTGGCTCAGTGGTTGAGCGTCTACCTATGAACCAGGAGGTCGAGGGTTCTATTCCCAGTCAGGGCACATGCCCAGGTTGTGGGGCTTAATCCCCCGTGTAGGGTGTGCAGGAGGCAGCCAATCAATAATTCTCTCTCATCATTGATGTTTCCATCTCTCTCTTCTTCTCCCTTCCTCTCTGAAATTAATTTTAAACATATTTTTTAAAAGTAAAAAGCATTCCCTATTTGCAGGCAGATTTGGCCTG
Source organism: Myotis davidii (assembly GCF_000327345.1). Lineage (NCBI taxonomy): Eukaryota > Metazoa > Chordata > Mammalia > Chiroptera > Vespertilionidae > Myotis > Myotis davidii. The sequence continues at coordinate 6,731,618 of NW_006383012.1, read as the reverse complement.
TGGGCCATCATTTGTAGCCCCACCTATAAGATGCAAAATTTTCTATACTTTTTTGGTGAGGTATTTGGGCTCTGAAACCAGCCTAGGTGTGACTCCCAACTCCACTCTGGGCCAATGTGACCTTAGACTTGTTGACGAAGCTCACTGTATCTCAGTTTCCTCATCTGTGAAATGGGAATGTTATAGAAGGAGGAATGAAGGAGACAGGTTAGGTAAAGCATGTAAAATAGGGTCTGGCACAGAGCAGGCACTTCATAGATAATATTATGATTCTGATGAACATTTTCTGTTTTATTTGTGTTTCTATAAGGCTTTGCAGAATTTACTAACCATCTATTTCATTTCTTCTAATTAGGCTCAAAACTTTCCCTCCTCTAAACCAATAGATTTTGCCTGTGATTAATGTCACACACTTAATACAAAATTTAATATTTTAATTGTGAAATGATACATATCATCAAGTCTGAGTTTCATATATACATTGAAAACTTGCTTCTAAGAAATAGCTGACAAGCGATTAATAGTGCATAAGAAAAATCACAGTTAACAGAACAGCAGATAATTGAGCCAATTACATATTTTTCATTTATATGATGACTATGACTTTGTCTAGAGAATACTAAACATGCAGACGAAAAGTAAATATTTCGGATGAGGCAACCATTTGGATAATTGAAGTTTAATTAAATCTAGCTTAAAGTTCAATTAAATCACATTTTCTCTAAAACATCCTTTCCTGGATAAGCCGTTATGCAAAGTATTTCTTAAATGTCTGAGAAAATTGCATGAGTCGTAAAAATTACTGGCAGTAATGTCCCATTTTCTATGGGTGACATCATTCCCCAGTCACTGCCCTGTAGTGACCGGTACTTTTCTCGATTAACCATTGCAGGAAAGGTAAGGCATCCTACAAAGTTGTCGGGTGGAGGATGCTGCTGGAATGACCACTTCTAGGTGTTTACGCACCATAAACCAGCGGTTCTAAACCTGTGAGTCGCAACCCCTTTGGGGGTCAAACAACCCTTTCATAGGGGTCGCATA
>NW_006383012.1:6703707-6730486 GCF_000327345.1 Myotis davidii | reverse complement strand
ACGAGTCTCACTCACGATTGGATAGTCAGGGTGCTCAATGTTAATTTCTCCAACAGCTTTGTCTTTCCTAATCCTAGTAGCAGCCTCACAGAACCCTGGGAGCCCTGGGGGAAATATTTGAAGTTATTTTAGCATTAAACACAGAACTTGATCATATCAAATATTTAGCATGTTTGGCAAAACAAAACATTTCCCCAATGAAATCTCTCTTTCCACACAATGGCTTCACGGTCCCAGACTCGGTGTCTGTCTGCAAAGTGTGGGAGAGAATTCGTTTTGCAGGTGGTGTTTCTCCTCCTCCACTGGGGAGGGATCTCGGCTCCTGCTGCCCAGAGTGTGGTCCATGGACCAGCAGCTTCAGCATCGTCTGGGACAGATTGGCTTTAGAGCTCACTCCAGAGAGCAGAGCCTGGGCTCCCGTGGACCTGGCGGCAGTTGCCCAAGAAACACCCAGAAAAGAGGCGGCACCAGCTCCCACTGCCACTGCGGGACTGACTACGTCTCCTCCGCCCTCTCTCCCCTGCCCACAGGGATGTGCTCATCCCTCCCACCTGAAAAATGCAGGAATTGTCCAGGGAAGAGGGAGATCATTCAGGACACAAGCGTCTCCTATTTTAATACATTTTTAGTAAAATAAAATCTTCTTTATTTTGTACATCTCATGCACATGGTTAATCCAATGGTAACTAGAAATAGCTGGGATAGAGAAAATGTAAAAGTTATAATCCTATATACGTTAATTATATATTTAAACATTGAATCCCAACTAGTAGTTTAACCTGAGCGAGAACTTGAATCTTCACAATCTTACTGTAATATAAGCATATACTAGTACATATGTATTTTTTAAATATATAAAATGTACTATCATGAGCTATCAAATCTGGAAGCAGTTTCACTGTTGTAGTGCTATACGCAGATTCTTCCACAAGAGGGCGCGTCAGCTAAATATATTGAAGGGAAGTGAAAAAGGTGTGTTTTCTCCATGATAAAAATACCATTAAAAAAAAAAATCAAAAGGCTTTTGAATCTGTACTCATTACTGTATATCAGTAAAAAGTAATTTCACATGAAACCATCCAGATATTCACCTGGAGCTTTATAAGGTGGGGAGTCTATGATCAAAGAAAGTCAAAACAAAATAGAATCTTACAGAATTAGTGCTGGAAGGAAACTTTAAAAAAACTTACAAAAGAATTAATTTAGAAGTAGCCTCATCTCGGTCCAAATATTTTTAAAGTAAGAAATCTTAGAAATAGTATTTAAGATTTTACTGAAATTGGAGAAACCAAGGCTTAGAGAACTAATTTGCCCAGGGCCAGACTCCAGGCCCCCAGCCCCAACTCCACGCTTTCTCCCACTATGTTCCAACGTATTAATGCTCTCGATCTCTATCAACATCTACCCATACTTTTCTATCTGTCTAGAGCAGTGGTTGGCAAACCGAGGCTCGCGAGCCACATGAGGCTCTTTGGCCCCTTGAGTGTGGCTCTTCCACAAAATACCGACTTTTGCGCATGGGCCAAGAAGTTTCAATCGCACTGTACGTGCGCACCTGCACGTGGTATTTTGTGGAAGAGCCACACTGAAGGGGCCAAAGAGCCGCATGTGGCTCGTGAGCCAGCCACGGTTTGCCGACCACTGGTCTAGAGTAAATAATTATCCTCCTGATTCTCAGGTCCTGGGAGAGGTCACCGTAGCTCCTGGCTTTTGGATGGAGCACCAGGTAATCCCGCTGCTTGTGCCAGTGTGGGTGGAACTGGGCTCCTCCCGCCGCAGGCCTCCTGCCTGAAATCATGTCCCATGCTCCCCTGGGGCCTCGCTGTGGCTATTTCTGATTATGTAAATAACTCATTGATTATACTTTCTTATCTTAATTTCTCCATTGGTTTTCTTTAATGATTCCTCTGTACATTAGGAATTTGATGGTTGCTCTAGCGAGATACAGATATATGCGTATATTTGTATATGTAGATATTTAACTTTTCACAGTCTACTTAGAGTTAACATTGTACCACTGCACATAAAATGTTACGAACTTTTGCAACTGTGTAGGTTCATTTCCTACTCCTCCCCATCCTTTATGCTATCATTGTCATACCTATTACGTCTGTATAACATTACATATCCCACAATGTCCTTTTTAAAAATATATGTATTTTTTTATTGATTTCAGAAAGGGAGAGGGAGAGAGAAATAAAAAAACATCAACGATGAGAGAGAATTATTGATCTGCTGCTTCTTGCATGCTCCCTACTGGGGGTCAAGCCCGCAACCTTGGGCATGTGCCCTGACCAGGAATCAAACGGTGATCTCCTAGTACATAGGTCAACCCTCAACCACTGAGTCACACCAGCCAGGCTAAATGCCCTTTTGTAGGTAAATATTTCCTGTTGCCTACAGATCCATTAAAAAGGGACAAGAAAAGAGAGAAGTTCCCAAGGACAGCTTTCCAACTTTAACCGTGGAAAAGCTTTATCAATAACAACTGAAGGGAGGCCATCAGTGTACACACAACGTGTATCTCCACATCTGGGGAAGCAATGCTTCAAGGAGTCTCTATTTTAAAGCGGTTCCATTTTATTCCACTTCTGAGTATAAGCAGGCTCGTGGGGGACAGGGCTTTGATACGGCAGAGCCTGTCAGGGAGCCTGCCAAACACAACTGAAAATTACCCGCCCACATACTGTTTCTATGAATAGCTTGTGTCACCCACAGGAGATTCAGAAACACAAAGCGAAAGATGATTCCCCCTGCTAGCCCAACAAGCTCATTCAGTCATTCTCGAAAAACGGGTGTGATTTTGACTCAGCATAACGTCTGCCTGGCCCATTCACCTCTCGACAATAAGGTAGAAGAAAAGGCGAGCTCACCAGGGAGCGGCGGCGAAAGCATGAGGAAGAGTTGGTGACAGCCTACCGTTGAAATGATGAGAGCAAGCTGAGCTTCGACTGGGAAAATTCCATCCAGGAAGAATGTCATCAGAAAAGACCTGGAGAGGAGACCTGGAGACCAGGTATTACTCAGTGTCTGTCTGGTCTACCAGCACACAGACTGTGTGAGGGCAGGAGAAGGGTGTTGGGGTGTATGACAAAGGAGTCACTAGATATGTGTCCCTAAAAAGGATGATTGGTACCCAGATAAGACAACAGGTACAGAAACAAAGAAAACACGATGGATAAATAGGCGGAGACCTTTGTGCAGAATGAATGATCAAGAGGGTGGCTGAGTGCCCTGCAGGCGTGGCTCAGTGGTTGAGTGTCGACCTATGAACCAGGAGGTCACGGCTCAATTCCTAGTCAGGACACAGGCGCAAGCGGTGACTCAATCCCCAGGGAGAGGCCTGCAGGAGGCAGCCGATCAATCATTCTCATCATTGATGTTTCTATCTCTCTCCCTCTCCCTTCTTGAAATCAATAAAAAATAAATTTTGGGAGGGGAAAGAGAGTGGGTGAGTGATCTGCTTATAACGACACAACGTAAAGCAAAGACCTAGTTCTGATAAAATCAGATTAGTTATGAAAGAGGAAGAGTAAACTGTCTCGGACAGTGGGCCCCGTCACCCCAGCTGCTTGTGAAATCTTGCCCTGGCATTTCAACGAGCTCTCATGATCTCAAAGCTGGGTTAAACCGTCAGAGGACAGAGGTTCTAAGAACCAGAGTGACTCTTCAAGGCATGTGGGCATGTGAGCGTCAAGCTGACCTTTCAGTGGCAGCCAGAGTCCAAGCCTGGGCTTGTCAGGAAGGTGAGTTCTGCGCAGCATCTCCTGACCTCCTGGCTGTGACTCAGAAAACACAACATCGGATCCCTGAGACACAGCCTTGCTCTTTATAATCGCACTCCCATCTCATTCACTAACTGGAGTCCCGATGCACGAAATCTGTGCAAGGGGCTCAGCCCTTCGCAGCCTGGCTTTGTCTGGGAGGTCGTCTGAAGGTCGCCTGGCTGTCCGGTCTAATACGCTTTTATTATTATAGATGGAAGCATTTGACTTGTGCATTCACCTGTTTCCCCTCCTGGAATTCCATGGGCTCCCTTTAGTCTCTACATAGCAGCTCAAACAATGAATACTGAGTTGTCACAAAAGAATATTTATAAATTATGTTATGGTATAAAGCAGTGGTTCTCAACCTTCCTAATGCCGCGACCCTTTAATACAGTTCCTCATGTGGTGGTGACCCCCAACCATAAAATTATTTTCGTTGCTACTTCATAACTGTAATTTTGCTACTGTTCTGAATCGTCATGTAAATATCTGATATGCAGGATGTATTTTCATTGTTACAAATTGAACATAATTAAAGCATAGTGATTAATCACAAAAACAATATGTAATTATATATGTGTTTTCCGATGTGTTTTCCGCCTTTCACAGGCGACCCCTGTGAAAGGGTCGTTCGACCCCCAAAGGGGTCGCGACCCACAGGTTGAGAACCACTGGTATAAAGGATCATGATAGATTGTTCCTTTGCTCAACCTTTCCTCTTCCCTGTGCTCCATCTTTGAGATCTTCAGCATTTGTCACCATATAACAAATAGCTCATTAGTTCTATTCGTTGTTTATCTTTAAGAACCAGAAATCGTCTTTTCTGTTCCCTGCCTTTCCCCTGCACAAGGAGGGCTCTAAATAACATTTCTTTTTTTTTTTTAATATATTTTATTGATTTTTTACAGAGAGGAAAGGAGAGAGATAGAGAGTTAGAAACATCGATGAGAGAGAAACATCGATTAGCTGCCTCCTGCACACCTCCTACTGGGGATGTGCCCGCAACCCAGGTACATGCCCTTGACCGGAATCGAACCTGGGACCTTTCAGTCCGCAGGCCGACGCTCTATCCACTGAGCCAAACCGGTTTCGGCTAAATAACATTTCTTGAATGCGCGTGTGAGCAACCTCACTTGTATCTACCACTCAACCGAAGGAATCAGACTAATCTCCTGCACGACCCTCCTCTGTTCCACCCTCTTTCCTCCCCATCAGATGTGGCCATGAGTCTAAGCTTGTTTATCACACCCCTGCTTTCCTTTACCCTCTGGGTGCTTGAAACACCACGTGTTTGTGTCCCTAAAAATAGACTGCTTGGCTTTGCATTGTTTTTCACTTCCTATCAATGCAATCACACGATGCGCCTTCTTCTGCGATTTGCTTCTCTCACCCAACACTGTGTTTTTGAAGCTCATCCGTGTCGTGTGTAGTGGTCTAGGGCATGATCATACCACAGTGAACTGATCCATGTTGCTGTTTACTGTCATTGGGACAATGTGTCGTTTTGGTGTTACAAAGATCATCGCTATGAACCCTCTTCTGCATGACCCTGTACAATTGTGCCAGTTTCTTCACACTGCATATGTCAGCGTGAACTTGCTAGAATGTCAGGTCTTTGATTTTAGCCTTGAGTAGATAGTGCCAGATTCTTTCCAAAGAGACTGCTCCAATTTATGTTCCCCTCAGCACTGCCTAAATGAACTGGCTGTTCCACATTCTCCTGTAACTCGATGTTATCAGACGTTTACATTTTTGCCAATCTGTTGGCAAAAAAAAAACCAAACAGTCCCATGGTTCCAATTAGCATTTCCTTGATTATCAATGACATTGAGTTTCTTTTCTTTGTTTATTTGGGTTTCTTCCATAAATTATCTCTTCATCATTTTTTTTTACTGGGTTGTCATTCTGTTTCTTATTTGTAAGCAACCCTTACATATTCTGGAAATAAATAACTTGTGAGTTATATGTGTTGCAATATGTTCTCCCAGTTGTGGGACTAAGGGATTTTTTACTTTATTTGTGTTTTCTTTTCATCAACAGAAATGCTTAATTTTAGTGTAACTGAATATATATTTTTTCCTTATGATATTTATACAAGGTGCCCCCCCAAATGTATGCACACTTCACAGCTGATGGCTCAGTTGATGTTTCTTTCTTTTCAGATTTAACCCATTGGAATTAATAATTCAAAAGTGTGTATGCATTTTGGGGGGTCACCCTGTCTATATTTATATCTTTACAAAGAAATCCTTAATTCAGAAGTTATAAGGATATTTGATGCTGTCTTCTGATTGTTTAAAGTTCCCCCTTTTACACGTGAGTCTTTAACCCACCTAGAATTGTAAGGCACCCATGTGCATGTGTGTAACCAGTTGTCCAGGCACTATTTGTTGAAAAGTCCAGTCTGTTCGCACTAGTTGGCGCCTGTCAGTTCCATAATGTGTCATTTCTGTATTTGTACGGGTATGTGTGTGTTGTTCCATTGGTCTCTCGGTCTATCCTTTCACACAATATTTATTATTTTAATGTAATTTTTTATTTTCTTGTGGTCAGAACACTTTACATGAGAGCCACCTTCTTAACAGATTCATGAGTGTGCAGTACAGATGCTTGTCTACAGGCACAATGTCTTACAGCAGGTCTCTAAGCTTATTTATCATATAACTGAGACTTTACACCCCTTGAGTAACAACACCCCATTTAAAAACACTTTAGTAAGACTCCGAAACTACCTCCCCAACATAATCAGAATACTTCTCAGGAACCAGAGCCTAATGGAGCAAAACTAGAAGCGTTTTCATTTACACCAGATGAAAAAAAGGGTACTTGTTATTGAATACAATTTAAATTGTGCTGGAAGTGCTAAATAATGCAACAATTCAATACCAAACAGTCTACCAGCTGGGGAGGAGGAGGCAATGTTCCCTTATTTCCAGATGCTATCACTATATTTATGAAAAAAAAACACTGAAGACCGTAAGAGAATTCTATAAGGTGCTCAATTGTAAAATTTATATGCAAAAATCAACAGATTCCTTTCTCGGGAAACATTTTCATTCGAGAAGACATTATACTCATGAAAACAGTAAAAAACAATGAATCATTTTTTACCCACTTACAATTAAAATATCATCTTAAAGAAACACAAACACACAAAATCTCAGTAAGATACAAAATATCTATGAATCCCAATAGTAACTAATAATAATACCTTTTAAGCAGTTAACAGTGCCACTGGTGTTTCAACTGTTTAAAATTGATCAGGGACCACAAAAAGAAACTCGTGCTTCTCCGAAGAAAAATATCTAAACATCGAAAAACAATATTATGGGGGGGGGGGGGACATTGCAAAATATAAAATAAATTAAAAAAGGAAAGGAAACTTTGGACCTTATGTACCGAGCAAATGCCAGGTCTAGCAAAAATAATGCTAGTCCTAGATTACTTACTGATTTAAAAACAAAAACAAAAAAACACACACAAAAAATAGTAAAATATAAAAACAATTTAATGTTTTATAGACCCCAGGAAAAAGAATTTTCAGCAAAGTACAAAAATGTAAAGCATTCCTTTCTTTAATTTTGTAATTCTTTACTGTGGAATAGCTCAGAATGTCACTTCTTTTTTAAATAACAGAATTGATAACTGAGCAAGGAAACATAATTTGGATTATAAAACACTTGCTTTAATAAAAATTCCTTAAACAGTAAAAAAAAAAAAAAAAAGAGTGAGGGATTTTTTACACTATCACACTTAATCCTCAAAGCAAAATATGGGTAGAAGTTGTTGTTATAAGCATTTTGTAATTGAAACACCTGAGCTTCTGAAAAATTCCTTAGCTCCCCAAGGTCATTCACAGAACACAGCAGAGTCAGGGTTTGAACCAAAGTTTGTGATCTTAACCACTAAGCAAGACTACCACTCCTGCCTCTACAAAGAAGACTGTAGGCCTCTACTGAGGAATTTGTAAGAACACCCCACTCAATAGAGACAGGGTTTGAAGTGGATAACTGTGTATCATAAAGGGTGTCTGTTCTTATCTATATATATAAAAGCCAAGTGACCAGAACAACTGGAACAACTGGTCGCTATGACGAGCACTGTGGCCAGCCAACCAGCCGATGTAGGCAGGGCCAGCTGGCCAACCTCCCATGGCCCCTCCCCTTGGCTGGCCCAGCCCCCAATCAGCCCCAATGGGGGCAGGCTGGCCAGACCACACCGATGCACAAATTCGTGCACTGGGCCTCTAGTCAGTTTATATTTAAATGCAATGCAAACCCAATAAAATCCTGACAATTTTTTTAGGTAACAACTTTATTCATATCAGGATTTTTTTTTCCTTAATTCACTATATTATTCTAATTTCTGGAAGTCTAAACATGGAAATTCATTTAAAAAGAGGATAACTTGCCCTAGCTGATATTAAGATATACTATAAAGTCACAGTCACTGGGAATAAAATAGGCCAGGTTCTCAGCCTGGGCAGTTTGCCCCTTAAAGGTATTCTGCAAAATCTGGTAACGTTTTTGATCATTACTGAGGATGGGATTCTCTGGCAGCTGGTGGTTGAGGTCAGGGATGCTGTTAAACAACTTACATTGCCCTCTCCATCCTCCTCCTCCCCCCCAAAATTAAAAAAATCTCACAGTGCCCAAAACAGCCCCTTACTCCCAACCCTGGCAATTATTGGGCCCCAAGTAAAGAATGACCATGCTCCCAACTGTCAATAGTGCCAAGGTTGAGAAACTAAAATAGGCAAATAAATACAACAGAGTAGAGAGGTGTCCTCAAACCTCCTTTCCTACACCAACTCTGACATTGCCCCAAAATTAAAAACATCTCCACAGCATAAAAACAAAGACAAGATATAAACCATAACCTGGGGGGAATATTTGCAATATATATGTCAGACCAAAAAAAAAAAAAAGAAATCCATGATATACAAAGAGTTTTTACAAATCAATAAGGAAAAGACAACCCTCACAGATAATACAGGCAAGGCACACAGAGTAGTCAGAAATTAAAAACATACATAAAATATAATAATACAAAGTGAAAATTATATATAGACTACATGTATCCAATGTAATAATAAAATGCAGATTAAAATGAGATACTGCCCAGCCGACGTGGCTCAGTGGTTGAACACTGACCTATGACCCAGGAGGTCACGGTTCGATTCCCAGTCAGGGCACATGCCTGGGTTGCGGGCTCCATCCCCAGTGGGGGATGAGCAGGAGGCAGCCGATCAATGATTCTCTCTCATCATGGATGTTTCCAGCTCTCTCCCTTTCCCTCCCTCTCTGAAATCAATAAAAACATATGAAAAAATAAATAAAATGAGGTATTATTTTGACAAGAAAAACACACAAAGCCTGCAAATACTGCAGGCACCGCCTTTTGAGTCAGACAGCCTGGGAAGGGCCCTTGGGGTCCTCTGTTACTGGCAGTAATAAGTACGACTAGCGACGAAAGCTTCTATTCTCCCATCTCAGAGGAAAGCTGCAAAGGGCGCCCACCGCAGATGTGGCTACCTAATGAATAGTCTCAATTTATGTTGACCAAGTGCCGGATAAACAGCATTCTTTCATATACACTGGCCTTGTTTGACTGTATAAATCTGTACAAATCCAATCTTCCTCGTGCAAATCCACTAGAGGCAATCTCGGGAAATTTTATTAGCTGTAATGATTTATTCAGGCCTCTTGAGTGCCATTTATTTCCCAGTAGAAATGTTTAGAGTATTTCAGTATTTCATTATTCACTGATTTTTCCCCTAAAGTCCATTAAAAGTTAAAGAAAAAAAATTATATATGTATCTCCTACTGGGCTACAAATATCCCTAATGGTTTGGGCAGTGCTTAGGAATATCTCTGTACAAATAATATTTGTACATAACCCTAATATCTTAAAAGAAGCTCTTCTATAAAAGGGAAAAAATTCCCTTTACATTTGCTGTTTCTAAATTAACTTAAATTCATGATTTGGTAGAGCACGCAAACATAAAGGTTGTCATTTATTGTGCCAATGGGAATTGTGATTCCCGGGCAGCATGAGGTCAGGTGAAACCCCAAATTCCGGTATAGACTGACCCAGTGCTGCCAGGTCCCCAGACACCATTTCTGGGAAGCTCAAGTTGCCTGATGGGCCGGTTCATGGAAGGCATTCTATCCCACAAATGGGCTGCTTGGACTTGCCACCGAAACCCGCCCTTCAGTCGCACATCACATGCGGAAAGAGCCCAGCCATGGTCACCATTTGCCCAGCGCCGGGCCCACAGTCACAGATGCCCGGGAGGGAAGGTGTTTCTGAGCCCAGGGATCTAAGGCCTGTGAGTTGTGTGAAAGGAGGACCCAGAAACAAAAGCCTTGGGGGAAGAAGACAGTTACTTGTAAAGTGGGTACAAGGAAGTCATTCTTCAGGGTTACTGGCTTGTTGAACAAAATACCTAAGGGATTTGAAAGAAAACACACGCACGAGAGCACCAAAGCCACCAGGTTTACCTTGAGTCTGTTCATGGTGAGCCTCGTTATAAAATGGGGATGTGTCTTTGGCCAACAGCTCTGCAAAGAGGAAGGGTAAGATTAACTTACAGAACTGCCCCACATCTCCCACTGGTTCCCCAACTTCCTTGGAGAAGGAGTTCCAAGTCCCTTACCAGGTCTCACAAGCTGGTCTCCCAAATGTTTGTTGAATGAATGAATCAGGAGGAGTTTGGGCATCTGAGAAACAAAGAATTACAGATAAACCAACAGCTGTCCCTTTGTCTTTCCCTATGGACCCCAGGGAGTGGGCAGTGACAAGATTCCCAGAATGGTGCTCAGCAGAGAGGTGGAATTGTCCCAAGACCCTGGGGAAACAGGGCCCACAGCCTCTCAGCTCTGCTCTCACCTTTTTTTCTCAAAAAGAAGCAGCATCTCCTGCCTCCTCACACCTGGGACACACACAGGCTCAATCCCCAATGTGGGGCATGCAAGAGGCAGCCAGTCAATGATTCTCTGTCATTATTGATGTTTCTATCTCTCTATCTCTCTTCCTTCCTCTCTGAAATCAATGGGGGGACAAAAGCCACAAGAATGTCAGAAACTCTGTGCCACTTTTGGAGCAGTGTTTATGTACTAGCGTCCTGAAGGAAAATGGAAGACCTCTTGCTGTTCAATTCATTCTTCTCATCCCGCCAGGTTCATCTGACCCAGAGCTGGTGTGAAGTTTATTCTGTTATTCTGTGTTAGGAGGAATGCTACCATTGTCATCTCTGATTTTCCATCTCAGAGAACAACGTAGGAGCCACTGATCCTTTGGAGTGAAATTGGGGACATAACAAACACAGAAGTAGCAAGAAATGATGCAAATGATACAGGCCATTAAAGAGTAAAACCCACGAGTGATGTGAGGATCTGAGAAGAATCACTCCTGGTGGGCAAATGTTTGCTGAGGCTAAAGGACTTGTTCCATCCTCACCGCACATATTACACTACTACGAAGGAAATAAGAGTTCAGTGGAGATTGCCAAAACCGGTTTGGCTCAGTGGATAGAGTATTGGCCTGTGGACTGAAGGGTCCCAGGTTCGATTCCAGTCAAGGGCATGTACCTGGGTTGCGGGCACATCCCCAGTGGGAGATGTGCAGGAGGCAGCTGATCGATGTTTCTCTCTCATCAATGTTTCTAATTCTCTATCTCTCTCCCTTCCACTCTGTAAAAAATCAATAAAATATATTTTTTTAAAAAAAGAGTTCAGTGGAGATCATAGCCAGTGTTACATTTCGTATTTGTCTGATGTATGTCAACGAAATTGTTCCATCCCTCTATTCCTCCAAAACTACTCAGCCCTCAACAGAACCCCCTCTGTGAATGTGGAACAGGAAACTCCATGAGGATGGGACTGAGCCTGGATCTCCTCCTTTTGAACCCTGCTCTCCAGCCTGGTCAATTCTATAGACTCTTGTTGAAGCAATGGGCCCAACACAACTACCAGCCTCAGACACAGGAAGTTCCCGTGATTTCTCCCACTTTATCATCTTCTACGCTCACCCCCTCTGCATGCTAAGTAGATGCAAACAAATGGTACTTCCCTGCCTACACAAAGCGCACAGGGGACACCAGCCACGCCTTGAGCCAGAGATGACAAATCGCGTTGGATTTGTGTGTCAATAACGAACTGGCAGTGGCTGCTTGGAGTGGGAGAATGTGCAGGATTCAGAGGCCACAGCTGATTTCCGTGGGAAAGAGGATGGTGATCCCTAGTTGGGCGTAGGGGTGGGGAGTGAAAAATGGTAGCCCGTTGGCCATGCACTTTCCATTCCCGTCTTCAGTTAGTTATGTTGCCAGGACAAAGCTAAACGCTTAAGTGCTGATGGTGAATGGAAGGTGCCAGCATGAGGAGGACCATGTCAGCCTGACAGATTCCCCAAACACCTCAAGGCTTCACTGCCTCCAGTGGCTCCACGGAGGAGACTAGGAGACACTTTGGGACAATGAGTGACACCAACCCGTGGTTCTGACACAACATCGGAAACGCCTGTGGAACTTCATAAAGTCAAGTCTTCAACCGAGACATGCTGATCCGGTGCTTGGGGACAATATTTAGGGTTTGGCCTTGGAAGTGCTGGTGAAAGAACGCTCTGTGAACAAGTCCGAGAAAGTCTTCTCTCCCCTGCGGCTCCAGAGCACCGGCCAACGGCACTGTGCGAAGTAGCAATGCTGTTAGCAGGACACCCGGACGTGGGGGTGATGCTGTGGCCTGTGAAAGTAACTCCCGTCCAGTGAGAGGCCTAATGCTCACTGGCCGACTTAGAAATGTTTTGCTGGGGAAGTTGAATTCTTTTCTGCTCCCCAGAAGCCATAAATACACACATCTTTTCATTTCTGAGCCAGAGGAAATGACGAACCCTCCCCTTTCCCACCCACACTTGCAGCTGGTGTGATGGTCTGGATAGAGTTCTCCTTTAAACAAAGAGCTCCAGGGTGTTGTCTCCTAGAAAGGAAGCCGTCCAGAGGCAGCACCTGCTGCCCACATGTTTCTTCAGCTGAGTCAGGAAGTAACGGTGTTTCCCTCCCCTTTACGTGGCATTACTCGCCCTCCTGCACATGCTCACACATCCCCAGCCTATGCTACTTTCCAGTGTTCCTTTGCTGAGGTTATTCCAAAATGATGGATTCAAGCCTGGTCACTGCATCTGCCTTCAGGGTCAACAACGGGCATTGTTCTGCAGTGGACTCAGTTAGGACCTCTGCACTAGTCAGACAGCCCAAGTGGGTGGCTGAGGCGGGCTCTGGTTGGCATCATCCTAAATCTAGTGGGCCTGGCCTTTACCCCTCTTTCAGCTACCCTCAGGGGAATTATAGCTCCTCTGGCACTGTGACAGGCAGTCGGCCCTTGATGGATAGATGTCTGTGTGTGTGAATGAATGTCAGTTCTATTCCTCCAGGACCATAGCTGCTGGAAAATAAAGAACGCTGAATCCCAAAATGAAATCACTTGTAGCAACAGACGTGGTAACCGCAGAACTCAGAAATGGAGACCTACTGGCTTCTCTCTCTCTCTGTTGTTACTGCTTCGATCGGAGGTCAGTGAGCGGAGGACGAAGGCCGGAAGAGCAGTAGTGGAGTAAACTGGTTCTTTTCTCTGCTGCTCTTGTCCCCGTGCCTGCTTCTACCACACTTCTTGTTATGACATGTTGTAATCAGTGACTTCCTTTCCCGTGTCCTCCTCGGTGCTGTGTAGACCTCAAGAGCAGAGACTGTCTCTTGATTGCTTGTTTTTCGTATAACCTCCTCATTTAGCACAATGTCTGATTCATAAGGGTAACTCAGCAAATTGTTGAATGAATGAATGAATGAATGAATGAATGAAAAGCTTTTGAAAAGAAAAAGGTAGGACTATGTAAAGGCTAAATGTTTGCAAAGCTCAAACATAGAAATTAGGCTCTGAGGACAGAGCATCCACCCGTGGACTGATGGATCGCAGGTTCCATTCTGGTCCAGGCCGTGTACCTTGGTTGCAGGCTCGATCCCTGACTCGGGCCAGGGCGCGAGTGGGAGGCAACCAATCCATGCATCTCTCACACATTGATCTTTCTCTCTTTCTGTCCCTCCTCTTCCCTTCCACTCTCTCTAGAAATCAATGGAAAAATATCCTCGGGTGAGGATTGACAAAATAAACAGCCTGAACAAGGAAGAAAACATTTGCCAAAACCGTTGGCTCAGTCTGTAGAATTCGCCTCTCCCGTTGGAATAAAAGCCAGTGGAGAGACTCCACTCTTCCGACTACAGGACTTAAATCATTTGGACAGAACTCAGAAAAGCATGGGTACGATTTTTAAAAAGCCCATCTGGTAGTACAACATCAGTATGTATTTGGGAAACAAACTAACAAAACACAAAGCACACCGATCATTTTTATTACAACAATCTACAGAAAGTAAAGGTTTACAAAATCTTTTGGGCCAAAGGGTATATAAAACAGATTGATTTTTCCCGTGTGGGGGCGTCCAACCCCAGGAGGGACGTGAGATCTTTATGTTTATCTAACACAGCTTAGGTTTTAAAAGGCTGGGAAATAACTCGGCATGAATTTTATTTCTGTTCCCGAGGCTCGCTGCTTGTTCTGGAGAGCTGCAGAGTCAACAAAACCCGAGGGCTTTATTCTGCAGGATCCTTTCTATTATTACTCTGATCTGAGGAGCCTGGGGACATGGCCACCCAGTTCAACCAGGGACCCGAGTTTTCCCGAGCTGACGGGAGCACGTATGATCGGCCTCCTCCAGCTCTAGGCATGGTACAGAGTTCAGTGCCTCTTGCCCCTTTCCTTCAGCCACCCCCAGAGCACAAAGCCTGTTAACCTTCATCTAGGCACCTTTCCCCTCTCCACTGGCCGTGTAACAACTAGATGCCAAGCCACCCAGTATTCGATTTTACCTACAACTCTAATGGCCACAGCCTTTTCAGACTGACAAGGTGCTACTACATATATGATCCTTTAGAGAAAGTGGGCGGTGAGCTTGAGAGCTGTGTGGCAGGTGTAGAAATTGCCCATCCCACAGGCCAGCAGGTAGATGGTCATTCCCACTGCCTAACCCTGCATCTCATCCAGTCCCTCCACCTCAGTCCTAGTTTACAGGAAACATAAAGGATCGAGAAAAACGCTAAGTGATGCCAGGGGATCCCATCCGTGCCACGGAGACGTTTGAAGGACAGTGACCTGGTTTATTCAACTGGGTGCAGAAGAAGGGCGAGAGGAACTGTCATAAATGAAAAGAGACTGAGGGATAGACCCATCTAAGGCAATGTGTGGATTTTGCTTGGATCCCAAGTTAAACCAACTCACCCCCAAAAGACATTTGTCAGACGATCTGGGAAATGTAAGTACAATCTGAACATAAGATGATATTAAGGAATTGTTAATATTCTTAAGTTAACCCTGAATTCACTTGAACATTACTGTTAATTTTTATAAATGGCTATTGTTATGTTAAACAGTTTGTTGTTTAGAGACACAGATCAAAGTGTAAGTGGGAGAAAGAGATTGATGTCTAGGATTTGCTTTGAATCCCTCCAGCAAAAACACACACACAAAACAAAACCGGACTGTGTGTGCTTGTGTAGGAACCGAGCAAACAGAACTGGCGAAATAGGAACGTTGTGAAACTGGCTGGCAGCTACCTGAGTGGTTTTCCAATTCCCCTGCTGCTAAGAATATTTGAAAATTTTTACAATAAAAAGAACAATCTTGATGTTAGAAAGAGAGAGAGCAGGAGGGACTTGACAGTGTTGCATTCTGCTGAGGGATGAGATAAATGAGTAACATCTCCCATCAGCTTCTCGATTGGCGGTCACAGGAAATCTTGGGCGGGGGGGGGTGTTCAGAGGTCAGACAGGAGTGGAGGGGAATTTAGGGTTGGCCATGATTTTTTTTCCCAATGGGAGAGACTTCAACTTTTAAAAATCGAATACAGTGAGAGCTTGAATAAACAAAAGAAAGAAAATGTAACCAATTGGATAAGGGTCCCAAGAAAGGAGGAGAGGAGGAGAGCCAACGGATAGGGAGGCATTGGCCTTGGCTAGGAGCGGGGCAGCTGCCCAAGCAGAAAGAAAAAGAAAGAGTGGATGCAGATGTAGGTACTCGGTATCTTTGGACCAAAAAAAGGAGAGATTTGCTCTCTTGATGACTTCTGTTTTCTGTATAAAGTAGGAGATTCAGGACAGGAGGTATATAAAAACCAAAATTTAAAAACCAAAAGAACAAGTAGATTTCAGAACAGTGTTGTTGACCAGTTTATAATCATGAATGTTCTCCCCATGATGCCATTTGTCCCAATAGCACTCAACTGTCAGGGTGCTGCTGAGAGAAAGAGAAACACTAGGTACATTCAGGTTGATGTTTTGCCTGACAGGATGCCAAAAAACGAACAAAGAAACAAACAAACAAAAAACCGGCAGCTTAGGGTGTTGATAGGCGTTATTGCTGAACGAAATAATCATGCAACTTAAGCTGGGTATAAACGGGTTGGTGGACTTCAAGAAAGCAGAAGGTTAAGGGATCAGAGTTCACAAAGACATCTGGGAATGTCACTTCGTGGGCCCAAAGAGGGCTGTTGTGGTTGGAGTGGGGGACACTCCCATTAGCAAGTTCGGAGGTGGGCGTTTGTGGGTGATACGATGAACCAATGGGAAGAGAGAGTGGAGGAAGTAAACGGTTAACTGGATTGTAAGTCACTTGCAGCATGAATGGCAAGAGCAGAACTTTCTAACAGACCGCTCCCGAACATTTTTGCAGGCCCCAAATACCATGCCACTGTAGCACAGGCCCTCGGAGAGAAAAGCAGCATTTTGCTGTCCTAGGCAACAGTACACACAGATAATAACATTGTCTCCTAGACTTTTCAGAATCCCTTTGCCTAGATAGTCCATGCAGTATTTGTCATCCTCGCCATATTCGTATAATGCAAGGGGCGGGGGCGGGGGGCAGATATGTAGAACTATGGGACAGAAAGTCCATATTTGATTAAAGCAGAGTTCCCAGAAATGGACTCCTACTTGCCTTTTCAAGCTCAGAAAGAGTTGGCCAGGAGACAACCTGCGCACGGAGGCTGGCCAGGACTCCCAGAGCCTAATGCCATGTCCTGATTCATGACTTTTCCTCTGGGCTGGTGAGCCCTTCCAAAAGGAAGCCAGGCAATGTAGAGAGCAGTGCAACTTTGGGACAACTGCTCTCACACTAAGGTTCCCCCGTCCCCTCTGAGACCCAACTCCATGGCCAACTGGCTGCAACGCAGTAGGGCGGGGACCCTCCAACTGGGGGACAGTGCTCACGGCCACCCTGCTCCCAGCTGGCCTAGGCCTCAGCCTGACATGACATCTCCTTTCCTCCTTCCACCAATCAATCTTCTACCTCCCACTTGCACCCACTTTGTTCTCTACTCTTTGCCACAGGTCAAGTTTCTGTCCACCCGTGGGCATCTGTCATCTTTTCTTTTCAACAGTATGTACAGCTCAGTGCTGTGAGCTGAACACTGAGCCCAGCAACAGAAAGCAGAGTGATAAAAACATTCATCTTTCATTTCCCCAGAGAAGGACAAGTGAATCAGAAGAAATTGAAGCAAAATAAGAGAAAAAAACAACAACTAACATTTAAATATGACAATCTTGTTATTGCAAACACAAAGGGTTAGTCAAGTGCTTTACAAATGAAATGCTGCCTTCAGGCTAAATAGTATGTATCTAGGCCTTCGAGGCCCAGGGAGTTGAGACCTTCTGTGTGAGGAGGGTCAGTTCTAGAAGGGGCTGCGAATGCTCAGGGCCCATTGCTAACTGAGGCAGACACCACAGTTAAGCTCCCAAATCTCTCTTATCTCACACTTACCCCGAAGGCCAAGGAAAACCTTGGAAACACTAATGCACTCCCATTAGTTTTCATTATTAATAGGTAGACATACCAACCCACAGGGTTATAATCTATATATCATGACCTCTAGCCATAACTTGTCTTAGCAAGGTTGAACATAATAAATATTCTTTAAATCATTTTAGAACAATGATTATTCTTCCTGAAAATACTCAAAATATACCTCACCAAACTGTCATGTCACCTCCTCTCACCCGGGGAAGTTCCAGCCCAGCTCTGTTTTGTCATTGATTTCCTGATTCCTATAGGCCTCAGTCCTATACTCTGTCTTAGAATTCAGTCTATTTTTAAGGCACATGTGAAAGTTCACCAATGAGAAAAACATTCTATACAGAGAAAAACAACTGTGCTTTTCAATCTCATTTACAAAGGCCACGTTGAGTCTGGTTACCAACCAAGAGGAGATTATATTTCACGTTCCCATTAAATAAATCCATCAAGACTGTATCTCAGATTAGCATGGCTTCAGGATTTGGGCAATATTAGGTCCCTTCGTGTCCTGGCTACAGAAGGTAGATCTGAGAAATTGAAAGGGGGGAAAAATGATATTAATAGGAATCCAAGGGGAAAAGACATGGGTAGATCTTTGAATGAATAAGTATTATTTTGTAAACATTTTTGCAAAGATAGTATTCATTTCTCAAATAACATTTATTTTAATTGCAAAATTTGAAGATGTACACATTTTTATACTAGTTGCAAATTTCAAATTATACGTGGGTATAAATTCAAATCCCACTTATGAAATTTAAACCAAGTTTGGAAATGCAAAGGGAAAAGTAATACTTACTCACGTCCATATTTCCCAGATATATCTACCACCATGCCTGCTCCCAACTTATTCCGGGAACGCCTAAATGAATGTTCCTTCCAGATGAACTCAATACTTGTGATGTTGCCAACATTAACTTCTGCATCAATTAATTTTGTATAGGTCATGCCGGGCTTAAGTGTTCCACTGTCAAGAGAGAAATAAGACTCATTCTCTTGCACTGGGAATTCATAATGTCGCAGGGAAAGGCATCTACATGTGTACCATGGAAGAGAAAGTTGCATTTTATAAGTCATTTGCAATTTTCACTAGTGAAAACAAATGCCGGTCTGTATAATATTAAAGGGACTGGGTAGCAGGATAACTCTCTCTCTTGCTAGCACTCCTGACAACTTTTCCCCACACACCTTATTGTCTATGTCTGCGTTTTCATTTCCTAACACTGTCTGCTGGTAGCTTGAGCTGTGGAGAAATATATGCTATTATTTCTAGTTTATATCTGGAAAACACAAAGTAAAAAGACAAGTCACATAAAACATGGCAGCCTGTGGTATGAGAGGAAAAGGCGACACGGAGCTGCTCACCCAGCCAGTGAAACCGGGGCCCAGCACCATGTTACCTGCCGGGCCTCGGCCTTGCCTACCTGGCCACCCCAAACTCCTCCGTCTTCCCAGTCGTCCCACCGACACGGAGAAAGATGCTCCCCTGAGTGACATTGTTTCCATCGAGTGTGACAGACAATTTGTGCCTCCAACCTTGAAAGAGCAAGAGAGAGAATGAAGGGTTAAAACTATGCAAAAAGCACGCCATCCTGGCGTTTTAATGTAAATGACACTTTGTAATGTTCAGGGTTAGAGTGGTACAAGGCTGCTCATGTTCATGAGAAAGAATACAACTGTAGATTGCTTGAGTGAATTTGGTGAAAAATGACCTTCAAAAACACACATACCCCAGCCAGAATGGCTCAGTGGTTGAGCATCGACCTATGGACCAGGAGGTCAGTTTGATTCTCAGTCAAGGCACATGCCTAGGTTGCGGGCTCAATTCCTAGTGTGGGGCGTGCAGGAGGCAGCCGATCAATGATTCTCTCTCATCATTGATATTTCTATCTCTCTTTTTCTCACCCTTCCTCTAGGAAATCAATAAAAATATACTTAAAAATAGATATAAATGCCCTCATTTCAATTTCCCACAAGTAAATTTGTGGTGCAGGGAATGAAATCCACCCCCTCCCCACCTCCCTCACCACCTTTCTTCTCTGGGCTCCTTTAACTACCGCCCCACCGAGTCCCCTTCTCCCCCTGCCCATTCCTCAGCCTCCATGGCGGGGGCCTCTGACTCGGCTCCCTTTCTTCTCCATCTGAGACTCTTTGTGGGGGGCTGACATCGCTGACTTGCCAGCTCTGATGACTGGAGAAACTCAGAGGCTAAGGCTCTGCCCGTAGCCCACAGCCATCTCCGGAGGCCGAGACCCGCATCTCTCACTGCCTGCAGGGCCAGTCATAGGTTTCTCCACCCCACGTGCTAGAACCGAGCCTGTCAACTTGCTCCAAACCAGCCTCTTTTCTTTTCCTTAGTCTTCTTTCATTTGTTTATTTTTCATTTTCAAATATATCTTTTTACTGCTGATCCCGTGCCCCCACCCTATCCCCACCCCAGGTCTTCACCCCCCTACTGCCCGTGTCCATGGGCTATGCATGTTAAGTATATAAGTTCTTTGGTTTCTCTCTTCTCGTCCCTCAACCCCACATCGAGTATGTCAGTCTGTTCCATGCCTCCCTGCTTTGGCTCTTATTTTGTTAGGCAATTCATTTTGTTCCTGAGGTTCTTACAGATAAGCAAGAGCATGTCTCTTTTCTCGTGCTAAAATGTGCAGAAAATGGCACATCGCCCACTCAGCCAGAATCACCAAGACTCATTTCCTGCACCCCTCAAATCCACTCTCCCCACTCCTTTTTGCTGCCACCTCCTAACCATCTCTGTACTCTCTCCGCATCTCTCTACACTTCTGCCTGGATTCCTGCAACAACTGTCCTTTTTCTTGCCCCCTTTTTACCCCCCAGCTTTGTTGGGGTAATACTTACAAATTACACTGGGATTTAAAGCACATAAGGAGATGATTTGCTAGACTACAGGTATTGTGGAATGATGAGCACAACACAGTTAGTTCACACATCCATCCCCTCACACCGTGGGGAGTCAACCCTGTCCTAACAGGTCGCCCTGCCTCCACCTTGTCCCCGCTGATCCCGGCAGCAACTCCTTTGACTAATTTTTCTAAAATAAGCAAATCTAATCATCTTAATACCCTTCGGTGGCTTCCCTGAGCCCAAAGACAGAGCTTTAAGCCCCACGTGGTGCAGTTTCATTCTTTGACCCGTGTGTCTCTCAGCCGCCTCTCACATGACTCTCCTCCTGGTCTCTGTCACCCCCATAGGGTCCTTCAGTGCCACCCTCTGACCTCCAGGCAGTTCCTTCTCCTGCCACTGCTTTGAGGGCTCAGGTTAGAAACTGCTTCCCCCCAGAAGCTCCCTGACCTGGCTATGGAAGTTCCCTCCTCTGTTTCCTAACACAAGTTTTACTGAAACTGAGATTTTTGTAGTTTTTGCACATCTTCCCCATTAGCCTAAACTCACACCATTGTTCCTCAGGGCGTCCTCAAAGTCTGGCCCAGTGGCCACTTGTTTAGTAGACCCTCAGTAAAAACGGTCAGAGTTGAAAAGATAAGAACCTTAAAGCTTTACAATAAAACTGAGCTGTAATACTTACGGGCAAAAGGGGAAAGAGCCCCGGTGTTTAAGAAATAATAGGGTCTATTAGGCTTCTTATTTTTGAGGTGAAATTTGTCAGCAAAATGACCCATCGTTGGGCAACCTTCTTTGGGACAATGGAAGCAATTTCCCTGGTGACAGAACACAAGAGGCAATCAGCAATATAATTAGAAATGTTGTCCTTCGATAAATTCATGATGTATTATTAAACAATAATAAATCTTTAGAATTTAAATAAAGAATATGCATTTAAAAATGACTAAATTGACTAACAGGCTACCCTGCCTGTTTTCCAGAACAAAACAAAATAAGACAAAATCAATGAACAGAAAAAGAAAAATGGCCTTTTAGAGAAATAAAAAAGGGTACAGAATGTGAACAGAAAATCCACAGGAGAGGAAACTTAGTCAATAACTTGTAAGAAGATGCTCCATCTTACTGGCTGTCAGGGATGTGCTAATTAAAACAACGTGCACTTTCATACGGAGCAGATCTGCAAAAATGAAAACAACTGGCAGACCCAAGGACCGGGGGCACAGTGAGTGGGGATTCTCATTTGCTTCTGATGAGACTTAATTCACAGGCGTTGCAGACAGCGGTTTGGGAATGTCTGGTAAAGATGGAAATGCGCATAGACTTGGACAATCTCACTTCTTTTATGCACCATCAAGCACCTTCCGCCCAAGTCCAAGGAGACATGCACAGGTGGTTATTGCCGAACGGCTTTTAATAACATTAAAAACCACCCAAACACACATTAATGGGGGGATGAATAAATAAACTGTGGCTGATCCCTACAAAATAAATATATAGCTCGATATACATCAACGTAGGTGTCAATTTTATAAAGTTTAACAACAACAACAAAAAGCAAATCCAGAAAGGTACTTAGAATATGATGCTATGTATTCTATATACTGTATATCTGATTCACTTAGTGCAGGTAGTGAGGAAATATAAGCTACTTCAATTCTTTAATTTTATCTGTATAAAACCTAAAGCAAAGGCCCTGGCTGGGTAGCTCAGTTGGTGAGGCTGTCGTCCCAATATACCCAGGTTGCATGTTCCATCTCCGGTCAGGACACATACAGGCATCAACCAATGAACGCATACAGAAGTGGGACAACAAATCAATGTTTCTCACTCTCCCTCCCCCTCTCTTTCTAAAACAAAATTTTAAAAATCTAAAGCAAAACTAACAAGATGTTGACTTTAAAAACACTTGGGTAGGAGTGTTTGAGTATTTTCTATTTTAGGTTTTGAAGTTTCAGATTTATAAACTATGGACATTTGGGCAAGGGCGACAGTTAAACACCCCATTTAAAACTTTATTTTCTATAAAGGAAAATTCTAACAAAAATAACAATGGCCTCCATTTCCTGTGTGCTGACCATCTCCCAGGCACCGTCCTAGGCACTTCCTGTGCATCCAACTCAACGAATCCTCACCAAGTCCCTTATTACTGTGATGCTTCAGTCTCCGTTTTATACAGGTGAGGAAACTGAAGTCTGCACAGAAGTTCAACAATTTGTCCGATGTTGCACATCTGGTGGTGATGAAACAAGAATATGAACGGGGCAGCCTAATGCTGGAACCCCTCTTTATTTATTTTATTTTATTTTTATGAACTGAGTTAAAATTCAATAAAACATGTCAAGGACATCTCCTCGATGTTCTCTAAGTTTGCAACCATAACTTGCATTCCTGTGTCACGGGAGTCTAAGGTTCTCTAATCAGGCAGATTGAACCCCATTATCTCTGAATACACCGTGAGTCTAAAGGCCACCCCTATGGTAAATGCCCAGATCCTGCAGCCTCTCAGAGCAGGACTGGGCTGGTGGAAGGGGAGGTGAGGAAAGGGAAGTTAGGGGGGGAATGTCGATGTATGGCTGCCCAGCTTTCTGATAAGGGAAGTTCACCAGGGCACATTCAGAGTAAGGGGCTGGTGAAGGAAACAGCCCGAGGCACCCACTCCCCTTGCTCTTAACAGGAGGGCAAGGCTTCTCCCTCCCCAACCTTGTCCTCACTCACAAAGTGCTATTCCTCACAGTAAACTTCAGGTGGAAGCCCTGCGATGTTTCTCTGC
This sequence comes from Myotis davidii, assembly GCF_000327345.1. NCBI lineage: Eukaryota > Metazoa > Chordata > Mammalia > Chiroptera > Vespertilionidae > Myotis > Myotis davidii. Next base: position 6,707,186 of record NW_006383012.1, on the reverse strand, counting down.
CCTGATCAAACAGTGGTCTCCAAACACAAGAGGGAACCTCTTTCCACTTCCCACTACAAAACGCATTTCCTTCCTCCTTTTCATAGCGACAACCAAGTGAAAAATACGCTCAGCTCAGAGCTGGCTCCACGTGCTTTATGTTTCAAGTAAAATCGAATTTGGTGTTGGTCACGTATTGATCTGTGTGGAATTTCTGTGAGCCATCTATGCCCTCGTTCTGCTCGGTATAAATAATTAAATTTTAATAAAATAACTTTAATGTTCCCAGTGAATAGAAACACTTTTGGTTGTTGCTATTGATTGGTTCAGCTTTCTTGGGGCCTCTTTGAAGATGACATTTAAAATATATACATAGAAAAATGTTTGCCCTGGACTTATCCTAGCATCTAATTACTGCATAACAAATAGCCCAAAAGAGCAAAATTGGATAGAACGTTCAGAAGAGCTGAAACAGCCAGAATACAAATAGCTGGTTTACTTATTTGAGCCCTTCAGCAACCTCTGCTGCTGTTCGGTATTCAGCACAGAAAGAATCAACTATTTCCCAAAGTGGCAGGTGCGTTTTTTTTTTAACCACAAACTCAAAGCGCTAATTTTTAGTTGGCTGATCATGCTTCAACAAATGACTGGCTAATTAAATTGCGCTGCAAGATGCTTTACTTACCGCTTTAAAAGACTCGTAGGACCTACAAGGATAAGCAATAAACGCGTGGGGGTTGAGAATGCTCTCTGCATAAAAGCGATGACTTCGGGCATGGTTGCAATCAAAGAAGGAAGCCATTTCTGCGAAAACAATATCCAATGAACTGAGAGCAATGAACGGATTAACTGATAACCGAGATTATGAACCATTTCTTAGAAAAGTAACTTTAAATGACAGTTTCTTGACTCAGGTCTGGACAGCTAGACCGTGTGTGTGTGCTTGGCTGCTGCTCAAGGTTGATCAGTATTACCAAGCATTTTCTTTGTGCCAAAGAATTCTGTGTGTGAATCTAAAAGGACAGTCAAGGAGGGGAGATAAACAAATGCAAATGTAGATGACTCAGTGCTCTGACACTAATGTCCTCCTAGCTTCCCGGATCTCTGACATAAGCACTTAGAGCTTTGAGCCTCCCTGTGCCCACGGCATCATCTTAGACCAAGTAATTTTGACTCCCTGTCTGCAGGAAGGACCGAACTCCCTCCTATTCAAACAAGCACACTGTTAACCATTGCCCACCTTCAGCGGAGTTTCAAGGTGTTGCAGGTGGGAGGTGTTATAAAGGATGCTAAAGACAAATTCGCATTGTCATTATCAGGCATAATGTTACTGCAGCCAATATTTGGGATTATTGCCATAATCAATAAGATAGATCTCCATACATCTGTGCATTCTGAAGTTCTCATGGCATTCTAGTCATCTGTGCTCTTTACCTTCCTTAACACTTTTACTCTGTGGCATGGACCACTATTCCCATGACCTACACAGCTTGTTTGCTGCCCCAGACCCTTTGCACTTGCTACCCCTCCCCTCAGCCTGGAATGCCTTTCCCCCAGGTATCCACGTGGCTAACTCCTTCAGGTAATCTTCTCAGGAAGAACTCTATGGCCACCTTATCAAAAATCTCCTTTCCCCACCTCACCTTTGTGGTCAGCAACACATCATAGTCCCGTCCCATGCTTGATGCTGTCTTCTTAGCGACTTAGCACGAATTCTATTACTGCTTTTCCAGCAAATTAGAATATTGGCTTCACCAGAAAGAGATTTTTGTCTTTTGTATTCATTCCTACACTGCTGTTCCTAGGACAACGCCTGGCACAGAGTAAGATCCAATACCGCTGTACTAAATGAATGGACCCCCCTGGTGTATGTTGAGTGTCTACAATGGGCTGGGCATGCTGCCAGGGATTGTGGGTACAAAGGCAACCAGGACAGGATGCTGACCTGCGGGTCTCACGAGTGGGAGCTCCATACATGTGACTATATTTTGGACTAAAATATATATAAGATATACATTTTTATTTTTTCCATTGATTTTTTAGAGAAAGTGGAAGGGAGAGGGAGAGACAGAGACAAACACCAATGTGAGAAAGACACATCGATTGGCTGCCTCCCGCATGCCCAGTGTCCATATATTATATTATATTTATTATATACAAAAGGATGTGGATCTTGTCCAAGTAGGGAGCTGAGTGAATGTGTAACAGCAGCCTTCATATTTCACAAAGTACTTACCTTCTTTGTAAGCATTGAAATCAAATTTTAATAGAGGTGTAATTAAGTCTTCACATCCTGGCATATGTTTCCCTCCATTCGGGTAAAAGTCCAGGTGCCCACAAGCGTTGATTGTGCCGGCCCCTGAAACAGATATTAGAAGTAGGAGGAATGCATTTAAAATTCTCCTCTTTGCTTCAGTGTAGGTGTTTGTGTTAAAAAAAATAACTTTTACCAAACTCGAAGAGGAAGCGAGCTGCATTGGTGTGAATGACATCGACAAAGCCGGCGTCCGAGGGGTCCAGCCTGACCTGGTTGGGGGTGTCATGGAAACACGGCCCGGCGGGGTCCAGCCCTAGGAAGCAGGTGCCTATTACAAGGAGTCCCGCTCTGCTCAGGGGGGCCTACTCAGGAGCACTCTGGGCACCGCACTGGGTGTTCAGATGCTCGATTTTGTACATAAAAATAACAGGTGGCCACAGGCAAGGCCCAGCAGCGGGGCCAGCTTACCAGTTATTCTCCCGAGGCCTGGCGTCCGCGCCCCAGCCTCCCCGGCCAGGTGAGCTCCCAGGCTGTGGCCGATCAAGTGCACTTTAGAAGGGGGGTATCCAAATTGTTTCTGACGGGATTTTAAAAAGGAAAACAGAACAGACATTTGGAAAAGAGCCAGCAGAATGGCTTAACTCTGCTTAAAGCGGGAAAGGGGCTGGCACCCCCCACTCCAATCACATGCAGGATGGGGTCTGGCAAGGTGACAGCGACACCCACGCCCACCTCTATGCTCATCTGGCTGAAGGAGAGCGCACCCCCAGGCCTGGAGGAAGCCTCTGCCGAGCCCCCGCCCTGTGCCGAGGGGCCTCATGGGTACAGGAGAACGCCCAGGGGCAACCGCTGTGCTTCCGGCCCATGCCATCCCTCCCCAGGCCCAACCCTTCCCGCAGGGCCCCAACAGCGGTCAAAGGCAGCTCCTGCCCTCCCTGCTATCCACCACCTTGTCCACCGCGCCCTGCCTGCTTCCTCCAGTTTAAGGCAACTCTAGCGAATGTCTGGGAAGACTTGGGACCTGGAGAGCCCATAGCTCAGACACCAGGACCAGTGAGAAAGTTCCCAAAAACTTGGGACCGGTTTTTCTCTGAGAAGGAGATTAGTTTAATTTCATTCTTTGTATAGAAAGACCCACTCTAAGCGCCTCTTAACATCTACTCTCCCCTGACAGAGTGGGGGCAGAGAGAGATTTGTGGGGGCAGAGGGAGACGTGGGCAGAGGGGATGTGTGCAGAGGGAGA
>NW_006383012.1:6695137-6703586 GCF_000327345.1 Myotis davidii | reverse complement strand
GAGAGACTTGTGGGCGGCAGAGGGGAAGTGTAGGGGCAAAGAGACACTTGTGGGGGGCAGAGGTGAGTATTGGCTCCCGATTCTGCTTGAGGCTGTTTCCTATCTGTGCTGTGTTCCCACATCACCTTCCTGGCCCCGCACCTGAGTTAGCTGCCGATCACATCCCTCTTCGTCCCCCTGCCTTGCATTTCCTCACAGCCTCGCCTGCACTCCGTGAGCAGACACTGTCCCGCTAACCATGAACCTGCAGTGCCCAGAACAGGGCCCGGCTCACAGCAAGCGCAGATAAAACATTTGTTGAATAATGAGTGAAGCTTCCTCAAGAATCTGAAAGGGTCATAAATCTTTAGATTTACTTCCCTGCAGTTTGTAGTGGGACATTACTTTCTATAATGATGGAGCACTTGGACATTTGTAAGTGTCTCTGGGTATATCCCTTATAAATAGCAACATCTATTTTATTCTTTTAGAAAATGTTTAGGTTAAAGAATTATGGTTGGACTGGTCTACAGATCTAATTCACTGCATAGGACCAATTTCTAAACAGAATTCATAAGGTGGAAATGGTTAATAGTCATTCAGGATCGGTTTACAGTGTGATGAAAACTAACAAAGACGGTCCTACAGGCGGATCAGGGTAGTGACCTTGAGCGAGGGGAAGGTCGGGAAGCCTTTGGTGAGGAGCCTGTGAAGGAACACTGCCACCACGTGGCGCTTTGTGTAACCACAGGCGCTTTCCCAAGAAGGAACTGCTTTCCTGGCCACCACGCAGGAGGGCTCACTGTTGCACATGTTCAGTCCTCGTGCAGGCTAATGAAGAGAACGGAAAGGTGCCACGAATTCTTGGTGATGCAAAAGCAATTCAATATCCTTTTAAAATGATAACTCTCTTTACCATGAGAACATCAATGAAATAAGCCACCTCGGCTCCGGCAACGCGAAGATTGTTGACGGCGTGGATGTATTCCAGCGATCCGTTAATCCAGTCTACGTTAATGCAGTTCACATCTTCTGCTTTTAGCAACACCTGGGACAACGATTTAGTGTAAGTATTAAAGGAGTGAGAGTGAAAGAAAACCAACTGATCCCATAATAAGCAGTAACACTAGCAGGGCCTACTACATGCTAGATAACGTCCTATCCCTTTTATGTATAGGAACTTATTTAATCCTCACTTACAGATAAGGAAACTGAGGCACAGGTAGGCTAATTAACTTGCCCATGATCACAGAGCTGGTAGGTAGAAACAGGATATGAATTCAGACAGCCCGATGCTAACACACTCTATCACTTATAAATAATTCATCGCTTGCTATGCTAGCAGTAGCAGTGTATTCATCTTGAGTATACCATTAAGAGGGGAAAATTAATCTCTTGAAGTGAACTTAGAAATTTTTTCCCTTCATTAAATAAGAAATGGATCATGCCATTAGTTTATTTTCAAAAGATGAGAATTTACCAAAGCATAATTTTTAAAATAGGCCCCCATTATAATCTATGCAATTCATGATAAGTGAGAAAAAGTGGGAAATGGGCAAGGCATGTCAGGCCTTGGGACATGGACCACGTGAGTAAGGAATGGAGGAGTCCATGAATATGCATTAATGCCATGCAAGGTACATTTGCCTAAGACGTAAGCGTTCCCGCTAAAGAGCGTGTTCCCGTCATACATTGCATATGGCCTGCTGCCATTTTCCGTCTGACTTCCACCCAGGTATGTTGATGCGGGTCATCCTGTCTGTTCTGAAGTGTGAGGCGTGGATAGTTCGATGGTTAACCGCACTGATCTCCTGTTTCGAGTGAAGAGAGATTAAGATGAAACAATCATTCCATTTTATTTAATATTTAGATTCTAAATCTGCTCAAAAGCCGTCCACTACAATTAATTTATATATATACATATACATATACATATATATATATGTATATCTTGATTTCAGAGAGGAAGGGAGAGAAATAGAAACATCAATGATGAAAGTGAATCATTTATTGGCTGCCTCCACACATGTGCGATTGGTGCCAGTGAGAGCTTTATATGTATTGCGCATGTGCCAGTATACATATACATATACATATACATATACATATATATATATGTATATATTGATTTCAGAGAGGAAGGGAGAGAAATAGAAACATCAATGATGAAAGTGAATCATTTATTGGCTGCCTCCTGCATGCCCCCCATTGGGGATCGAGCCCACAACCCTGGCATGTGCCCTGACCTGACCAGGAATTGAACTGTGACCTCCAACCACTGAGCCGCGCCAGTGGGCTAACTTTAATTTTTATCAACCTTTTTAGTACACTTTTATCAAAGAAATAGTTACTGATACATCCTGGGAAAGGACTAAGAAATTATTCATGCGTGATGAAATGTAATACGTAAATGTAATCATGAGGAAGAGAAATAAACATGTTTGGGTTTAAAGCAATGTTTGTAAGACAAGGTTGGGCCGGTTTCCATCGGAATTTCAGCAAGCCTTACTTTGGCACAGCACTTCTCACTGACCGTCAATGTAATTCATGGGAATTGTCTTATTTGAGACTTGGAAGAATGCTACCTGGTGGCAAAATAGACTATCCACCCCACTTTCTGAGTGAGGAATAGAGGTTAGAATCTCACCATGTAAAAGGCAACAGCATACTGAAGATAATTTTATGTGATTACATTAAATATTATTTTGTATTTCTTATATTTTGTTGCATTGGTTTTATAACCAAACTCTCAAAAGATTTTAGAATATGATGAATTTAAGTGATTTTGTTATTAAGAGGATTAAGAGACCCAAGTACAAGCAATTCTATTACGACAAAAATGAATTATCAGCAGATAGCAAGTCTGACAGTAGTGAATCCTATGACTGGAAAGCCACACATTTAGATCCTTACGAAATCTAAACAAAGAGCCCATTGTGAGCTGCCTGAGTTAGCAGTGACATGCCACTAATCGTACACCTCGCTGGCTGAAGAATCAGAAGTTGGTTTACATAGTAATTTCAATAGAGCTGACACTCGGATCTGTCCGTGTGGCAGGAACTGTTCTCGGCTTTATAGAGTGGCTCATTTAACCTTCACGGCACCGTGAGGTGGGTACAGATTTTACGGATCAGGAAGGGGCACAATGAGAGAGGTCAAGTCACTTGCCCAGAAGTACTGTCTGTAGCCAATGAGTCCTGAGCAGGGGTCAAACCCACGTGGTCTTTCTCTGAAGTCATGAGCTTAACCGCTGGCTTCTCAAGTTATGATCTGTACATCGTGTTCTCCCCTGACAGGGCCCAGACCAGATGCGGCCTTTGCTGAGGCAGGAAATAAAACCACTTGTATTCAGGCTTTGTGGGAGCACTTACCTGCTAAGTACTGGAACCCAGGGGCAAAAACATTTGTCCATCTATGCATCTAAAAGCATCCAGATGTTCATTCCAACTCCAGCTGGAGCCCCCTAAACACCTACTATACTCCTGTTTCTACCGGGAGGAATTTGGTAGAAAAGAGTTGTTGAGGCTTTCCCCGTCAAGAGGATAGTTTGAGGAAGGGGGACCCCCAAGCAAGTCTCAAAGTGGCAATTGGACAAATATTGTGGGATCTGAGCATCCTCTGTTGTCACAAGGAGCCACTGGAGAATTTAGTACAGTAGAAAAGGTAGAAGAAACACTTAGTTCACTCTTCCTTCCATCTGGCACACCCCTGTGAATGGCATACTAACCCAGAAAATGGGAAATGCCAAACATCGTGGGATCAAAAGAAGGCATCTGGGATTCTGCTGTCACAAGGACCCATGTTGAGCTGGGTGCTCGGGCCTTTTCCCATCATTCTTATCCTGCAGGAGTCATGGAGCCTAGTAGGTACGAGATCAACCCATTCCACACCTGCTGACTACTTCGCAGGTCATCTCGTTTCCAGCATGTCAGAAACAGTCACCACTTGGGTATGTTCCAACCTTGACAATGGCTACAGGCACAGAAACTGGCAGACTTCTGCAAAAGGTGCATCACCCCTCCCGTCGGCGTGAGCCACTCTAGGCTAAAGAGTCATTGATTCGTGGAGGAAGTGGGTCACTTAATTCTTGCAGAAACGTAGCTGTGAAAACCTATGAGTCTTAGAAACCTAGGTCATCGCACCAGGTTTCCACTGACAATTCCTCCCTCGGGCAAAGAGGATGTTAAACCTTTGCGTGGCTCGCTTCTACTTTCTCATAAGGAAAGGTGACTAAATTCATACTGTAGAGCATTTGGGTCAAGTCTAGGATAATCTTTATTTTGTTTAAGAATAACACCTTGACTCATCCTATGCCCCAGCTGTTGCCAAAAGCACTTTAACAACAACCCCTCAGGCTTCTATCCATTGCAAACTTCAGCTACAGATCTAGTGTGTCACCCAGGAATCTTCCCTAATGGAAGGGAGTGGAGAAGACCCAAGGAACATTGTTTTTACGGCCCCTTTATTAGTAAAGTACTTGGTTTCTGATGTTCTACAAGGTTCAAGTGCATGACCACTGTGCAGAAGGATGAAGGACCGACAAGTCCTCCGAAGACTGAGGGTCAAGACCAGGAGCTACAGCTAGTCCTGAATGGACACATGTACCCTGAAACTCCTAACCTACAGAGGTACCCCAAACATTTGTATTCAACATAGATTCTCTCTACATTTTACCTTTATTTTTTCATCTTCACCCGAGGATATTTTTTCCATTGAATTTCAGAGAGTGGAAAGGAGGTGGGGAGGCAAGAGAGAGAGAAACATCGATGTGAGAGAGACAGATTGGTTGGTGGCCTCCCACGCCCTGATCAGGGCCAGGGTTCGAACCTGCAACCCTTTGGTGCAAAGGCTGAACGATCTAACCACTGAGATACGCTGGCCAGGGCAATTCTCTCTACATTTTAAAAATCATGGTAAAATATACATAACATAAAAGTTACTGTTTAGGCCATTTTTACATGTGCAATTCGATGGCATTAAGTCAGTCCCACTGTTGTGCAACAGTGACCACCATCCCTCTCAGAACTTTCCTATCATCCCAGAGCTCAGGTCACAGATCACAATCTGTGTTGCAATAAAGGTATTTGTTTACATACCCCACTTTCCCTAATATAATGCCTTTAAGACACTGTCCTGCTTATTCAGTTTAACACGTACTAGGCACTGTGGCTTGATCACCCTCTTATGTGTGGAAGGCTCTCAATTAATATATTAACTGGACAAGAGGGGACAAATGTAATCCTTTCAACAATCAAGGTTTTAAAATACATATATTAAAACAAATTTTTAAATGGACAAAACACCAAATTTACCTTCTGTGAAACAACATGTGCAGCACAATTTTCATATTTAAACACTAGGACAAATCGTATAAGAAGAAAATCTGGCTCACAATTGTAAAAAAGAAATACTTGCCTTAAAATCAATCGTTCATACCATATAGGAATGATGAATTATAGAACGGTACACCTTAAACCTATATAATTTTTTTATTGTTGACACTATTTCAGGTGCCCTCCTATATCCCCCCTTTGCCCACCTCCACGCAGCCCCTGCCACCCCTCCCCTGGCCTTCACCACTCTGTTGTCTATGTCCATGGGTTATGTATGTATATACATGTTCTTGGCTAACCCCTTCACCTTCTTTTAGCCAGCCTCCCCACCCCTCTCCCCTCTCATCATGTGTCTATGCCTCTGGTTCTATTTTGTTCACCAGTTTATTTTGTTCATTGGATTCCACATTTGAGTGAGATCATGGGATACTTACCTTTCTCTGACTGGCTTATTTTGCTTCGCATAATACTCTCCAGGTCCATCCATGCTGTCTCAAAGGGTAAGAGTTCCTTCCTTTTTACAGTGTGGTATTCCATGGTGTAAATGTACCACAGGCTTTTTAATCCACTCATCTACTGATGGGCACATGGGCTATTTCTATATCTTGGCTATTGTAAATAATGCTACTATGGACACAGGGCGCATAAACCTATAAACTTTTTTTAACCAATGTAACCCCAATAAATTCAATGAAAAAGAAACCAACAGTTTCTGCCAGAATGGGTTACCGCATCTGTCTTCTGTGTCTGTTGCTACAGCTTCTATTTTAGAATAATCTGTTGAAAGGCAGGAGCCAGCTTACCTGGTAGGCTATGCGGTTGCGCCTGGTGTAGAGCAGGAAGCGAGTGTTTATCTCTTCCGGGGACCAGGGCAAACCAGCGAACTGCCTGGACAGAGTCCCGGTCCATGGTAAGCCATCTCTAAAGCACCCCAGCCTTTCATAGCAGATCTCTTTTCCTGTCACAGAAAGATGGCGTGTCAGTGCTGTAGGAACCAGAGGCTGGGTTCCCCACTCTGAAGGTTCATTGAAATTAGTGTTCAAGTTGAACAAGTCTGACTCGGGGAGCGTCTCTTCAAAAAATACCCCTCCCCCCACTTATGACCATGACCGTGGAGGTCGCAATGCTGCTGATGAGAGAGTATGGGCTTTGGAATCAAAAATTCCTGGCTTTGGGCAATTAGTTAACCTTTTTTGAGTCTCACTTCCTTCCTCTGCAAAAGGGAGATAATACCACTTACCTTACAGACTTGTTATGAAGACTAAATGAACTATAACGTGGAAACCCCTTGAGACTGGGCCTGAGACATGAAGACATAAAATGAGATACTGTGCCCTGGCTGGGTAGCTCAGTGGATTAGACCATCATCCCAATATGCCAAGGTTGTAGGTTTGATCCCCGGTCAGGACATATAAACAAGCAACCAATGAATACATAAGTAAGTGAAACAACAAATCAATGTTTCTCTCTCTTTCTCTCAAATCAAGAAATAAAAATTTAAAAAATAAAATAAAATGAGATACTGTGTCTTCCCTGAGCCCCTGCCTTTTCTTGTTGGAAGGGATCTCTTTTGTCCCCAGAGCCTAACACCATGCCCGGCACACAATAGGAGTCTAATGTACATTTCCTGAGAGCATAAATAAAAGCAAAGTTTCACTTAGTTTTAACCAAGTTTCTTCTTTCCAGAGTTCACTTTACTCACCTAAAGTGAGAGGCTTTGGGGAAACTAAGTCCTCATCATTTCTGTCATTCACTGACTCAAATTTATCCCGTCACTGTGACCTTCTGTTTTCATGTAATACTCAAAACAAACAACTTCATTTCATGCTGTTTTATGGAGGTAGAGTTCAATTTATTAAATTATGATTATACTTTACCATTATTTTTTCAACTTATTATTGATCATTTATTCAATTTATGGTTATTTATAATCTATTCACTTTATGGTTATTTGTTAGTATTGGTGAGAACTGTTTGAAGACTTGAATTTGAGGACTTTCTTCTATCACTTACAAAATATAAATAAGCCTTTGATTCTCAAATCCACCAGCTTTTAACTTCAAAATTTTAGGAGATTTCACATTCTGAAGAATGAGATGCCACATAAATGTAAAGAGGAGGAACAGAAAATTAAACTTCCTTTTAATCAAATAAATTTTTGTACATTTTTTAAAAAATTGTACAGATAAGCAACATCCCCTGCCCATCCCCGGTCAAAGCCCTCTCCCCGGAGCCGACCCCCTGAAACATATGCAGGCCTTGTGGTTCCCCCATATCTGTTCATTGTGCTGACACAACCAAGTTGCAAGTGATCAACTTTAGTCACCCGTGATCGATTAACCTGCTGCGATAATAAAAGAGGATGTAACCCACCTAGTCCCTGGAGCAGCCCAAACCAGGGCAAGAGACAGAATCCAGGTCAGTTATTTTAACTGTCAGCGTCTAATATAGGGATGGTTATTAATCAGGTTTTCTCCAAAATCAGGTTTTGGAGAAATGAAGACAGCAGGGGCCTCTGTGATAGCTCCGGGGGAGCAGCTGTCTGCTCCAGGGCTGGTGGAGAAATGGGAGAGGCTAAGTTACTCAAATGTGGAAACTTGGGGCTGCTAGATGGGGAGGAGGTGCTGGTTCCCTGGAGCTGGGGTTTGGGCCCCTGAGGAGGGGTGTTAGCTCACTATTGCGGCATCATTGAATGGCTTCGTGAGTCTGGTTCTGGGAGTATCAGAAGACTGTAAACTGGAACCAACACCTGCTACTGTAATGACTGCACTGGAGTGAAAAGCCATTGATGAAAAAATGCAGACAGGCCCAGCCGTGGTTCAGTGGTTGAGCCTGGACCTATGAGCCAGGAGGTCACGGTTCGATTAGGGTCAGAGCACATGCCTGAGTTGCAGGCTCATTCTCCAGTTGGGGCACCCCTGAGGCGGCCAATCAATGATTCTCTCTCATCATTGATGTTTCTCTCTCTCTCCCTCTCCCTTCCTCTCTGAAATAAACATATGTTTAAGAAAGAAAAGAAAAACGCAGACAGGATCCGGGAGCAAACAGGAGGGAGCCCTCCCCTCTCCCTCCTGGACCATCAGCGTCCCCCCAGGGTCCTTACTGACAATGCCTCTGAGGGCGTGTGCTGGCAAAGC
>NW_006383012.1:6688366-6695107 GCF_000327345.1 Myotis davidii | reverse complement strand
GCTGAACAATCAATAACAGTTTTCAGCTCACTTTTGGCTTCCGCTATAAACTTAGTCATCTTCTATTTTGTGATCCGTACCTGGCATTCCTTATAACCTGACTCCCTACCTTTGCAACATGAACTTTAAAGCGCGCCACCCCTCCCTCTGGTCTCCCTTTCACCTTCCCAGCTTGTCAGCTGCATTTCCGCATTCATGCTGTCAACATTGATAACATTCAGACTTTGTTCTGTCATCATAATTAGGTCTTCCATGTTCTGTCTGTAGGCTGACTCCAAAAATCAATAAACAGAATTTATATGATTATGACTAGAAATGTAAATATTTTTCTTCCCAGAGCCAGCTAGCATGCTATAATTACATTTCCTTCTCCGCATGTCTATTGTTCAGATTCCATTCCCTTCAAAGGAGAATATTCAAACGAATTCTCCTTTCTTGTCCATGAATTGCTCAAGAGCAGGGTCATTTTAGTTTGGTCCATATGTGGACCATGCCTTTCTTGTGCCGTTTTTGGTTTTCCTGGTTTCTCTGGTCGCCTTTGTTTTCTCTTGTTGGAAGTGTACCTGTGCCTCCTTCAATATGCCCCTGGTACAGTGCGGCTCCTCCTCAATCTATCTCCTGCCTGCCATCATCCTGTTTCTTCTCTTGAAACACACATATGTCCAGCTCTGATTTAGGGCAATGATTTCACGTGTGGGTTTGGCCTTCCTAATACAACCTTCTGTTTTTCCTAGAATGTCCTGCTGCCTTTATTTTTTGCATTCCATGGCTTTACCCCCAAGTACTCAACTACATTATCCAGTCTATGGAAGACCTTGGATTTCAAAATGAAGATTGTTGTAAATGTTGCATGTTGTCTATGCTAGTAACTTTCCAGGGTTATTGGTCACCATCCTTTTTTCCATAAGGAAATAGCGCAAAGAGGGCATAAAGTTAGAAGACAGATGTGATGGAGGAGACTGATCGACACCATAGGTATTAAAGCCACTTAGGGAAAAATAACATGTTTGCTATAAAATTAATAACTTGAAATTGGACCAATAACTTAAATGGCCAATATAACAATATTGAACTAGGATGGTAAGAGCAGACAAAACCAGTAACTACTACATAGTAATTGCATAAGCAGTTCACAGTATAAGGGGCACAAGTTGGTGAATATTGTGTTAATGTATAAGAAATTCCCACAGACTGTCCTGGCCGATGTGGCTCAGATGGTTAGAGCGTCATCCATGCACCCAAAGGTTGCAGGTTTGATGTCCCATCAGGGCACATTCCCAGATTGTGGGTTTGATGCCCAGTTGGGGTGTGTACGGGAGAGAACCAATCAATGTTTGTGTCTCACATCAATGTTTCTCTCCCTCTCTCTCTTAAATCAATGAAAAGCATATCCTCAAATGAGGATTTTTTTTAAAAAAAAAAAAAAGGAAGAAAAAAAAAGAAATGTCCACAGAACAGTATTCCTTCTCAAAATCATGACACAAATGGAAAAGATCAATGTGGAAGTTCCAATCAGCATTACCCACTTCATTCATTCATTCATTCAACATTACTGAGCATCTACTGTGAGTCAGGTACTGAAATTGGAAATGCGTATTTTCTCATTTTCTATTACGTATCCATCTTAAAAGTGAAGACAATGAGACTTCAATGGATAAGTTACTTGACCAAGGCCATAAGGCTAGTAAATGGCGGATCTGGGAGCCAAGTAAAACTATCCAGTAACTTGTACATCATTAAAAATAGATGCTTCACAACTGCTCTTCAGATTAATCCAGTATTACAAAATGGATGCATTTTCCTTAGGTAATTTTATGACAAATAAATCAAGATATAAACAGAACCCATATTTCAAAGTCCATGTCAATTACATTTTGGATGTGAATACACTCATTATTTTTAAGGGATTTATTATAAGTTATGAGTCTTACCTGTTGATGTGCCAAAGAATAAGAGTGCAGCAATCCAAATTCCAAACATCTAAGTTGATTTTTCTAAATCACACAAAAAATCTTCTTGAAGATTTTTACTTATAAAATCCCCTCGCTATAAAAACTTCAGCAGTTTTCTTCAAAATGACACCACTCACTAAGTTCTAGGTCCAGAAGAGCAGAGCTAACTGCACCTTGAATTCTATTCCTGCAAAGTGAATGTGCTGTAGCCGATGCCTCGCTTCACATTGAGCCATAATTAGTGGGGTGTGTCTTGCATTGTGCGACTGGTAATTAAAACTTCTGAGGTTCTTCTGTTTCATCATTAGTAATATTTTGGGTAGGCACAGACTGAGTCACTCTTGAAAGTTATTTTAAGGCTTTAGGATGCTAGACAACAAACATTTAAAAGGTAAAAATGTTCCAAATCAGGATTATACACATTGAGCAAATTTCCCCTAACTCATTTCTGAGGGCAAAGGTATGCTTCATACCAACAGACCCTGCTAAGATGTGAGTTAAATGATGGACATGGCTAACCTGCCTGTCCTACCTGTGGGGTAATATGTCACAGCAGTAGCTGTCCTCTACTCCAGAGCCCGATCACCTGAGTCCAAATTCTGGTTCTGCCACTTCTGAGCAGTGACTCTGGGCTAGGAAGCCTAGCTGAGCCTTTCCTCCTCTGTAAAAGGGGAATAATCATGGTTCCCAGTTCATAGGGTCAATTAGGTGATTGAATTACTTATTCTATGAATGGTACCTAGTATATAGTAAGTACTACATTCAGTGTTAATTTTATTACAGTCATTCTTCAACTCTGCTGATGGTTATAAGACCAAATTTATGTCCCCCTACAAGTACACCTTTACATCATTGTCCATGGACTTCATCACACACCTGGATGTACAGCAAACTTGCCTTTCTGGCTGCTACATGAACTTAAAGTGAAGAGCAAATTCAACCCACAGATATCCTTAGTCTGTGGCTCAATTTCTTAATGTTCACAAAAGAAGGTATTTCTTGGTTTTTCTTAAATTTTTTTTTTACTCTCGCCATAAAGACATGAACATTTTTAAGTACTTATGAGGCATTCAGCCATTCATACAAACCTAATTACATTATGCAAGAATTTAAGAAGAGATTACGAAGCAGTGGTTAGGGAATGGACTGTCCAGCGGCACCGAGCTTGGGCCTGGCCCATTTAGTGCCCAGTAACTACGCCATGGAAAAGGCACGTTCTAAGAGCCTCGCCAGTTACAACGGGTCATATTTTCCAAGCCGTGTTTCAGGAACCAATGGTTTCAGCCACACATGCAGGCTCAGCATGAATAGCATAACGTCAGTACACCTCTGAGAAGACTGCATCCCAAGGGGCAGGCACGATGCCTGGACTTAGTCAGAGTTTACTAAACATTTTTAAATGAAAAAAAAAGAGCAAAGATCGACAATGATAATGTGGGGGAAGCAAAGACAGAGTGAAATATAAAGAGAAATACTTGAGTGAGCTTAGCACTCATTGATTCATTTACCAAATAGCTGAGAGGCTACTCCATGTCAGGTACTATTCCATTTTCTAGTCCTACCTCAGTGGACACAAGAGACAATAAAGACTCACCCTCTTGGATATTACAATGAGGGGAGCAACCAATATACACAGTAAACAAGTAAATTGCGTCAGGGAGAAGGTGGCTTACGTGTGATGGCAGTAAACAAAGAGCGTAAAGAAGATTGGGGAATTGGGGATTTCATTGGAGGAAAGGTTGCTATTAAGTTGGGTGATCTGGAGAGGCCTCATTGAGGTAAGGGCGGTATCTAAGTGACTGTCCAGGCAGAGGGACAGGTAAGCCGAGGCCCTGAGTCAGGAATGTGTCTCATGTCTTTGAGAAAATGCAAAAAGGCCAGTGTGGCGGGACCAGGCAGAGAGAACAGGAGTAGAAGATGAGGTCACAGAGGGCCTTGAGGGCCGAGTGGGTAAGGCCTTGTTGGTCATTGTAACAACTTCATCTTTTCCTTTCAGAGAAAAAATGCCAGGGGAGGGCTCTGATCAGAGAAGGGACCTGTTTGCCTTTGGTGTAACAGGGTCATTCTGGCTGCTCTGCTGCCAACAGACTGAAGTAGGGCAAGGGTGGGCCCAGGAAGACCAGTCAGAGGCCGGTGCAGTGAGCCAGGTGAGAGATGACGGCGGTTCGGACCAAGAGGGTAGCAGTGGAGGTGGTGAGACTCGGGACACAGTTTGGAGATAGAGCCAACAGCGTTTCCTTTGTTATCATCTCTTCTTAAGTGAGCACTCGAAGAATGCAGTGCCAGAGGGGAGTCCTCAGTGCATGTTGCAGAGGTAGAAAAATTTACTCAGCTTTTTTTCCTCTTTTATTCTTGAATAACACATTTTCCTGTCATGAATAATTCTTATGATGCAAGTCAAATGGAATTTAGTGGCGTTATCTACCCTCTCTGGCTGTGTTCCCCGTGAGTACATGGAGGTGACAATTCCACCTCGTGGTATTTGTGTGAACTAAATACAGATAAAGGCATGGCTCTTGGAAATGAACTGCATAGACCAGAGCAAGCCCTCAGCAGTAACAGCCGTTTTGATTCCTCCCCCTGAGGAATGGGTTGAGATTGGCCTGAAGAAATTATTTCAGTGGTTTTCTTTAAAAACTGTCTGGTACGTGGAGACTCCGTTCTCTGGGGGAATCCCAAGAAGTCTGCATTTTATTTCATTTTTTTAAAAAATATTTTTATTGATTTCAGAGAAGGGAGAGAGAGAGAGAAGCATCAACAATGAGAGAGAATCATTGATCAGCTATCTCCTGCACGCCCCCTACTGGGGATTGAGCCCACAACCCAGGCATGTGTCCTTGACCGGAATCAAACCTGGCACCCTTCAATCTGCAGGCTGACGCTCTATCCACTGAGCCAAACCAGCTAGGGTTGAAGTCTGCATTTTAGAATACTGTAGTTATATCCTTGTTTCAAAAAGGTTCAAAGACAGGTGGACATGGGAAGGGTCTAGGACAGTGATGGCAAACCTTTTGAGCTCGGCGTGTTAGCATTTTGAAAAACCCTAACTTAACTCTGGTGAAGTGTCACATATAGAAATTTTTTGATATTTGCAACCATAGTAAAACAAAGATTTATATTTTTGGTATTTATTTTATATATTGAAATGCCATTTAACAAAGAAAAATCAACCAAAAAAATGAGTTCGCCATCACTGGTCTAGGAGATGAAAGAAAAGAGAGAACCACAGGTCCAGGCCCTGGGATGACAGAGGAGAATGGGGTTCCCCTGAACCTCGTAGTGGATAGTGAATGCATTGCAAGTGTCACTAAATCCCCAAAGAGTGAAGAAAAATCGGGAAATGAAGAGGCGATGAGTTTGGTAGAGACATGGGATGGTAAGTTTCAGAAATGCCTCGTATGTGGCAATATTACTTTGTCAACAATAAGATCTCGAAAGCCCAGGGATGACCATTCTCCCTGCATTGCTGAACCCAGACACTGGTGAAATATCTACAGGAGGAAATGTTGTTCTAAAGTATTACTCTGTGAACAGACTATAATTAGATAGTCATCACATACTTGTTAAATTATACACAATAAAAATACACATAGTTCAACACAATTCATTATAATTACAAGTTACTCAAGGCTACTTGAAGTTCCCAAGTAGCACACTTTTCACTAATAGTAATATATTATACTAGAATGTGGTATATTAAAATTATACTTTGAAAAAAATAATTTAAATTCTTCCATGTTCAACAAAGAAATCTGAATGATATAATGCAGGAAAACATCACCATCCAAGAAGCGATTGCAAGGAAAGGAGAGGGTAGGAGGATTTATACCTGTGCCTAGAATTGGCAAATTTATGTGTGGGATGGCAACACAATTTAAAAAGGCCTGAATTCTAAAAGCAGGCTCTCACAGAAGGAATATAGTGACTTGGAGGCTGGCCTTGAGAATTGAATTTGGGCTCAAAGCCAGGCAGGAACTTGTTAGCTGTGTGATCTTTGGCCACTTATTCAACATCTCTGAGCCCCAGATTCCTCATCTGTGATATTGTGATTATGTATTGGGGGGTGATATTGTGAAGATGAAATGAGATCATGCTTGTGAAGAGCTTAGCCCAACATGAGGTTTACAGTAAACATTCAATAAATGGGAGCTCTAGTAATTATCATTATTTTCTTAGGTCCAACCCCATCTCCTGTTATGTGTGGAGTGGTACTCATTGAGAGTCACTGAGAGACGGCTGAGTTACTTTTCCAAACAAATCAAGGAGAAAGGCAGGACTGGAAGCTGGAGTCATCGACGGGCACATCTTCTGTGGGAGAGTAATGACAATAGGGAAGTCTGGATGTGAACAGCTGTGTAATTATGAAGGAATGGTCGGCCCAATCGAAATGAACAACAGGGAGAGAGAAGAGAGTCATAGAAAACAGGCTCATTAGGAAGCACGATTAATTAGTTATATATAGACTAGAGGCCCGGTGCACAAATATTTGTGCACTCGGGGGAAGGGGGGGTCCCTCAGCCCGGCCTGTGCCCTCTCACAGTCTGGGACCCCTTGGGAGATAACGACCTGCTGGCTTAGGCCTGCTCCCGGGTGGCAGAAGGCAGGCCCAATCCCTAGGTGCAGCCCCTGGTCGGGCTCAGAGCAGGGCCAATTGGGGAGGTGGGGCGGCACCCCCTGTCATGCACAGAGCAGGGCCCATTAGGGGGTTGGGGCTCCGTACCCTGTCATGCACAGAGCATGGCCAATCAGGGGGTTGGGGAGCTCCCCCCTTTCACACAATGAGCAGTGC
>NW_006383012.1:6685100-6687981 GCF_000327345.1 Myotis davidii | reverse complement strand
ATTATGGCTGTTTGCAGCTAGTCACACTCCCTTCAGGGTGGGGGTCCCCACTGGGGTGCCTGGCCAGTCTGGGTGAGGGGCTGAGGGCTGTTTTCAGGCTGGTGGTTGACTTAAGCTCCCAACTCCTCCTTTTTTTCTTTTTTTTATTCCAGGCCAGCTTTAGCTTTGAGGCTTGGCTCCAGTTCTTAGGCCTCTGAGGCTGAAAGTAGGTTTCTGGCCTTTGCTTACAATGTTGCGAATCTGCTGGCTGAAGTCCAGAGGTATTTGTTACAGAGTTTCATAAATTGCCCACTCAGAGGCCAGCAGCAGGCAGGGAACGTTGGAGTCCTCAGTCACTGAAGCAAGCAAGCCTCATGTTAGTTTCAAGCTGCCTGGCTGCTGGTCGCCATCTTGGCTGGCAGTTAATTTGCATATTGCCCTGATTAGCCAATGGGAAGGGTAGCGGTCGTATGCCAATTACCATGTTTCTCTTTTATTAGATAGGATGAGGAAAGGGATGATTGCTGGGTGAGGATTTCAGGAAGAGGAAGAAGAAAAGTATGCCCAAGTACAGATAAGCAGAAGGTGACTTACAGGTGAGCGCGCAGAGGGAGGCAGCTGATTGGTTTCAGTGCAGATAAAACTTGTTCCCATGAGGTTCTTGCATCGTGACCAACAGCATTCCTGACCTTGGCTGGAAGTTTTGTCATAGGCTTCCCCTCACCACAAGGAAACGGGAGAATGAGTAGATGCAAGCAGATCCAGCCAAACAGCTCAAATGCTCATCATGAAAGGATCCCCATGAGTTTCAAGGCTCCCCTCCAATCCAGGCACTTTCCGCCCTAGAAGGGATCTCTGATGTTTCACTTTGATAAGATACTTAAGACTCTTAAGTCTCTGCACTCTGGCTTCCCTTCTATCAAGCTAAGGGAGACTTTGGGAAACATCTATAATAATAGAAGCGTAATATGCTAATTAGACCGGACAGCCGAAAGACCTTTCAGATGGACAAAGCTGGGCCTGTGAGGGCCAAGGCAAGCCACCCGGCTGCTAGGGCCGAGCCCCTTGCACGAATTGCGTGCATCAGGCCTCTAGTTTTGTAATAAAGAGTCTGGCCTTGCCGTGGTGGCTCAGTGGCGTCAATCTATGGACCAGGAGGTCACAGTTCAATTCTCGGTCAGGGCACATGCCCAGGTTGTGGGCTCAATCCCCAGTGTGGATTGTGCCAATCAATGATTCTCTCACATCATTGATGTTTCTATCTCTCCCTCTCCCTTCCTCTCTGAAGTAAATAAAAATCTATATTAAAAGAGATAAAATGAAAAACAAAGAGTCTGACTCCATTTTCTGATGTTTGAATGCTGACAGCTGTTAAGCCTCACCCTCCCCTCTTTCCTTTCTGTCCCACATCTGGGCAAGCTGATGAGAAAGCCTGGGTACTCCCTCTTTGGCACAGAAGGGAAGGTCAAGCCACGCAAGCCCCTGCCCACATATGTGGAACCCTCGCTCCAGCCCCACCTCCTAACCACCACAGACACCCCAAGCCAGCATCCTTTCTCTCCTCTCGCCAGCCATTGCTAGGCCCACATGGGAGTCTGCCCTGCCCTCCCCAGAAAGGCTCATGGTATAACTAAGAAACCTTTTTCTATCCTCTTGGTGTGTCATTGGGCTTGACATCCAAACCAAATTTTGGGCGGTGGACCATCCTATCCTGACTATTCAAGATGATCCAACCACATTCCATTTGGGTTTTAACAGAAACACGCAGGGGCCCAGGCCCGAGGATCCCCATTCCCAGGCCCTGTGCCGTGGAGGACTGTGGTAAACACACACACCCCACACCTGCCAGCTTATGGACATACATGTGCATGCCCTGATGCTCAGATAAGATGCACAGTGCCCGTGGGCACAGTGGGTGAGTCTAAACATCCACTCTCAGAACCAACACTGTCAGACCCAGCTAAACACTTCACATTTATCTCCCCGGATCCTCAAAATAAAAAGTGACTCAGTGTCAATGCTATGAATCTCCGTGGGTTGTCATCAAAGATGTCAGAGAGGTGGATGCTTTGGCATATGAGAGAGTCTGAGTGGTGGGAATTCTTAGATTTTTTTTAAAAAGATGAACTAATGTACTGGACAAATCTCTCAGGTCAAGAGACTGCTGTATAACTAAGCATCATTTCCGAGTAATGCCTAATATTCATCTTATTGTTTCACTTACTATTCGATAAAATTGTACCTGGTAGGGAAGGCACACTTTATTAGCAATACATAATATGTGTTTTTTTTTACTCTGGCAATTAAATAGACTGAACACTAGAGCTGTTAACAGTTGTTGTTTTTTATTAAAAATTAAAATAAAAGTTAAATGTAAATAATTTAATTATTTATTATAATTAATTTATAATTTGCTACTTAATTATAGTTTTAAATATTTTGAAAACATTTTTATTTTAAAAAATATATGAAATATTATTTTAATTTTTTTATTTCATATATTTTAGTCCATTAGATCACTATAATACTGCAAAAAATCTTGATTATAATACCTTAGTTATTTTGCTGAAGTGAGGCAAGATAAATAAATGATATGGAGTACATGTATAAGAATATATGAATTGTGTATATTTTGATGACTTATACAAACATTCCCCAGCCATTAACAGAACATATGCAGTAATAATTAAATTCAATCATCTTTGACATTTTGTTGACTTAAACCATATATATGTATATATATGTATATGTATATGTATACACACACACACATATACATATATATGTAATATATATATTACAGTTTTTTGCATGGAAAATAATGCAATCATTAGTAAATAATAATACAAAATAAATTCTTTCCCATACCTCACAACTATAAACCTACTTTTGCCCTCACCCA
>NW_006383012.1:6675270-6684987 GCF_000327345.1 Myotis davidii | reverse complement strand
GATTTTTTTTAAACAGATGAACTAATGTACTGGACAAATCTCTCAGGTCAAGAGACTGCTGTATAACTAAGCATCATTTCGAGTAATGCCTAATATTCATCTTATTGTTTCACTTACTATTCGATAAAATTGTACCTGGTAGGGAAGGCACACTTTATTAGCAATACATAATATGTGTTTTTTTTTACTCTGGCAATTAAATAGACTGAACACTAGAGCTGTTAACAGTTGTTGTTTTTTATTAAAAATTAAAATAAAAGTTAAATGTAAATAATTTAATTATTTATTATAATTAATTTATAATTTGCTACTTAATTATAGGTATATATGTATATGTATATGTATACACACACACACATATACATATATATGTATATATATATATATCCTAGTCTTATCTGTATTTTTTAAAATGTTATTGTCATGAAGGTATATGTGTTAAGGTAGGATGATGAAATATGTTTTATTTAACTTTATTTTTTTATTTATGACATAAATGTTTTACATATGAGCTGCAGGCCTCCAGTGTACTCTTGCTCAAGACCCCATGCATGTTGGGAGCAGGACTAGCAATAGGAGTAGTCAGATATATTCATAGAGTTTGAAGTAACTTCCAGGTAGAGTGATATTATCGTTAGTCATGCAGGTGCAGGATGGCTTCCAATAACACTGTGCTGACTAACCGGTTTGTGTCACAAAGGTGCGAGCAGGCCACAGTCTTGCCAATAGAAAAACATGCCCAGCGGTAACCGGCATCGCAGTGATGGAGAAACAAGGTTTGGAAGGTCTGACTGAAGCCAGAAGATGGTCTATGGAAATTTCAATGATCAGATGTGTGGAGTGGAAGTGGGGAAAGCGCTGTCACTGATGCCTCCTCAGAATAAAAGTTCTCGTGTGCCCGTAACACAGCACATATAGTGATGCCTGTTCCATACATTTTTTCTTATTTATACATGAGAATTGTATGAAACAGAATTCATGAGAACTTTAGTGTTTAAATTTATTAATAATCTGACAGACATACTGACCTCCACAGAGCTGACCTAGAACTCATACGCCACTACAAAGAAGACAGCGACAACGTACTGGTGAATGAGTGTCATCAATGTAAAGAATATTTACAATTAGTAACTTTGCCCTGAGCTCTTACAACTTATATAAAAATAACTTCAATGAGGGTGACTTGCCCAAATTTGATAATAATCCTAAAAGTGTAAACTAATTATGAGATGTGAAGCTGAAAGAAACTTTTCCAAATTATCAACAATAAAAATATTTTTTATCTAGCTGGAGAAAAGACTGTTATCTTTATATTTTCTTTCTAAAAAAAATATTTTATGAAAGCTTTGTCATAAGTAGAAACATCAAAGAGTGTGTAACCAACAAGGAAGGGAAAAAGAATATTAGAAAAGTATGCCAGTCAATAAGTAAAAATATCACATTTCTCAATTTTTCTGTTTGCAAGCTTTTTAAAAATATATATATTTATTGATTTCAGAGAGAAAGAGAGAGGGAGAGATAGAAACATCAATGCTGAGAGAGAATCATTGATCAGCTGCCTCCTGTATGCTCCACAGTAGGGATCAAGCCCACAACCAGGGCACATGCCCTGACCAGGAGTTGAACTGTGACCTCCTGGTTTATAGGTCGATGCTCAACCATTGAGCCACGCCAGCCAGGCTGCAAGCCTTTTAAATCATACTTTTTGTGACTTTTGTTCTTAAACATTCACTTTCATATCTGAGTATTATTACAGATTGAGGTTGCATAATCTAAAAGAAAGCCCTACAGCATGTGGACCTTCCCATATGCTTCCCTTACTGATGATATATGGATAATATGATCATTTTCAGAAAACAAAGCACTTTCATCCATGAATGGTTCCTACTTTCTGAAATGCAAGGATCCCCATTACATACTGTTCTCTCTGATATACTAAAATAGGTATATGTATCCCAACATAACAAAAAGTTATATTCCCACAACATATAATGCCAAGAATTCAATACTTCTAATCTGGCTAAATATTGGATTATTTCATCAACTAGTTCAATATTAGTTATAGTACTTATGCTTCCATATCTCCAAAATGTCTAGTTGTCATCTTAATGAATTTAACTTTTCTGTGGAAAGGATGACTTGGGGATAACTTGAAGACAATTGGGTTTTCTCTTTCCACAAGAGAGCCAGTATTTGGGCTGCTGTAGACAGAAGGACATATTTCTATCTGAGGTTTATTAAATACATGTCCTTAAGCTCCTTCCATGATAAATCACAAAACACATTGTAACCAAAGCACTTATTTCCCTCTGGCAGATTTTACATTTAAATTTTACATGACAGGCCGAAACCGGTTTGGTTCAGTGGATAGAGCGTCGGCCTGCGGACTGAAGGGTCCCAGGTTCGATTCCGGTCAAGGGCATGTATCCCTCTCCCTTCCTCTCTGTAAAAAATCAATAAAATATATAAAAAAAAATAAAAAATCTTAAAACCGAGGATATATTTAAAAAAATAAATAAATTTTACATGACAGTACATGATCTAGAAAAGACAGCCCAATTCAACATCTGGAGAGAGTTGTGTGCGGGACGTTCTCTGGAGAGAGATAAATAGAAATAAAGGGCTTCGTCTCTTCTGATAGTGCCATTAGCCAGCTAGGGCCTAGGACAATACATCTCGTTTATAAAAATGAGGACGTTGAACTTTGTGATATGAGGTCGCTTTTGTGGTTGGGAATCAGCCCAGGCTTCGAATTTTAAGGGTCACATTCATTGATATTTGAATAAACTCTTCTCCTGAGAAAGAAAGCACTTGACCAATTTGGCTTTCTCCCTCGCAATAATGCTGGTGCTGTCGCATAAACCATCCTGAAGTGTGATGATTTCTTGTTATCACACTGACTCTGTGTTTCTCACAGTCAGGTGGTGACTCCGGACCCCACCCAGCAAGGAGCACCTCTCTTGGGGCAGGACATCACTAAGTACTTTGAAGAATGGAGAATGACTTGAATTGTAACTAAAAAAAACCCCAAAGAATCAGTGTGTGTTGATAGGAAAGGGGATAATTGAGGTCCAGTCACATCTGAGACCTTGCGGTGGCATGAGAAAAATGAGCACCATTGTTATTCTAAGACAGTGGTTGGCAAACTCATTAGTCAACAGAGCCAAATATCAACAGTACAACGATTGGAAGTTCTTTTGAGAGCCAAATTTTTAAACTTAAACTATATAGGTAGGTACATTGTTATTAACTTAATTAGGGTACTCCTAAGCTGGCCTTTGCTAAAAACGTGGTATTTTGTGGAAGAGCCACACTCAAAGGGCCAAAGAGCCGCATGTGGCTCGCGAGCTGCGGTTTGCCGACCACTGTTCTAAGAGAACAGAAACGGAGATGAGCTTCATTATGCACTGTGAAGGGGCTAACAAGGAAGCAACAACAAGGAACTAAACCCCTTTAAGCTCCACCTTAAGGATGAAGCCTCCCCCCACAACCCCCCACCCGCCCTTGAGCTGGGAGAATCCTAAGAAAGCCACAGGACTATTGACAGATGAAGAGCTCAGCTTAAGGAGGAACCTTCTAATAAATGTCTCCAAATCAGATCTCATTGATTATTTCAATAATATATTTGAGAATCTATTTATACTTATTATAAGTAGGATATTAGGGGTTTAAACACTGAAATGGCCCTTAAGGAGACTGCAGTCTAGTAGAAGTCATATAACATAGGCATAAAGAATCCCAAACCAGCCGGGCCTGTGTGGCTCAGTGATTGAGCATTGACCTATGAATCAGGAGGTCACTGGTTCAATTCCCAGTCAGGGCCCATGCCCGGGCTGTGGGCTCGATCCCCAGTGGGGGGCGTGCAGGAGGCAGCCTATCAATGATTCTCTCTCATCGTTGATATTTCTATCCCTAGCTCTCTCTCCCTTCCTCTCTGAAATCAATAAAAACATATTAAAAAAAGAAAAAAAGAAAACCAAAACCTAATAGAAGGTCAAATTTATGAACTGAGTAGAAAAATAATACATCCAATGTCAGTTGGCGATGTTCAAGGAGAGGCTATGTGACTATTTGGGGTGACGTAAGAGAGATTTATACATCCAGTAGGAAGCTAAACTACACGACCTTCAAGATCCTTTCCAACAAATACTTGTGGTTTTATTAAGACTGTAACTCCAGTGAAGGTTTTTATACAAGACAGGACTCTCTGATTTTCTGACTCACTCACATCTCTATTACATACCACCATTTTCCAACATTAGTTCTTGGAACAAATATTCTCAATTAATTTACTTAAAACATGTCTGAGAATTCAATCAGTTAGAAAAAGCCAATAGAGCATATTTAAAACTATTCCTAAAAGGCAGATGCAAAGATCCCCCCCCCCAATATAATTATGATGGATTTTTAAAGGAAAACTTAATTATTTTATATACTACAAACCAGAAAAATGGAACTAATATAATAAGCTTACATACATCTATATTTTCCATTCACTCTTCATACTATTTTAACTCTAAGATTAATTGTTCGGAATCTTATTTCACAGTCACTCACTTTTATTGACTTTGATATTGACAGACTTGGTACAAGTTATAAAGTCTTATGTGGCACAATATATAATTAAACTACTGTATCTCATAACTTAGATTAATGGGTACATGTCAGAGAATGTCAATGTGCCTCTGAGAAGAGTGTAAACTCACATTAATTAACTTATTGTGGAAAAGCCTGTTAGGGCCTTTAACCACTTTGTCTTTGCCTTCCATAACGCTGGCAGCTACCAGCTTCCTTCATGTGACTTCGTTAACAATACATTCATGTTCAACTAGCCCACTGGGTACACTCTTCAAATGTAAAGCCACCAGGTTAGATTTTTTTTTAATTTTTTTTAAAGCATTAGTAAAAACATCTTTCCTTGGAACGACCCACTAGCACTTTGATCAGCACTTTAAATTGCCCCCAAATTTCTCCAGTCTTAAAGAATGCCTAAGCTCACCCATTTTAAAAATATGTATGTTTTTATTGATTTCAGAGAGGGAGAGAGAGTGACAGAGAGATAAAAACATCAATAATGAGAGCTTTGATCGGCTGCCTCCTGTATGCCTCCTACTGGGGATCAAGCCTGCAACCTAGGCATGTGCCCTGACTGGGAATGGAACCATGACCTCCTGGTTCATGGCTTGACTCTCAACCACTGAACCACACAAGCCAGGCTAAGCTCACCCATTTTCACATGGACTTTATCCTAGGGTCATTTTTTTCCCCTAAGTTATTGCGTAAGGGAGCCTCACTATTGTTCCTAAATACTCATGCACAACTTCAGTTGAATGGCAATGAGTATGGTCCAACCATTTCTAGAACACTCGGTTATAACTAAGTTAGTGCCAGGGTCTGGTCCATTCTTTACAGGTCAAGATACTCGCTCTGTTCTTATGCCCAAGGGTGGTAAGTAACTGATGTTTCCACCCAAATTGACCAGAGGCTGCTATGTAAACTGGACAGCAAATTTATTAATGTGTAAGGAGCAAAGATACTCTACTGTCTGGTAATTATGGTCTTTCCCCCAGGCCACATCCATAACATTCCTGTTGTCTGGTGAGCATAGCATCTGATCAGGGAAAGCTCGTCGAGTAATATTTATGGCCACTGCCATCCATTTGGGAAACTGATGCATTTATCTCCACAATATCCTTGAGGCAACTGGCTGGGTACATTTTTCCCCTACACAGTTCTGGGGACACTGACAAATCCTTGCGCTTTGGACTCTCATACAGGTCATTCTCTTTAATACAGCCTTTCATCGAAGGATGACTGAGCATCACAGAGAGGCTTTGGTCAAGGTGGGGGTTACTCATTCAAATACCTACAGGACCAGCTAGTCACAGAGATAAGTAAGGCAGATGGGATGGGAGAGAAATGAAGTGTCAGAAAAAAAAAATTTGTTTTATATTCCTCAACATGGTACAAATAGGCATGTATACTATTTACAGATATTTGACATTTTAAAACAAAAAAACAAGATTATAAAGATATTTTATTACTGACATTTTCTCTCATAATTTGTTACTCCCTAACTTGTCATTGAAACTAGCGTAAGACAGCCCTGGCCAGGTAACTCAGTTGGTTAGAGCATCGTCCAGATGCACCAAGCTTCCAGGTTCGGTCCCTGGTCAGGGCACATACGAGAGTCAACCAATGAATGCATGAATGGGTGAAACAACAAACTGATGTTTATTTTCTCTCTCTCTCTCTCTCTCTCTCTCTCTCTCTCTCTCTCTCTCAAAACAAGAAAGAAAGAAAGAAAGAAAGAAAGAAAGAAACTAATATAATGCTAGCCATCAGGCCATATTAACCAAAACTACAAATCCTTCAACTGGGAGCGATAATTTGATTTACTCAGTTTCTTCTGCAGAAATGGAGTTTACCAACATTGGTGTTACTCAACATGTACAGACTCTGTACAATGGCTATTATCTAGAGACAAATTCAGTCCTGGCATCCCAGTATCATTGTACTCAGTTTTCAGTTGCTTACTTGCTTTGCAGCTCAATGACTTGTAGCTCTTTTCTCATTTTATCAATGCCAAATTATAAAGGTAAGCTTTCTAATGTTGCAATGTTAGTTTACTTTCATAAAGTGAAAAATCAGAGAATCTTTTTGAAATGTTATTTTCAACTCTACAGCTTTGGTAATGTAGTTCAAGACATGACTTTCATTTCAGGAAAATGAGCCAGATTATTCCTTGCTGAATTAGTTTCTTGAAGACACAATTTCATGTCACATGAGCAAACTGAACCACACGCTGGTGTAGCTGTTTATGAATGCCTTTGTAGAGAACTACTCAAACCTGATAGGTTCCAACATCAACCACAAAGGCCAAGACGTTGTTCCATTCCTCACTGTTGGAGATCAAGTGACAAAAGTGTCCAAAAATCTCTCTCTGCATCAGCCATAGAAGTCCATATACCACAAGCAGGTTGCCATAGTGCACATATAATTTAGACAAAGAAACCCTGGAGTATCTGGATTTTCTCTAGTCCACGGTGATGATATTGCACAGTTATGGTAGGTTACATTTTAAATTATTTGGCACAAAGCAATTCCTGGCAAGATGATGTAATCGGAACACCTAAATTCTTAGAAAATGTTCCTTTCTTTAAGTTTTCACATCAAGACTGCCCATTGCAGGGGTTGCATCACACTGACTAATTTTGATGAACTGCATAACATTTTGTAATTTTCTTACAAAGGTAAGTCATTGGCTGAGTTCCAATCAGAGCCTCTCATCTTCTGACACATACAAATTCTCATCAAGCTCACCAACTCAATATAGCTAACTGTGATACTTATGTCTGAGCTCGCCTCATCTACTGTAGAAAATGCTACAACCTATTAAACTTCTTTTATTCAACTTTCCTGTAAGTGCTAAGACGTGACTTCAATACGCTGGTCAACAGTATTTCTAGTAAGACAAGTTTACAAATGATTGTCTCTGTGCAGAACACAATTTCTGCTGTCTTCTGTGATGCTCTTTTAGAAACTTGCCATCTACAAAAGCTTTTGCTGTGTGGGCACTTTTCCCACTTACTATATAACCTCATTTATAATAACATCAGATATTTTATTTATATTCAAAAACAACATTTTGTTGACCTTGCAATCCTATTTTCATGTTGTTTTTCATTTCTCATCTTCTCCATATACCAGTCATAGATCTTAGAAGAGTTTACTTCATAATGGTTTCACATGGTTTATTTCATACCTTGCAACCTCTTAAGTTGTGGTTCTTTTAATATGGACATCTTTTATTTGCATATTACATATGGAAGGATATTCTTCATTTCATCAGAGAAAGATAATCTCTTCCATTGTGTCTGAATCAGGCATATTTTCCCCACATTCAGTGGAGAACAGGGGTATAGCGAGGCATTTTCTTTTCTAGGAGAAATATGTGCAAGTGGCAACTTAGATCAGCTTCAGAGATAGACCATAGGGAGTGGCTTATAGCGAATGAAACAGCAGATGCTCCATCTAAGGGCATAGTTGCGGTTGCTCCATATAAAAAAGGTGGTTGATTATTTTCATGCAGCAGTGCAGATCTAGCATTGCCAAAGTTTTTTTGTGTGTGTGTTTTTTTTAAAAACAGAGAAGCTGAAAATGATCGACTCAATTAAAACAACAACAACAAGAACAGTGCAGGTCATCGGGCCAGGCACAAGCTGCAGTAGCCCTATTGGCAATCAGCGTGCAATCTCCCTGTTAGAGTGTTAGATGTGTTGATAGAATGTTTCTTTTTTAAGACCACATCAACCACTGTGATGGAAATGCTGTCAATCCCCCAACACTGCAAACACTTGCAAAACATTCCATAGATGTGAGTTTACAGAGCGAGTTTCTTATTTTTTGTTATCCCAGTGAGTTCTTCCGGGGGGGGGGAGGGGGGGCCATGTCAGTCACACAGCCCTGCATCCACCATCACAGAGAGGATGTCACAGGTTGCTGACCCGCAGGAGATCCTAACCTCTGCAGGGTGAGGAGGGATCCTGCCTTAAACGAAGAAAGTCCTTGATCCTGCCAGTGCCCCAGCACCCAGGGCAATGTCTGCATACAGCCGTTTACCACTAATCGCTGGCTGGTAAATGATGCTCAAGAAACACCGAATGACAGAAAATTCAGTTTTCACAAAAAATACAGTCACACCAAGCATTCTGGAGACTCAGTGGGAATTATTACAAGTTTAAGGAAGCCAAGGAAGGCCCCTGCTTCCACCCAGTTCGCTGGCCTCTTCCTTGGCCCCCTCTCTTCTCTTCACAAATTTTTCTCCTTCTTCTATGCAAGCCCCCCTTTTTTTTTCCTTTCTTTTTAAACAACTTCTACCCCCAAGTTTGCATATAGAAACCAATCAAGGAATTCAGATGAACAGGGGAATCTACTCTACAGGCCAGGTGACCAACCTTCCAAGTTCTGTTAGTGACATTCTCAATAGGCCACTGGTCTCAGGCACAATATGAAAATGCTCATTTTCTTCACGCTTACAATGGAGAGAGTAACACTTATTCAACCAACTTCAGATGGCTTCTTGAAAGTTTCACATGAACTAGTGAATATAGAAGATATATACGCTTTTTAAATTCCTAAAACATGTAGCACATTTGGAACAAAGTTTTTAGGTGGTTTCGCAAGGACCAATGTGTTGAAGGAATGTAATCCAGCCTGCTTAACAAACTAGATCAGATTTCTTCCCTTCAAAAACTGGAACCAAGAATTCTCTTGCTCATGTAAAAGACTGTATATCCGTTTCAACATTTCAATTTTTTGGATTAGATAAAACAGGACAAAATCTAATGGTACCAAAAAATCCTCCTAAGGTACATTTTTAAAAAAATATATTTTTATTGATTTCATAGAGGGAGAGGGAGAGATAGAAACATCAACGACGAGAGAGAGTCATTGATAAGCTGCCTCCTGTGCGGGCCCTTGACTAGAAATTGAACCAATGGAGCCTTCAGTGCACGGGCCAACGCTCTAACCCAGTGATGGTGAACCTATGACACGCGCGTCAGAGGTGACACGCAAACTCATTTTTTTGGTTGATTTTTCTTTGTTAAATGGCATTTAAGTATATAAAATAAATATCAAAAATATAAGTCTTTGTTTTACGATGGTTGCAAATATACACAAATTTCTATATGTGACCCAGCACCAGAGGTAGGT
>NW_006383012.1:6669009-6675257 GCF_000327345.1 Myotis davidii | reverse complement strand
AATATAAGCTCTTCCCAGCTCTTAAAGATCAAAGATCTTTTGTTTTACTATGGTTGCAAATATCAAAAAATTTCTATATATGACACGGCACCAGAGTTAAGTTAGGGTTTTTCAAAATGCTGACACACCGAGCTCAAAAGGTTCACCATCACTGCTCTAACACTGAGCACTCTCAGCCAGGGCCAGCAACTCCATTTTTACCATATTTTTGTTCAATAAATGTGAACACCTGCTGAATTATTTCCAAGCCCACAAGGGTAACACTGCTCCACGATATTAAAATCACCAGCACAGAGATGCCCTCTGGAATACTAAGCAGGTTCCGCGTCCTGAACGTGTGCCAGAACATTACAAACGCAAGCACAGAAGAAACCAGATCGTGCTGAGGGCGCAGATGCTCCTTCTTAAAGGACAATGTCATCTGCAAACGGAACTGAACAAAGAAAGCCCTTGATCCTGCCTTAAAGTCAAGAAGTTCTTGAATTATGTCTACAATTATGTCTGTGCAATTTGCATTGATTGCAAGCAAGCTGCTCTCTGGGCTACACGGAGGATGCCTGTGTTTGGGAATTGTGGACAGAGAGAAGCCGTAATAAGAGGCTCGCTGTGAACAGTGAACCTGCTGGGAGCAGACAGTGGGTGGGTGGATAAACAGGACTTGAACTTTCTGATAAGAACAACAAGGGGAATCTCAGCCTTATGCACACGGAGCCCGGTGTCAGCGCCTTGATGGAGAGGAGGGATCCAGAAGAGAATGTCCAGACTCAGGAATAAGTCTGTAAGGGGTCAGGACAGTGATTTTTCCCCTCCAAATAGAAAGAAGGCCAGGAAGGGACCAGAGAAGCAAGCACTAGAGGTTTACAGGATAAAATAAACAAACCAGCTGACAGATACACATCAGTATAATACAGACTTCTCCGATTTTCACAATAGCACACAGAGGAGTGCAATCCAAAGGTGTGAAAGATAACATAATGATTTTTGACTCTGAGCCATCAACAACCAGACTTCTATGCTATAATCCTGGCTGCACTGTACGTACCTGCAATTTAGATTACTAAGGACAGTTTCAGGGGCCGAGTCTGAATGAATGAATGAGTCTGGTTGATATTAGTCTATCAACTAAGGGATTATTTGAATTGCCCTCCTGGTTGCCTCCAGCACATGGTTAGAAAGAAACGATGATGCAGATAACAAAGATGATCATATCCAAGAAGACTGCCACCCACCAAGACGCACAGGTTTCTCATCACTCCAGGCTCACATGGCCCGTATTAAAAACCAGAGTCTGTCCAGGGAAGACAAGGGGGAAGGTGCCTCACCTGGCCGCAGCTGCCTCCAAGCAAACTCCAGAAATCCACCAGACAAGCCCAAAGGCTGCTTGGCTTATATTTACCCTTCACTCGCCTTTTGCAAAAAGCTGTGAAGTTATCAGGGTGGTTTTCTGCTATGGGTACCGAGGAATCCAACTCTGAAATGCACAGCACAGCGTACAGATGGGCCAACAGCTCCGGAATGGCCGACCGGAAAACGTTCTCCCCAAGGAACTCAATCACACCAGAACCATTCAAGTATTTCTCAGCCTTCGTTGAATATTCAGTTTAGTTGGATTACTCGGGGAGCTTTAAAGCCTTGGCATCGATTTTTGTTTGCTTGTTTGTTTTGTGTAGTCAGCATTTTTTTCTCTCTTTTAAAAAATGTTTTAAACTGAGGTATATTTCCCACCCAATAAATATACAGATCTTCAGGGTTCGTTTCAATGAGTATTTTTGTTGTTGTTGTTGTGGCAAAGCATAGAGAACACGAACTCTACCATTTTAAACATTTGTAAGTGCACAGGTCAGTGGCACTGCTGCAGCCATCACTACCATCCACCTCTAGAACTTCTCAATGCACCTCTATGCTCATTAAACACCCACACCTCCATGACGTGGCGCATCCTTTCCTAGGCTTATTGGCCATCTGTGTATCTTCTGCTGTGAGGTGGCTGTTAAGGTCTTTGGTCCATTTTTTAACTGGGTTGTTTTTTTAGCATTGAGTTTTAAGCGTTGTCTGTATATTTCATGCAACAGCCCTTTAACAGATGTTTCTTTTGCAGATATTTTCTCCCACTCTATGGCTTACCTTCTCATTCATTTGACATTGCCTTTCACAAAGCAGATGTTTTTAATTTCGATGAAGTCTAGCTTCGTTTTTTTAAATATTAATTTACAGGAGTTCTTTTTTATATTCTGGGTATAAGTCCTATGTCAGAATTATGAGCTATGAATATTTTCCCCGGTCTATAGCTTGTCTTTCACTTTTAAAATAACACCTTTTGATGAATAGGAATTTTTGGTGATAAAAAATGTGTATTAGTTTGTTTGTTTTTTAACGCTTACTCTTTTTGTGCCCTGTCCAAAAAAAAATCTCTGTCTACTCAAAAATTGCTAAGGTGTTCTCCTGCGTTTCCTTTCTAAAAGGTTTCTGGTTCTGGCTTTTACATTTAGGTCTATAATCCATCTTTTTCATTTAGGTTTGCATATGTAATGAGATAGGGATTTAAGTGTATTTTTTATATGGATACCCAATTTTTCTAGCAATATTTGTTTTAAAAGATGTTCCTTTTCCCCACTGGAGTGCCTTGATACCTTGGTCAAAAATCAATTGATCATATATATGTAAGACTATTTCCATTCTGTTCCTTTGACCTGTAAGTTTATCATTATGCCAATACCACACAGTTTTGATTTAAGCTTTAAGGACTAAGTCTTGTCATCAGGCAGTGTAATCCTACCAACTCTGCTTGTTTTTGAAGATTATTTTGGCTATTCTGGATCCTTTGTATTTCTATGTAAATTTTAGAATCAACTAGTGTATATTTCTTCACAAATCCTCCTGGTATTTTTAATAGTGATTTCACTGAGTGTATAGGCTTATTTGGAGAGAACTAACATCCAATGACACTGAGATTTCTGATGTATGAAAATAATATATCTCTTCATTTATTTAGGAACTCTATAATTTTTCTGAGTAACATTTTATACTTTCCAATGCAGAAGACTTACACATCTTTTGTAAGATATTTATAAAGTATTTTCCAAAATATTTTATATTTTTGATGACTTAGTATATTTTAAAATTTTATAATTGTTCATTGCTCATATATAAAAATACAATTAATTTTTAAATATTGCCTGTATATTTCATAATCTTACTAAATTCACTTGTTAGTTTTATTATGTTTTTGGACAATTTCATAGAATTTATATTCACTGATGTCATCTGTGAATAATGAGGATTTTAAAAGTCTTTTCCCAATGTAGATGTCTTTGGTTTCTTTCTCTTGCCTTAACCCTTTGCGGTCGTTTGTCTACTCTCAGCCACCAAAGCTTTTTTACCGTTCTGGTTGAATGTCTGCTCTCAG
The DNA here is from genome assembly GCF_000327345.1 of Myotis davidii. Classification (NCBI taxonomy): domain Eukaryota; kingdom Metazoa; phylum Chordata; class Mammalia; order Chiroptera; family Vespertilionidae; genus Myotis; species Myotis davidii. Next base: position 6,671,851 of record NW_006383012.1, on the reverse strand, counting down.
CCGCCACAGCAAGGAACCGTACGAATCTTAACTCTATTCATTCATGTATCAGTTCATAATTTCTCTGAAAGCTCTTAAGTGTCTAAGCGACCTTGTCACGAACCAAAACACTGCCCCAACAAATCGGAGATATCGAAACTCAATATAAACAAACACGGTCGTTCCACACTTGCCATGCAAAACACCGTGGCGAGTCAGTCGCCTTTTGAGAGTGAAGAAATCGACAAGCTTCGGAGATACTTCGCAGAATTTCAAATAAAGCTTTACAAATTACGTTTAACTGTAATTAGGCATTCTCGCTTGTTAAGATATTTCAAAATAATACTCCAAAATGGCAAAAAGAAAGTTACTGAAAGAAGTGTACTGCGAATCTGAAAGTAACGATTAAGAGTTTTATTTTGGCACCTTGAATACTGACTCTGACGTAGAAAGTGATAACGTTTGTAGTGATTCTACTAGTAGTGACGTAGTTCCAAAAAAGAATGAATAAATCTTGTTTATCCTTCATAATCTTGCATGTTAAGTATCACTGCTCTTTCAATGGAAATTAATTCCGACCAGTATGACACCCATGTCCAAATTTAATACGGCCGCAAAGGGTTAATGCACTAGCAAGAACCTCCAATACACTGCTGAATACAAATGGTGAGAGCCAAATTCTTTGCCTTATTTCCAATCTCATTCCAGCAAGACCCATTTTTAAATTTGTCTCCAGAACAGTAAATAACTATGTGTTGTTTTAAGCCACTAACTTAGTGGTAATTCATCACAGGAACAGTAGGAAACGAATAAAATCTATCACCATCTATTCATCTATATGTAATGTCTGCACACACATACGCAAGTTCCACATTATACGTTCTTAAAATGTTATTGTACTATATTTTCTAAATTGCCTCTTTTTGCTTAACAATGTATCATGGATATTTTCTAAAACTGATTAATATAAATATTCCTCAGTTTTTAATAGTTTGCAAAATATGCCCTTGATGCCATATTTAAAACTACAAATGATGCTCTATTCTTGTTCATATTCACGCAGCCCATGCTGGTACCTACTAGTACCTGCTAAATTATGAAATTAAAATGATTCTCCCAAAAGATTATAATGTAAGAGCATGCTTTTCAACTCTAATTTCATCAATATTGGCATAATCTTATTTAATTTTTGCCAATTTACAGGAACTGTTTATCTTTTATTTGCATTTCTTTAATTATAAATGAGTTTTAGCATCTTTTTATATATTAGCCTTTGTGTCTTTCCTATTAATTATTGATATCTTTAGCCTATTTTTCTAGTTTCCTTTTTTTATTAACTTTTTGAAGTTCTCTATATATTATTGATGTCCACCCTTCACTTATCACCTGTTGCAAATATATTTTCCATTTCTACTTTCTGTGTGTGTTTTGAATATCTTTTGTTATAAATATTAGAATCAGATGAATGTTTATAAGTCTCTGGCATAGTGTCCAGTGTGTAGTAGGCGTTCATAGAACTATTGTTAATAACTCTGTCCTGTGAGTGGTTGATACTAGGAGCCTCCCATGTCTGCCTGTACTACCAGTCCTTTAGGAAGCTAAACGCTTCACTTTCCGTACACTTCTGACTGTGTGAGACCCCTCCCCTCCACACTAGTCATCCTGCTTTCTTACTCCCACATTCTGCTAACCAAGCAGCTAAACTGAAATCTTCTATAGGAAACTGAGTTTTAATTACTCCAATCCAGCTCACACTAAAACACGGATACCATTTTCCATGACAAGCATCAGAGAATAATTTAAATTCTTATGACTCATCCTTGAGAACAAAAAGTGCTCAGACATTGGAACACAAGTGTAACAGGTGTCAGTCAGCCTTACAGTCACTGTCACCTGTGCCCTGGGTGAGAAATGATGTCATGGACAAGAAATGAAGACTGTCGACATAATTCACTATTCCCTGTGCACCTTCCGCCACGGGAAAATGTTGTAGTGGGCTCTCTTGCTTGGCTTGATCCAGCAGGCTTCTATGGTATAAACAGTTTCTGCAGCTGTTGTTAGATAAGATAAGGTGGGAACTTTTAAAAAAGAATCCCGGGCTCCATGAGAACCCAGATAAAAAAGGTGGTAGCTCCCATGAGGAATCAAGAGGGAGTGTGAGATCTGACAGCTACTGCACTTGCACACAAGGCCTATCAAGTGAGAGACTAACTACTCCTACATGCTCTACTAGTAAGTCCTTTACCTACCAGTGACACCTTGGGATTAATTAAACCCAAACTAACTTCCTGTCATGGAGATTGTTCAGCCACTCGGAGAAATAGAAAGCTGGGTGAATATCAACATTACAGTGATGAGTATTACATATTTTGTCCCATCTTCAAGGAGCTTCATCTAAATTTTTAACAAAAATAATTCATTCAGTTACTCATTTATTCAACAAATATCGATTAACCACTTACTAAAAGGTTTCCCCCACTCTGTATGCTTGCTACATACAACACTGAGCCTGGCATAGTTGATTAATAAGCATTTATTTGATAATGAATAAATGAATGAATGAAATCGGGAGCTGCGCAGTATGGGTTTGTTTTCATCCTTATCTTTCTTGACAGCATTGGAAAAGGTGGCCATTGCTTCCTTCTGTAAAGCTCTATTCCTAGGATTCCTCAGGCTCTCACTCTCCTGTTTCTCTCCTACTTCTTAGAGCAGCCCGGCTGCTCCTCGCTGGCTCCTCCTCCTCCGCTGGACCCTGAAATATTGAAGTTCCTCCAGAGTCTGTCATGATCCTTTTTCTAAGTCTACTCATTCTCCCCAGGCCATTTAGTCCATCTCGGGTCTTCAATTATTGTCTGTGTGTGTT
>NW_006383012.1:6659928-6668863 GCF_000327345.1 Myotis davidii | reverse complement strand
AGAGAGAGAGAGAGAGAGAGAGAGAATTGTCTATATGTTGACAACAAATCTTTATTTCCAACCAAGTTCTCTCTCTTAAGTGATATATCATATAACTAGTTATCTCTGAGCTTCTCCACTTAGATATTATGTAGATACCTTGTACTCATCATAATCAAACTGGAACTCATCCTTTCCCCCTTCAGCTCTCTTCAACCTGCCCCTGCCCCATGACACACTATCTCAATAAACAGTGCTTCCATGCAATCTAGTGTTCAAGCTAGAAACCTGGGAGGCATGTTTGATCCCTCTGACTTTTTCATTTCTCCATTCTACTTTCTCTTATACAACCAATCATAAAAGCCTCTTAATTCTAGGGCTTAAATGTTTCCCAAATCTGACTCCTCCCAATCTTCTCCACAAGGATTTAGGTTCAAGCCACTATCAATTTTGACCCCCTCCTACTACATGAGCCGCTGGTCTTGTTCCTCTTCAGTTTCTTTCCCATACTGTGGTAGGAAAGAATGACAATATAAATATGATCATACTCTTCCCCTTCTGAAACCCTTTGTCCACTGTCCTTACGGTAAAATCCAAGCAGCTGAAATAACAAATGGTGCATTTGAGATCTGGCCTCTGCCCACTGTTTCTATTCTGGGTGAGATTCAGTTCCTTGAACACTCATGGTATCACCTCTTGCCTCAGGGGTTTCAAACAGGCCCTGTGCTCTTCCGGAAACAGTCAGCTCTCACCTCTACTCCACCCTTCACCATGCTAACTCACGCACTGTCTCCATGTCTGTTCTCGCAGTACCCTTAAAAGCCTGCCATAAAATTCAACACATACTTTGTAATTCCTTCTCTGTTAATTTATCTTCCCCATTGAAAATAAGCTTTCTTAGTGTAGGGTCAGTGTGCATGTTGAATTCCACCACCTTTCTAGCATTGGCACCCGCTTGGTAAGTATTTGTTGACTAAATGTATAAATCGGGTTCAAGTGAAAATAAAAGTCTCTGCCCTTAAGGAGTCTAGAAGAAACAGAAAGGCAAAAGGACTGGTTGTAATTGAGCCCAAATGATGTGCTATAACACAGATGTATGTAAAAGTTAAAAGAGAATTAAGGGCCCAATTAATTTTGTCTATATTGAGAAGGGCACAGAAAGGCTATACAGAAAAAATGGACACCTGAACCAAACTTTATACATTCATGGTGCTTGGGGTATAGTAAGTGTTTTTGCTGGCAATGCACAGCACTCATTCCTCCTCCTTGTGGCAACATCCCTCCCATTCTCTTTTGGAGAGAAATACGCTTTCCCTTGTTCAGTGCATGAACTGATCTCAGTTTATGAACTGAGGTTTGTATAAACTGATCTCAAATCTTGCCCTGCCCCTCAGCCTGGCCTGGCCAATGAGAAGGGGGTTTCACTCACAGGAACCTATGCCAGGTCAGCCCAAGGAGAACCAGTTCAGAGACTGCAGGCCTGTTGGAGAAAGGTGGTCTCTTTCCACGGGGATAGCTACACTGATCAAAAGAGCCTGCAGCTGCCAGTAGCCATCACTACCACCACTCCACATGGGCAGAGTGTGCCTGAAGACGGAGCTGGAAGAGTGGAAAATGGACGTGGGGTGGGGTGAGAGGCTGGTCATTCCTGTGCTGAAGCCTTGGGCCCAGCTGTGCCTGAGGCCAGGGTGCACTCCAGGACTTCTCAAGTGGGGCAGCACACTCCTTCATTGTTCTCTTGAGCTAATGTGAGTTGGATACCTGGGCTTTTGCAAGTAAAGTGTCCCAATTTATTCAGTGCTCCATAAATATCTATTAAAATGTATACAAAGTTAACAGGCAGCAAACATGAGACAAGGTTCGAGGTCAAAGGAATAAATAGCATAAGCAATGGAGAAAATTAAGTTTTAGACAACTGGATTTCACCTTCCTTAAAAATGAAGGAGAGGACATATATTCCTGCACTCAGCAGCCCACAGATGTAAGGGTGTGTGTGTGTGTGTGTGTGTGTGTGTGTGTGTGTGTTAATCCTTACCCGAGGATATTTTTCCATTGATTTTTAGGGAGAGTGGAAGAGGGAGGGAAAGACAGAGAGCAACATCATTATGAGAGAAACACAGGGCCTGGGCTGGGGAAGGAGAGTGGAAGAGGGAGGGAAAGACAGAGAGCAACATCATTATGAGAGAAACACAGGGCCTGGGCTGGGGAAGAGCCTGCAACCAAGGTACGTGCCCTTGACCAGAATTGAAACCAGGATCCTTCAGTTTGCAGGCCGACGCTTTATCCACTGAGCCAAACCGGCTAGGGCTAAGGGTTTGATGTCTCCTAAGGCACCTATCTGAAGGTTCCTCCTTCATCTTCAAACTATCATACATAAGAATCATGGTTCCTTATAAAAGAATGATTTGTCCAGTTTTGTTCAAAGAAGGCTATATATTTTGTTCATGTTCCACACAAAAACACTCCAGGCAGCATTATAGAACTCATTTATCACATCTACATTAAGCTCCTAGAATCAATCCATAGACTAACCATTATGATGTCATTGTACTTGACAAGCACCAGGAAACAATTCCTATTCTTAACTTACAACCAAAAGATTTGCATAACCGGTGCCCTATTCAAACAGCCGGCAAGAGGACTAGAGCATGGCCAGCTCATGATGACAGAGTTTCACTCCCTTATCTGCATATCAAGTTACATCTATGCAAAGAGGCCCTCTCAGCTTGTTTTGTGCAATTCCGATGTTGCAACTTTTCTATACACATAAAACTTCATTTCTGATTCTTAACATAATTCAAACATAATTCTGTCTCATTCTTATGTCCAGCACATCTTTCTTTTTATGTAATTTGAAATCCTAAGGAATTTGTAGAACGAAAATATCAAAAGAGCACCAATGGCTTTTGTGCCTCTACAATATGGGTTCTAAATTAACTTTAAGGTTTGCTAAGAATCACAGGAGGGGAGTCTGGGCAATTCTGCTCCTGATGCAGGCAGGTGAGCCCCAGGCAGAGACGGGTGAGACAGGGAGTCTTCCTGGGCTGGGAAGGCACAGACTGCGTTCCAGGCAGGGTCCTGGACAAAAGGTGCTACCTAAACAGGTGGTCAGGGTGGGAGCAAAGGGGTCTGGCTAGGGGTAGAGGAGGAGCTGGAGGCTAAGGGTGGGATTAAGCCATGCCTCAGTATAGAAACCACATCCTAGAAGAGTAAGGGCCCTGCTCTAAGACTAAGTTTAGAATGAAAATAGAACTGCCCAAAGAAATGATAAAACCAAGGATAACAGGATCAAAAGAATTTCCCAGTCGTCTAAACACCTGGCAGGACAAAGCAAAACATTCTTTAGGGGAACATGTCATACTCCAAATCCATCACAATGCACCATCCCCAATAGCCAGGATAACATTCCAAACACTGAGGAGTATACACACAAGAAAATGCTCAGGACGCTGAATAAGCACACTGCTGGCACATGCAACAACACAGGTGAACCTCACAAACACACGTGAAGCCAGATTCAAATGGCTGCACACTGTATAATTCATTTACATGAAGGGCAAGTACAGGCGAAACTAAACCACAGTGAAAAAATAGGCCAAACAAAGGTTACCTGAGGCAAGGCCGGGGTGGAGTAGGAATTGACTTCAAGGAGACAGGGAAACTTCCCGGGGAGATGAAATCGCTCTGTCCTTTGGTTCCAGTGGTAGGTCCATGACTTTGTCAAAACTCATCAGATTGCCCACTTAAAAATCTGTGCATCTTATTGTATGTAAAGCACATCTCTACATTTAATTAAATGAAAAAACAGCAAAGAAGAATCTAGAACCATGTTTTACAGAGAAATCATCGAGCTTTGCCTGCAAGTCAGAGGGAACTTTTTCACTATAAAAAATATAATTTTATTGAAGTCATTACAAGCTGAGTTACACTGCCTCGCAAGCACTGATGGTTAAACTTTAGGAACTTTGCAAGCTAGACGTTAAACCGCTGTTAGCTTGAAATTGGCCATGGGTGAAGCCTTCGCAACACATTACAAATCAGCACCCCCCCTCTCCCTACCCCCAGCCCTGGTTTCCTGGCAACCACTGGATTTATGGTTTACACTAAAATAAAGACCTGCTCTACATGCCTTGTTTACAGTTATGATCAAGAAACAAAGCAAACTTTCCAAAATGTAGTGCTACAAACCCCTGTTCCCGCTCCCCTTTTCTTCCCATCACCCCCACCCCCAGACAATAATTTCAACCCTTTTGGCTGCTTAATTTTGAATTTGCCTTCATGTGACTATATGAAATGCCCATGCTGCTACTAATTTTTCTCAGTTTTGGCACTGTCTACTGATTTCCTACCGTGGAAGGCATGGAGTTAGTCTTCTTTCCCATAAAACATCTGCCACCACCATAAATACACTGCTCCCCACCCTTCCAACACTGCATTGTACTGTCAGATCAATATTAAGTGTCTACACAAATACTACTATGAAAACATCCACAGCTCAGCTGTCTAGTATGGAGTCATATTGCTTTTCCTTCTTTGCACAACTTTTTGTTTTCCCTGGAGTTAGTGATATTCTTGAGGGGTTGTTTGCTTGCTTGCTTCATTTTCTACGTACTTATCATTAGTTATACCAAAACTCTATATCAATTGTTTAAAATTCCTCTCAGTAGTTCCAATATATCAGGTCATCTAGCACTTTCACCTCCTTAGAAACCCCGCTCCGGAGGCTCTCATTTGAACTGTTTGCTCTCTAGGCCTGTGCACAGCTATGATCCTGGGATTTATCTTCCGCACGTCTATGGTTCTCATGTGAACTGATGAACAACTGTTGGACTGCTCATCCAAGTGTTGCTGTTAGGGAGGTCCAAAGCACTCTGACTCCTGATCCTGCCAATGTGACTATTTTTCACTTCGGAAACATCAGATCTCATCTTTGTCCTTCATATTCTGAAATTTTGTGATATGTCACTTGGATAGAAGGCCAAGGAGTGGTTGACAAAATAATGCACCTCTCCAAAGATGTCTCCATCCTAATTTCCCAAAACTACGAATCTGTGAAGTTACCTGGCTGAGGAGTGAGGTTGCAGGTGGAATTCAGTCGGCTGCTCAGTTGAGCCTTAAGAAGGAATGCAGCCGAGGCACCTTGCTTAGTCCCGTCAGACAACTTTGGGGTTCAGACACCCAGAACAAACGTGTGAGAACAAACGTGTGCTGTTGTAAGTAACAAGCTGGTAGTAATTTGTCACAGCAGCAATAGGAAATTAATACAACTGACTAGCCAATGTAAACAAACTAGTTAGTCTTCTCTTACTCTCTAGAACAAGCCAACAGACACTTATTAAACTTAGTGTGCAAAGTCAAAATTAAATCATCACATTTTTTTGTTAGTACAAAACTGACTCCGTTTTCAAATAAGTATATTCCCAGTAAAACGTAACTAATGAAGTTTTATGAAAACAGAAATTAGAGCTGAATTAAACATGGACACACAGCCTGTGTAGCACGGCCTCACCCTTGCATCATATTGTTGGAGTTCAGCCAAGTCTGCTTCCTTCTACATGTTGTTAACCAAAGGCATCCTCTCCCAAGAAGAACTGCTTCCCCGAGTCCGTATGCAGACACTGTTTCTTCATTCTGGCAGTCTGTCAACAGCCTTCCTTCAAGGTGCCTCCTCCATTCCTTTAAAAGTGTTCCCAGGCTAGTGGGGCTCCCAATTTCCCCCTTAACACGATCGGGGTGCTGCCATAAATAGCAAATGGCAATTGGTTCTACTGAGTGCAAATTTAAGTTTGGGGGGAAGGGAATCACCAAAAGAAGAATTTTTATTTTTTTTTTAATTTCTTAAACTGATTTCAGGGAGGAAGGGAAAGTGAGAGAGAGAAACATCAATGATGAGAGAAAATCATTGATCGGTTGCCTCCTGCATCCCCGTTCCCCCACTGGGGATCGAGCTGGCAACATGAGCATGTGCCCTTGACAGGAATGGAACCTGGGACCCTTCAGTCCACAGGCCGACTGAGCCAAACCAGCTAGGGTGCCAAAACAGGAATTTGAGAAAGAAATAAAGTTAGGCTTTTAGTGTTCAAAAGTTAATGTTAACTAGGTTATTTAAATCTTAGCATACACCTTCTCTCACCTAGAATATTAAAATGATTAGGTTCCAGGTCAGTCTATAAAACCTGGTCAACCCATTAGGTATGTGAAGTCTAAATTAGTAACATGCACGAAGCCTTCTGCATTTATTGGGGATTTTCTATATGCAAGGTGTTCTTGCCCTCCTAGAGTTCACAGTCCAGAGGAGAAGCATGATCACACCACGGCTGGGTAATAACATAATGCATGTTCAGAAGTTCTGTGGGGCCCGGAGGGCACGCTTAATTTGCTGATGGTACCAGGAGACACTTGGCAGAGGAGGGAACACTGCAATGTCTGAAAGGAATGAATCGTCCTATGCCCGTGACCGCCACACTTGCTGGGAAGGAGGAAACAGTGGCCTCCACTGGGGAAGAGCCAGCTGAAACATCCCTGGCACCCAGTTCACTGCTCGCTGCCTCTGGGAAAGAAATGGCCCTTTGCTCCATTTCTAAACCCAGGCAGAGAGCCCTGAATGTAGGGTGTCCTGGGTTCAAATTTGACTTGAAACTGTCACTATATTCTCTTGGTAATTTGCTTAGTGTTGCAGCCTCTGCTTCCTTGGCTGTGAAACAATAATCGATATTCCCATCATTTAGGACAGCAGTGAAGATTAGAGACGATTTACGGAAAGCGCCTGGCAGAAGAAATCAAGGATAGAACTCTGAATGCAGTCTCTCCAACACCAATACGCACTCAAGTCACAGGTTCACAGATCAGGAAATACACAAAATCACCGCCTAGCTTAACTGATACCTTTCAGAAAATAAAGCAAAATGCAGCAAAACTAAACCCACCTCTTCTTGCCCAGAAGAATAATAAATCTAGCAGCTCTGAATCTGAATTGCCTTGTCATTTCACAACAACCCCTTACCAATTCTCAGGAAGAAAAAAGCGTAAGGGGGAATGTTCCTTAAGCACACAGGCCATGTCTTAGTCCCCCTCGTCCTGTACTACATGATATTGTTTAGTAGGTGCTCATTTTTTTCCTTAAAAATGTAGTGATATAGAATCAAATTGAACATACCCCATATACTAAAAGGCTAATATGCAAATAGACCAAACAGCAGAACAACCGGAACAACCAGTCGCTATGACATGTGCTGACCACCAGGGGGCATACGCAAATCATGGCAGGCATCGGCTGTGGTTGGATGGTGGAGCAGGTGAGCGGGTATGCCAGACCAAGGCAGGGTGCCAGCCACAGTCATCAGGGCGAGCCTCTGGTGGTTACTGAAAATTCTTTGCTCCCGCACACCACGGTCCCACCCAGCACTTGCACCTGCTGCTGGCACCAGCCCTGCTCACACCTGCTGCCGGCACTGGAGCCACCATTCGCACCCACTGCTAGTGCCTGGCGCCACCCCGAATCACTCGGTGCCATCAGCGGGTGCAAGCGGTGGCTGCTGGCCCCGACTGCCCCTCAGGGTTTCTCTACCTCGCCCTGCTCCTGAGGGGAGATCGGGGCCCAGCAGCCGCCTCTCACACCCATTGCCAGCGACGGCCCCATTTGCACCCACTGTCGGTGCCAGAGCCGCTGCTTGCACCCACTGCCAGCGCCGGCCCCACTTGCACCTGCTGCCTGCGCTGACTCCAATCGCTCTGCGCCTTCAGTGGGTGCGAGCAGGGCCAGCCCGTTAGTGCATGGGAGTGGCAGTGCGGGAGTAGGGCTGCCAGCAGACAGGGGACCAGGGGCCGTGGTAGGAGGGGCCAGGGATAGGCTCAGAAGATGGGCCAAGAGCCCCCCCACCCCCCGCCATGCCTACCGCAGCCTCGTGGCCCACAGTTCCTTTCAAGGTGCACAAATTCGGGCATTGGGCCCCTAGTGTATATAATAAAAAGGTTACATTTACTTGGACATTATAAGTTAGAGTTGACAGAAGTACCAAGAAAATGCCCCTACTAATATAATTTACAAAACACTTTATTTGGAAAAGAGGAAAATCACTCAAAACAAACCCATTCACTTGAGAAATAAGCTATTTTAGGACATACTATGTGTCAGGCACTGTTCCAGGCACTGGAAGATGGCAGTGAACAAGAGACAACAATCCCTGCCATCTTGGAGGCTACATGCTAGTCTGAAAGACAGTGGATATAACAAACTTTCTAATTAACTAATAGAGGAGGTGTCGGCGGGGCCCACACCAGGGCAGTAGCTATGCTATTCTGAGAAGTTCCAGATTCTGCATATATTTTGAAGGTAGAAAAAAGTAAGATTTGCTGATTGGACACATGGAGTACTGTCAAATATTCAACTATTAGGATATTCTTGGAGTCAGTAAAGACACCCCAATTTCCCTTCATCAACAGAACTGTGCTAGAAAACTCTTCAAACACTTAACTCATGAAACAAAATAAATTCTGTAGATTTTAAATGATAAGAAGATAGAAATTTTTTAAGAAAAGCTTTAAAGGAAACACATATCTGGTAACAAAGCTGATTGATGATTGGCAGGTCAATAACTAAGGATCCTAAGTAGAATGACTTCACTTTATTTGATGGATCAACAATTCACAAATGAATCTTTGAAGACTAAAAAGAAACACTAAATAATCAAGGTTAGCACACCCAGAAGTTATAGAAATAATCAATTACTTGAATTGTCACCAACTCTTCATGTACCATTAGGGAAAAAGTTTGTTACTTATGCTTTTTAATTCAAAAATAAAGACTATGACTATGCATTGATTAAATTTATTAGGCTCTTTTAAGATCAGTAAAAGTATAACTAGTACTGTAATAGTACTAGAGTTTAACTTTTATGTACCTTAAATTTTATATTTCTCTAGGATACATGTGACACTAATTTGAAATTATATGTGG
>NW_006383012.1:6657571-6659901 GCF_000327345.1 Myotis davidii | reverse complement strand
GAGGGAGGGAGGAAAGGAAAGGATCATTTCTGTATAGTAATTTGTCATTCCCAAACTTCCCCCAAATTTATCATCTTGTTCAGGGTGGTACCAGAGAAATCCAGAAGATGGCACTCATACATTTTTCTAAATATGGTGCTGAATAAAAACAGGATTGCTTAAACTTTGTATTTCAGACCAGAAAGACAGAATAAATCATAGAAGCAAACACATTTAAAATTTTTCTATTACCATAAAGAAATAGTGCTTTTAAGCTGCTCTAATGCACATTCATAGCTTGTAACCAACTTGCAATTTTCGCTTCCTATTCTAGCAGCTGGTGGCAAGTAAGCATTCAGAACCATTACGTGCCAATCAACGGCTTGATAATAGAAAGCAGCCCAGTGACCACTGAGAGACCCACAAACTTTTTCCCATTATGGATCCTGGATCATTATTTAATTCTAGTTTCTTTACAATGCTTTTATTGGTTGTTCTACCTAGATGGGCTTTGAAACCAGCAAACATTATTACTACCATTTTTCAACTCAGTAAACACAGGCTCAGAAAGTAAAAGAAATAAGAAGATAGGCTAATTCAATCAAGAAAGAAAATCAACAATAAATGAATCCAGTTTAACTAGAGAATCAATAATTTATGCTTAAATACCCAATTAATAAATAGGGGTTAAATGAACAAGTTAATTCAACCATATTTCAGAATACATATATTGGACACTTCCTATATATATATATCAACACTGTTCCAGGCTCTGGAAAAATGGTGCATAAGACAGACAATGCCCGTGCTCTCACAGAACTTACGCTTTAATCGTGATAAATAGAAAAGAAAAATAAGTAAGGATATCGGAAATTAGTAATATGAAAAATTAGTGAATTAAATTAGAGTGGGTGATAATGTGGCCACATGACTACGCAGACTGCTTGAAGGAAGGCTTCTCCAGGGAGACGCTTCAGTGCCGCCTGAAGGACAGAGGCAGGAGGAGGAGCATCCAAGCAGAGGGAGCACAGCTACTGAGATGATCCCAAGGCCACAGCCAGGAGGGCCTGCGTGGAGAGCAGACAGGCCAGGGTGGCCCAAGAGGAATGTGCAAGGAGAAGGGTATGACCTGAGTTCCCTGCAGGAGCCAGGATGGATGGATGGATGGATGGCCAAAAGAATGGATGGGAGGAATAAAAAAAAGAGGGGGGAAATACAGAAATAAGCAAGAGTGTTAATTTCAGGTTAATCAGATATTTCTTTACATGTTGATCTTTCTGTAAGTTTTCTAGCAAGTACTGAAAAATGAACATAACTCCTATTCTTTGATATTTTAAGAAGGTGCCATCCCTCAGGTTATCACCTTAAATTATCAATGACCAGAGAGGGTAGCACTGAAAAAAACCCCACATCTGTTGAAAGCATAATAAAGTGAGATGAATAGGTGTTAATTTTAAGAGATACCCAGAAGGTGAATTTTTAATAATACTTGATTTGAGTCTGTTTTGTGCTGATTTGCCCCTTTCTCCTCAGGGAGTATAAAAGATATTCTTAGTTTATTAAATATTCACATTCACTGATTCTGATTACCAAAAGGGTGATTTAAACGATTCTCAAATTTCTCTTATCTTCTAATATTTACCTGTTGCATAAGATATTTTATAAGCCAATATTCAAACGGAATATATATATTTTAGGTTATTCAAACTGAAACCTCCCTAGCCAATTTGGCTCAGTGGATAGAACATCAGCCCTTGGCCTGAAGGGTCCCGGGTTCAATTCAGGTCAAGGGCACGTACCCCAGTTGCAGGCTTGATCCCTGGTCCTGGTTGGGGCCTGTATGGGGAGGCAACCAATTGATATGTTCCTCTCACATCAGTGTTTATATCTGGTAACAAAGCTGATTGATGATTGGCAGGTCAATAACTAAGGATCCTAAGTAGAATGACTTCACTTTATTTGATGGATCAACAATTCACAAATGAATCTTTGAAGACTAAAAAGAAACACTAAATAATCAAGGTTAGCACACCCAGAAGTTATAGAAATAATCAATTACTTGAATTGTCACCAACTCTTCATGTACCATTAGGGAAAAAGTTTGTTACTTATGCTTTTTAATTCAAAAATAAAGACTATGACTATGCATTGATTAAATTTATTAGGCTCTTTTAAGATCAGTAAAAGTATAACTAGTACTGTAATAGTACTAGAGTTTAACTTTTATGTACCTTAAATTTTATATTTCTCTAGGATACATGTGACACTAATTTGAAAATTATATGTGGACAACTGAAAATTATATAGAGATTTAAATTTTATACCTACATAAATGGAAGAGGAAGGAGGGA
>NW_006383012.1:6653032-6656860 GCF_000327345.1 Myotis davidii | reverse complement strand
TGGCCTGAAAGACAGAGGCAGGAGGAGGAGCATCCAAGCAGAGGGAGCACAGCTACTGAGATGATCCCAAGGCCACAGCCAGGAGGGCCTGCGTGGAGAGCAGACAGGCCAGGGTGGCCCAAGAGGAATGTGCAAGGAGAAGGGTATGACCTGAGTTCCCTGCAGGAGCCAGGATGGATGGATGGATGGATGGCCAAAAGAATGGATGGGAGGAATAAAAAAAAGAGGGGGGAAATACAGAAATAAGCAAGAGTGTTAATTTCAGGTTAATCAGATATTTCTTTACATGTTGATCTTTCTGTAAGTTTTCTAGCAAGTACTGAAAAATGAACATAACTCCTATTCTTTGATATTTTAAGAAGGTGCCATCCCTCAGGTTATCACCTTAAATTATCAATGACCAGAGAGGGTAGCACTGAAAAAAACCCCACATCTGTTGAAAGCATAATAAAGTGAGATGAATAGGTGTTAATTTTAAGAGATACCCAGAAGGTGAATTTTTAATAATACTTGATTTGAGTCTGTTTTGTGCTGATTTGCCCCTTTCTCCTCAGGGAGTATAAAAGATATTCTTAGTTTATTAAATATTCACATTCACTGATTCTGATTACCAAAAGGGTGATTTAAACGATTCTCAAATTTCTCTTATCTTCTAATATTCACCTGTTGCATAAGATATTTTATAAGCCAATATTCAAACGGAATATATATTTTTAGGTTATTCAAACTGAAACCTCCCTAGCCAATTTGGCTCAGTGGATAGAACATCAGCCCTTGGCCTGAAGGGTCCCGGGTTCAATTCAGGTCAAGGGCACGTACCCCGGTTGCAGGCTTGATCCCTTGTCCTGGTTGGGGCCTGTATGGGGAGGCAACCAATTGATATGTTCCTCTCACATCAGTGTTTTTCTCTGTCTCCCTCCCTCCTACTCTCTCTAAAAACCAATGGAAATATATCCTCGGGTGAGAATTAACAAAACATAAAACAAAACAAAACAAAACTAAACTAAACTAAAAAAAAACTGAAGGCCCAAGCAATTAAATTGTAAGTAAAGAGGCCCATTGTCCTTGTGGGGCCACCCAACTCACATCATCATTCCAAACCTCCGTTCCTCCTGCAAACACTGGGATATACGCTTGTCCCCAACTAGAATCTCAACAAAGAGCTTTGATTATATTGGATAAAAATAACTTTAGAAACATGACTTTGGTATTTTACAAATTTTAACTGGCATCAGATCTTAGAGCTAACCTTACACTGACCCTATGATTACTCCCAGGTCACCCATTCCCAACCAGGAGCTTTGTCTAAAGTCAACAAAAGCTGTCAACGACCGCACCATTTAATGGAGGTTGGAATTTGCAAATACTTCCTTCTCAGCAATCACAAGGCCATATCCAGAAATATTCATTAGCAATTGTATTTGCATCTATTAAATGTAGATTAAGAGGATTTTATTTTAACAAGATTTTATTTACCCACTAATTAGAAAGACAATTTATTACAAGTATGAAAATAATTAACTTGGGGTTATAAAGTAGTTTAGCTCTTTTGGCGGTAAGAAGAAAACAAAATAATTTTTCTCCCCCTCAATAGGCCTCATTTTGCACAGCCACTTACATGGGCCATTGTTATTAATTTCACATTTTGACTTGCTCTTTATTTTCCCAGACAACTGAATTCTGGCGCTGTCAATTTCATGACAGTCTTTTAAAGATAAATTTGCTATGTATCAAAAGCAGTTGTTTAAATAAGCATTTGGCTCTGACAGTTTTGCTCTAGATACTTTTCAAGCAACAGCTAAAGAGAGCATTTTACCATCAGTCACGGCTTTCTTTGTTATCCTTTCTTTTCTTCCTCCAATCTAAGTGAATGTGTTCTTACAACTAGCATTACCTTGCAAAACTTCCCCTCATGTGTAGAGAATGTGACCCTCAGTACAATGAACAACGAACGAATGAAATCCAGGTTCTCCCTCCTAGAACTGGGAGAGCTATCAAATTACTTCCTTCATATATTGATCAACGCTATCTCAAGATGTCATTTTTGTCAAATGTCAGTAAAGTAAATAAAAAAGTAAAGCTTCTTCACTGGGCTGATGATTTGATCATTACCAGGCCAAGCAAAAACCTTATTTAACTTGAAAATATAACGTGTAGGAAGCACAAATGCAACTAACTATGCATTCCTACCTCCAACATTTTCAAAGGTAACTTCATCCTGCCCGTTCTTTCATAAAAAAATAAATAAATAAATAATTCTGTTATCTTAAGATAAAAGGGCCCCAAAACTCCAAGACTTAATCCCTGCTTCAGGCGAATGACAAAAAATATTTTTCATTTTTAGTTCACATCCTGAAAACAATTCCCTCGACAGAAAATGTTCTGAACTAGACTCCGAAAGGCAAATGCATTTGCTTCATTTACGTTTTTCAGGATGACAAAGGAGAGGAGTGGAGAACAAACATAAAAGTTGACCTAAAATACATCAGTTTCAAATATTAAAATACTTTTCAGTATACTGAACACCTTCAGATTTCAAACTTCATACTAGAAATTAATATTTGAGTGACAGAACACCTTACCCTGTCCACCCAGGTTTAAAAATCTTATCATAGTCCTGGCCAGCGTAGCTAATAAAGTGGTTCTCAACCTTCCTAATGCCGCGACCCTTTAATACAGTTCCTCATGTTGTGGTGGCCCCCAACCATAAAATTATTTTCGTTGCTACTTCAGAACTATAATTTTGCTACTGTTATGAATCTTAATGTAAATATCTGATACGCAGGATATATTTTCATAAAAAAATAAATAAATAAATAATTCTGTTATCTTAAGAATTATTTATAACCTGTGGTTCTCAACCTGTCGCGACCCACAGGTTGAGAACCACTGGATTAGAGCATCAGCCAGCAAACCGAAGGGTCATGGATTCCATTCCAGTCAAGAGCTTGTACCTGGGTTGCAGGTTCCCTCCCAGTTGGCAACCCATTGATATGGTTCTCTCACATCTCACATCTCTCTCTTTCTCTCTCTGTCTGTCTGTCTGTCTCTCTCTCTCTCCTCCCCTCCCCTCCCTTCTCCTCTCCTCTCTTCTCCTCTCCTTTCTTCTCCTCTTCTCTCCTCTGCTCTCTCTCCTTTCCCGTCCCTTTCACTCTCTCTAAAATCAATGGACAAAATATCCTCCAGTGAGGATTAACCCCTCCCCCAAAATCCTATCATATTTATTTCAAATCACGTGACTGAACTGCTATTGTTTTCTGGACTGCAGATAAATGACTTATTCATAATAATGTGGCACAGTTATGTATGATTGATTGACCTGAAGCAGAAAGGGACTTTGTCCTCAGCATCGGCTTACAACAGGCCTGTCTGGTGCAGGCTGCCTGTCCATCTGCAGCCTGCCAGCTGACCTACCGACTGCCCCGCTGATAAGAGACTCAACAGGTTCTTCACAGCATAATTTCCATTCTACAAGAAACTACCAATCCCAACTGATACTGTTTTTAAATGTTTCTAGATTCCAACTCATTACAATACAGTGACTTCAACCTTATTTTGGACTTTTAGGAATCTCAATACATTTTTTAAAGTTTAAGGGGGGAAAAACAAGCAGACAAAATGCTCTCGATTTTGGGTTCTTTTTCAGAACACGCTACTACTGACAAAACAATGAATGGTACAGAAATCTTCCTGAGTGCACGTATCTTACAGCTTTCCTTTTTCTTCGCTGTTTCCTCCCGTCTCAATAATTAGGCCAGGGAAGAAAGAAAGGGATTTCCAGTCCACTGGTCATGCTCCACATCCTATAATTTTGCTGCGTTTTCCCCT
>NW_006383012.1:6646294-6652990 GCF_000327345.1 Myotis davidii | reverse complement strand
GGAACAATATGCAGCAACTATCTAAACATCCTAATATTACCCCCAGCAGAGAACTGGGAGTTAGAAAAAGCCTGTTACCATGAAGAACAATGACGCTGCCAGGAACCTCAGAGCAGCATCAGGATTACTCTGGGGTAGTCTGAGCTTTGGTTACAACTAAGAATTGGAAAAATTCAGTGAATGAGCATTTATTTAAGAACTAGAGGCCCGGTGCACAAATTCGTGCATGCGTGGGGTCCCTTGGCCTGGCTGGCAGTGGAGCCAATCGGGGCATCTCGCCCATTGAGCGGGGGTAGGGACCACAGGAGGTTGATTGTGGGAGTGCACTGACCACCAGGGGAGAGCTCCTGCATTGAGCACCTGCCCCCTGGTGGCAGTGTGCGTCATAGTGACTGGCAGACCAGTCATAATGGTCACTTAGGCATGTGTGTGTGTGTGTGTGTGTGTGTGTGTGTGTATACTGCATTTCTGTAGAGCCAAAGACTTCTTCCAGAACAATTGAGGTCACTCTGAGACACATTCTGACCCAGATAATTTCTGTTATTTCCCTACTTAAAAATTTTATGAATTACTAATTCTTAAAAACGTAAAAATGGACCTACTATTCTGCTGATATTTTATATTGACAGTGCAGTTTGGGTTCATACACTGATATTTATTGATTGCTATATTTCCTTTGTTCAGTGAGCTTGTTCCATTGATTACATAGATTCTAAGAGTCCATTATTTTGATTGGTATCACATGTAGTGCTTTGTATTACTCTACCATGCAGTGCTAAAATAATCATTTATTTGATTGTTTGAAAATTAGTTTAAATCTTAAATATGCAATTTCAGCATTTTGAAATAATGAAAATATTGAACCTCCCTTTTTTTTTCTCAAATTTAATTCATATTCATCCTGATTCTATTACTGAATATCTAATTCAGACACTCTGACGCACACACAAAAATACAGTTGATATTATCAGTAAGAGTTTATTCTGCATATATGCCACTGTGTTAGTTATGCAAATAAGGGGCAGATCTTTAGTTCACAATATTTTAGTTATAAAACCAATAATAAATAAAAATTACTAAAAAGGCTTTATGTGTAAGCTCAATCTACATGTTAATATACATATTTAATAATATTCACAAATCTTAGAACTTAAAATGTAAATAAATGGATTAAAATGAGACAGAACTGAAGTCAGAGCTAATCCCAATAACTATTTCCCACTCTATATTTGCATATAAAGTGAACTGCAATTCCCTGATACCTTTCATTTTTTTCTTCTTAAGCAAAAATAATTATTAAATATTGAAAAAATCAAAATAGAAATCACTTCTGAAAATGCAAATTATGTAAAGAGATGGCAATTGGGACACATCTCAAAGGAGACTTTTAGCTTTGCTAATTTTTAAAAAATAAGGATGTAAATCAACATATACAAAAAAGCTCTGCCAAGTAAGACTCTCTGTGAAACTAGACCTAAGTACTCTACTTTAACATCAGCACATATAAGACATTTGTAAACATCTCACATTTGATGTTAAACTAATTCAACTATCACTACGAAAGAAAGCATGATTCTCATGTTTGTGCTCAGTGCTTTGAAATATACCCCAAATAGGTTTTGTTCCATTTCCCCACCTATTGCAATCTAGGGCCGTACTGAACAGTTTTAATGCACTTTTTTTGAAACTACTGAAAATACACCTTTCTTCCTAGTCAGGATTGTTAACAGCAGAAATATATGTGATGTTAGAAATCTGGTGGCAATACCAAGTTTGATTCAAATGTAAGTACACGGTCTTCAGTTGCAGTGTTTCAGGCCACCAGCGAAAATGAATCCTGATGGCCGTAAGATTACGTACCTCCCAAGTGGATGACTTATTTCATTCTAACCCAAATGGGCATTAGGAAGAAAACTGGCAGGCCCAACGGGGTGGAGAAGGGCTGCAAGTGCCCCGGACTTAACTCAGACACGTCCAGAGAAACGTGGAGAAAACTGGCTTTTGCAGATGGAAGACCTCAGAGGACCTCTGTCAACTACATCGTGTGAATGGAGAAAGATTGAAATGAAAGTGAGCACCGTGTAGGTGGAAATGGCACTGACTAAATTGGGTCAATAATTTGAGTGCTTCTTCCTATGTGTGTCTGACTTGACCCAAGGCAAGCTCCAACAGAGAGTAAACAGCAGCAGAAAGTACAGATTAGCTTAAGGGTCAGGGGGAGCTCAGAAACTGAGCACACACTTCTGCTCCTTTTTCTTCCTTTACAAACAAAATCAAAAAACCACATGAGAACCCTTAAAGTTCCAGCAAATACTAAGACCAAAAATGTATATTGGTCTGAACCAACTCTAGGCATCAACAACTTTGAACATTCTGAACCTCACATTCTCCGTAAGAATCTACTGTCAATGGGTCTCATTCATTATCTATCACAAAAATTTGCTTTTAAGATGCTTTGATCAAATCTCAGGTAGCTCATCAATTCTCTACACATTATTTATTTTCCTGAAGATCTTTCTGTGCCAATGTCTGAAAGGAAAAAATATTAATAGTTACTCATAAGGAAAGTGAAATTCTTAATAAAGGGATTATATACAATTTATGTAAATTTAACACCATAATAAGTCTGGGCATTCCTAAATTTTATTTTTAAAAGTTGTAATATAAAATATAAATCCTAACATAACCTACCAGAGCATTTGTAAACAAAAAAACATTTACAGAAAGTAAACATGAAACGAAATGTAACATATTAAAATAAATTTATACTTTAACATACTTTAAATCTAGCTATACAGGTGTCCAATTAAAATAGACCATGGCAAATACTGTGTTCGTTTCAGAAACAACCAAAGAAGGTTAAAAGCAATTTGAAGTGCTCCAAAACAGTCTGAAAATAAATTTTCAATAATTGAATCCAAAGTTCTTGAGATCATAAAAATCTCTAATGAGAAAGTTTTAGGATCAAATATAATAAAAGTATAATTTATGTTTATCAAAAACAAAAAGCTTTTAGCATCATGATAATTAAACCCCTTTAGTACATGAGTCCTCTAATAACAGTTCCCATCAAGGGAATGTTGTATGGTCAAGTTTGAATTCTTTTTTAACTAAGTTTGAAATTATACACATTCTCTTTGAATATAACTTACTGTATGTAGCACCTCGCTCTAGGAACTCAAAACTCTTCACAGATTTACATCCTGACCTCAGTGTTTTTGGTTATTGCTGCTTTGGTGTTTTATTTTTTTATATCTAGTACAAATCCATGTGAACAGCAAAAACCAATTCATTGACATGTACCATGTTACTACTGGTAATCAGACATTAAAGAATCAGTGATGGCTTACCAACTCCAAAAATTCTATTTCTGTTTGGAGAGCTTCATAAACACTTTGCATGTCATCTTCCTTATAAAGTTCTAATTCCTTTTTAAGTCTGTTTTAAATGAAAAATTCACCCTATTAGTTCAGCAATCTTGTATTTTTTTATTACATGAACAGTGGCAGGTCTGCAGCTCTATCATCAGAATTTTAACTTAACACTTAAAGAATTTGGAAAGGAATTTTAATTCTCTCTATTTCTATAAGGACTACATAAAATTTTGTAAAAAGTTCCGTCATTTCGATGTATGTACATATGTGCTTTATGTTTTTTATTATTTATTTACCACACGTACAGATCAGGAATTGTTATCTTTCTTTTAATTTTTTTTTACTGTTTCACTTCATTACTGCTGTGTATGTGGCTCCATGTGAGTGACGTAGGTGCTTATGTAGGTGGGTTCTGACTTACAGCGAAAATCGCGTTACATTGCACCGTAGGAACGGATCTCCAACATAACCTAAGGACCTACTATATATATATATATAAAATAAGGGAGACTGAATAATAAAAAAAAACACTTAATAATTTAGGGTAATTAAGAGAGCAACATGGTTTGGCAGGGAATCTACAGTACTGTCTGTCTGATGGCCTCTAGTTTAGTCCTGGCCATTACCAAGCCAAATAACCTAGGCTATGTCATTTAGCCTCTCTGAACCTCACCTGAGAATTTTAAGTGCATTAAAAACATGACCTCTAAGATTTCTTCTTGCTCTAAAATTAAACATTAACTTGATTTTACACATATATCATAAAAATATATTTTGAGCGTGAAAAAGTGATATCAATGTTTCTTTTCCCCAATTAAGCCTTTAATCCTTTGAATATTCTGAAATTACTTTTAAAAATTATTTTATGCACATCTTTATATGAAAAATAGTGATGAAACAGTCTTCCATTTTTAGCATGACTAACATTCTTTCCCAAAAACAAAAAACATAAGCAAAAGCCATGAGCTGTGACTGGAGAGGTGGAGAGCCAGGGCAGCTAGAAGGGAGAGGCTGCCCTGAGAACAGAGCAACACTGCTCTCACAAACCTAACCAAGCTGGGCCAGCCACCAGGTAAGCCCTATCCTTAAGGGGAGAGTGCCGGGGTCCTAGGCCACTGGCACTCCCTCTAGACTAGCAGAAGCAAAGGAAAATCCTCTCTGAAGGAAAGTTTAAGATTATTTAGGCTCATAGGCCTCCCACAGAGAAAGATCAAACAATGAGTTTACAATCAAAGATCACCAAGTACCCAAGAAGCAAACCACTATAAGTAAAGGTCACTAGAGATAATAAACAACAGATACGAAGAACTACCAGTCAATGAGAAAAAATAACACAATTGAAAACGGGCACACATACACACACACACACACACACACTCATTTACCAGATTACTCACAAAAGAAGATATCCAATGGCTAATAGAATATGAAAAGGTGCTCAACCTCATCAAGGAAATACAAAAGAAAAGCACAATGTAATGCCACCACACACCCACCAGGATAGTTCAAATGAAAAACAGGAAATACCAAGTGTTGACAAAGACATGCATAAACTAGAATTCTCAGACACTGCTGGCATAGGTTATCATTTTCCATTTTTTACTTTTAACCTATCTATGTCTTTATTTTTAAAGTGAGTTTCTTATAGAAACTGTATACTTGTGCCATGCTCTTTTATCTAACATCATGATCTCTTTGAGTTGGTGTATTTAGATCATTTACATTTAATATAATTATTTATTTGACTGGATTGAAAATTTTGCTATTGTTTTTTATTTGTTCCATCTGTTCTTTGTTCCTTTTTTTCCTCTCTTTTTTCCTGTTTTGGATTGCTTGATTTTTTATGCTAGTATTTCATCTACTAATTGACTTGTTTTTATACATTTTAAAATTTTTATAATGCCTATGCTGAATTTATAATACACATCTTCAATTCATTACTGTCCACTCTCAAATATTATACAGTCATACTTACAGTATAAAACCTTTACAACAGTATGTTTCCAATTACTCCCTCATATTTTTTTCACATTCTTACCACATAAATTTTTCTTTTACATTTACTATAAACATAAATCATATTGCTAGTATTTTTGACTTAGGCTCTTTTATTTACCTTCAGTTCAACAATTTCTGATGCTTTTATTTCTTGGTATAGTTCTGAGTTTCTATCTGGTATCATATTCTTTCTTCCTGAAAACCTTACTATAGCCTTTTTTTTGTAATGTAGTCTGTTTTCAAAGAAGTCTATACATTCATATTTGTTAAAAATCATACTTTGCCTTCATATGTAAAACATATTTTCATTGAGAATTCTGAGTTGACAACTCCCACTTGATAGTCATTCGTTTGTCTCTTGTTCTACATGATTTCTGATGAGAAGTCTACTGTAACTCTTATCTTCATCCCTTGTATGTAATGTCTTTATGTCTTTTCTTTTTCTGCCTTCCTTCATGATTCACTCTCTATCTGTGTTTTTCAGAGGTTTGAATATTAATATGTAAAGATGTTTGCTTTTTTAAAATGCTGCTTGGAATCCTCTGAGCTTCTTGTGTCTGCTTTAAGGTATTTCATTATTTTTTATTTACTGGTTGATTACGGTATTACATATGTGTCTTTATCCCCCCATTGCCACCCCCCAACCCTTCACCCCCCCCCTTCCTGCTCATGCCCTCACCCCCTGATGTCTGTGTCCTTTGGTTATGCTTATACTTTTATAATACACTCTGCCATGGTCTCTAACATTATGGATGTCCGAACAGTACGGATGAATCTCAAACACATTACGCTAAATAAAAGAAGTGAAACAAGAGGCTATATTGTGCTACATAAAAGAAGTGAGACCAGGCTACATACCATATTATTCAATTTATATGACATATTGGAAAAGACAAAACTAGGAAAAGAAAATAGATCAGAGACTGGGAGTGGACTGTGGGCCTTGATTATAAATGGGCAAGTGGGGACATTTTGGGATAATGGAAGTATTCTGTTTTGATGTTGTGATGGTGGTTGCATAATTGTGTTTGGCAAAATTAATAGAATTGCATATTTAAAAGGGTGAATTTTATTGTATGTAAGTTATACCTCAATAAGCCTGTCTTTAAAAAATGACAATGACAGGAATCCACATTCCTATAAAATAATGGCAACCACCTAAATAAAAACAATCCCAATTACAATGCCAAATAATGCCACCTATAAGCCATACTTACAAGCTAATCAAGAAACATGTGATATTACAAAATTAAAATTACACTTAAGCACAGAAATAAACAGGTTAATCCCGCAGAACCAAATTTGAAGTCTACACCAAAGCGGA
>NW_006383012.1:6642833-6646238 GCF_000327345.1 Myotis davidii | reverse complement strand
AAAGAGGAAAAAGGACAGGGCGTGCATGGGGGGTGATGTAAGACAGGTCAAATGGTCCTCAAAAGGAGAAAGTCCTACCCAGCGGGAAAACACTGACAACAGGCCTGAGGCCTCATGGTTGAGAATACTGGCTTTTGTCAGATTGAAGCAAATGGGTGTTGTTGTTGTTGTTGTTGTTTTTGTTTGTAATATATTTCTATTGATTTCAGAGAGGAAGGGAGAGGGGAAAGAGAGAGAGAAATATCAATGATGAGAGAGAATCATGGATCGGTTGCTTCCTGCACACCCCACACTGGGGATGGGGCCATGACCTCTGTTGTCAGACTTTTTAATATTCCTTGGGCTTGGGAACGAGCAGGCTTTCTTTCAAACTATCTGACCTCTTTCCCGGCTTTTCCCAGCTTGTGTTTATGCCCTATCCGTCCATTCTCTGTCCTGGATTTTCTGAGGCTTGTGCCCCTCCCCTGTCCGACCTTTGCCCCACTTGTGCCCGGCCCCTTTTATGGTCCCCACTGTGGCTCCTACTGCATATGCACTCAGTCAAAGGAAAAGCCCTCACCGTTTTCTCCCTCCCACATTAATCCCACAGAACCTGCTGGTCACGCACACCACCACCATCTACCTCCCCCACCCCCCAACCTGGCCCCCAACCTCATGGCTGTGGCCTCAAAGCTCTCTCTCCTGCCTAGTTGACAAGGCACGGGATGTTTTGCTCCATTGGGCTGAAATATGCTAGTTACTCCCCAGGGTGACTGTTCCATCCCTTCCCTCCTCTTTTGTCAATTATCTAACTAACTGCCCGCTGGAACACTGCAACTGCCTACTCAACACTCCTATGTGTACTTAAGGCTCCATTTCAATATATTTATCTTTTCAAATAAAATGGTCGGGCTCTTTCTTCCCACCATATCCCCTTTCAGTTCAAATGGACTACAGGTCCTGTAAGATCGTTCATGTCCATCAGAATTGGGTGGTGACGACATTCGCTTTTAGTTAGTTAACAATAAGAATGAGAGACTACTGAAATTAAGGAGGGCGTTTAGAGCAAATTATAGGAAGTATTTCACTATTCAGCATATAATCAAGCTGTAGAATTTAGAACTG
Source organism: Myotis davidii (assembly GCF_000327345.1). NCBI lineage: Eukaryota > Metazoa > Chordata > Mammalia > Chiroptera > Vespertilionidae > Myotis > Myotis davidii. The sequence continues at coordinate 6,645,134 of NW_006383012.1, read as the reverse complement.
CACTTAAAGATTGCTGTTGTTAGCTTTGAAAGAGGCTGATAATGGGATGAATATTAATGCGGTTGCAGCTAGCCAACGCTATATAATGGTAAGCAGTGATAGACTAACGGCCTATTGGAGTCAAGAAGGACTTCCTTCACCTCTGCACAATGACTAAGGGCAGTCTGCCTTGGTTACTGTCATCTTTCTTTGAATCATCAATTAATCACGATGATGGCCAATAAGGCTAGTTAGTTCAGCAAAACTTACATTCCTTGTATTTTTATCATTTCCTGCAGCCTTTCAATTTTTTTCAGTGTCATATAAAATGTCCAATTTTGTTTCTAAGTGTCATAGAAAAGCCTTAACTGAAAGAACATCCCTTTCAGCCACAGAGCTCTACAAAAGTACTATTTAATTAGAAAAAAGTTCATCCGAAGTCTTAGTGCACCAACGCAAATGCTATTAAGGTTTAAGTGTATTCCATCACAGTCTTTTGTTTCCATCTGATAGTGATTATGCAGTATTGTCTCCTAGCTTTTCTTCTGACTAAAGTGTATCATATACATGTCCCCCAGTTAATTAAGCATGCCAATTAATACCATTTCAGATACCTATGTAACAGGTCTAGGTGACTACACCACAGTTAATCAGCCATGGTACAGCATTTAAATCGTCAATTTTCTTTTCCTACCATAAATAACATTTCTGTGAACACTTCTGTGCATAGTGTTCCTTCTGTAGTTAGAATTATTGTCCTTAGGAGAGAGCTCATAAGTGGAATTATGGGGTCAAAGGGCATAAACATTTTAAAAATGCCTATAATTTATATTCCAAATTACATTCCAAATATATGCAATTTAAACTGCCACAACAATGTATAAATTAGCTCTGTACCACACCCATGCTAATTTCAATTATGGTCATTTAAGAATGTCTTTAAAAATTTGATAGAAAAATTATATTGAGTGGTTTTAATTCGCATCTAATTGATAAGCAGTTTAACAGAATTATCTTATCTTGTTCATCTTGGTATTTCCAGTAACTTGCAGAGTGCATGATTCCAAGTGGCACTTAATACATGTCTGTTGAATATATACATTAATAAAGAACTATTGATTTCAGTGTTTTCTTATTGATTTTTGTCAGTTGATTATTTGATAAACTGATATCCCTTGTTAGTAGTAATTACTATAAAGTTCTCCCAGTTTATCACTCCAAGTTGATGACTTTTTTAACCCATGGGATCTTAAATCTTCTATGTTGAGTCTATTAATCTTATCCTTTTTTGTTTCCTTAATAATAGCAGAGGTTTAATAAGTGGTCCTTTCTACTATTTGCTAGTTTTCCTATGACCCGATGGGTTTCTATATTAATTCATATAAAAATTATTTTAGTGACATTTAAACACAAAACACAATTTTAAAAGATATATGGGCATCCACTTTCATATATAATTTATTCTGAAAGTTGAATGTGTCAAAGCAGAACTTCTGTTTCCTAATTATGCCTTCCCTCCGTCCAGGCCACCAGCAGACAGGTAGCAACCTTCACAGGTGTGCAAGGCAGCACCAGCGAGATCCGCCATCATCTCCCTTCACCTAAATCCTGGGATGGTTGGATTAGGCAACTCCTGTTACCACATATTTTCTAACACCTTCCCCACTCTCATATCAAAAGGTGTTGTTTATAAAGGTAAATAAACATATGAAAATTTAAAAACATCTTATTATGACATCAAAGATACCAATGAATTTGGAAATGATTAATATTGTATATGGCTCATGCAATAAACAAAATTATTTCAAAGTTTAGGGATATTTACAACCTGGCACATTTAGATCAGAATATAAATTCTAAAATAATCAACTGATTCTACTGTCAAAATGTCTCTTGTACTTACATAGAAACTTTAATGCCTGTAGTGTGTGGCAAGAATTCACAAAACGGGATCTCTATTAGCTTGAAAGCTATATAATCACTGCTGTAGAGACACTTCTGTTAGTGAATAAATAATGAAGCTTTACCAGAAAAGATGCAGTCCACAGAAATACTGAACAAAATACATAGCTAAGAATAACCCTAGAACTAAGTGGGAATTTTCATATTTTATAAAAGTTTTAAAAAGAGATGATATGGCCGTAACCGGTTTGGCTCAGTGGATAGCGTCAGCCTGCGGGTCCCAGGTTCGATTCCGATCAAGGGCATGTACCTTGGTTGCGGGCACATCCCCAGTAGGAGGTGTGCAGGAGGCAGCTGATCAATGTTTCGATGTTTCTCTCTCATTGATGTTTCTAACTCTCTATCTCTCTCCCTTTCTCT
>NW_006383012.1:6629854-6642761 GCF_000327345.1 Myotis davidii | reverse complement strand
TTGAGCTCATTCTTGATGGCAGAGAGAACTGCGAAGTAAATGTGCATTATTTTCTCAAAGCAGCCTGGACAGCCCTTCCTGCTGCTCTGCTAGATGATGCTCATTCTAAATAATGTCACAGAAACACTCCCCCACTTATTTAAAGATACATGAATTAAAATGTTCCTCATTATGAATATTTAGAAACTCTTGGAGATCCATCAATGGGAGAAAAGTAGCATAAATATGGCATCGCTATACATTGGCATTAGATAATGAAGTTGATCAGTACAAACTAACATGGGATAGAGCTAAGGAATAAGGCAATTTTGATGACAGAATCCATTAATTGTTTTAAAATTTATATTCCAATATAAATGGGCCTAGTTGTAAATATCCTTAAACTTTGAAATCATTTTGCTTATTCTACGAGCCACATATAATATCAATCACTTTCCAAATTTATTGGTATCTTTGGTATCAGAATAGAATTTTTTTTGTACAGTTTTCATTGCAAATATGCTCTTCACAAGAACATTCTGTCTTCAAATGTACAGAAGAAAAAATCCCAGGCTGATGACTATGCAGTTTCATTTCTGTAACAAACTTCCTGTCGCCTTGAACAATCACAAATATTGTTTATTAAAAACGTAAAACCATTCTACAACGAAGTTTTGTGAGTAAGGACAATGCCTGAAACGCTTCAAGTTGTCCAGGATATTTACCACTTGAAGTAAAAAAGTCGTGACCTAAAACTATATTTTAGTGACTGGTGCTGGATAATAATAAAAATAATAGGTGTTGGGAGCCCAATCTTTCACATTCCTCTTTCCTGCTTCTCTGAGGTCACTCATCTTCCAGAGCTGGGATTCGAAGGCTTGTACTCCTCACCTCTATGCGTACTTGCTCTCAAGGCCCTGAGCGCTACCATCTCTGTGCTGCCTGGACCCCATGAAAGAACGAGCTCGTCACAGCTTTACCAGCCACGAGGAAGCCTCTGGCTGACGTGTGGAGCAGAGCAATATTCGACACATTAGCTGCCTTCACACGTGTTCATGAACGAGCTCACACACTCCCATGTAGACTCTTAAACAGAAAGACATCTTGGTATTTATAAAAACGGAAAGATTACCTACAGCAGAGATCATGAAACCATCGTGAGGGTAAGTACTGTTCTCTACTTTCATGGACGGCATCAAGATAGTTTAACAAATAACCTAAACATTGCAAATTAACTTAAAAAAACACATAATAATTATAAAAGAATTCAGTAATATAGATAGAATAAAATATGTGTCAAAATTTTCTAACTGCCTAGCCAGTGTGGCTAAATGGTTGAGTGTTGACCCATGCACCAGGAGGTCATCGGTTCGATTCCTAGTCAGGGTACATGCCAGGGTAGTAGGCTCCATCCCCAGTAGGGGTTATGCAAGAAGCAGCCAATCGATATTTCTCTCTCATTGATAATTCTATCTGTCATTCCTCTCCCTTCCTCTCCCTCTAAAATCAATAAAAACATGTTAAAAAATCTTAATTACTAAAAGTAGAAACAATACGCTCATTGAAATGAACTAATTAATTTTTTTATAATTGCTTTCTTACCAAAGTTTAATAAAAGTATAATTATAAAACCTCAAAATAAAGCTAGTTGTTCAATGTGAACGATTTCCCTCATATCCTTGTGTGCAGGGGACAGTCGGCAATAATGTCTGGAGACACTTTTTGGCATCACAGCTGGGGGTGCTGGGTGCTACTGGCATCTAGTGCATAGAGTTCAGGGATGCTGCTAAACATCTTACACTAGGTAGGACAGTTCCCCACCACAAAGAACAACCTGGCCCCAAATGTCAGCATTGCCAAGTTTGAGAAACCCTCCCATCCACCGACAAAAATAACAGCCGTACCAGTAGTAGCTAAACCTGAAAATTTAAGAAAAAGGCTACTATTACAAAATTTAGTATACATTTGAACAAAAAGATGAAAAAGACTATTCTCTTCCAAAATTTAGGGATAAAACCAACTGAATTTTAATGAGGGCCTTCATGATAAAGTTGCATAAATGTCACATAATTGCTTGCCATCATTAGCATCTTGTTATGAACTAATTTATAGGACCGAAGGCCCTCTTTCCTAAAAATTTTACACTCAGTACTTTGACTCTGCTCTTCACACTCAAAATAACTTTTACAGACTATACCAGCAGGGAAACTAAAGTATGCATATCAGAGTTTAAAGTAGGAATTGATAAATATTGGCATTTCCTGTAATAACTCCAAAGAACGGCCTAGGTATATGGACCAATGCTCCTTTCTTCCCAAAGTCCCTCTTTGGGTAGTCAGTGAGGGAAAGTACGCTCTAACAGACTCTGTGTGGTTAAGTTTAACCCAGGGCACAGTTTTATGATGAGCGATAAACACACCAAACTGGAGGTCCTATCAGAAGCCCTTATACTACTAGCTATGATACCAGTGGGCATTACCATTTTTAAACGTGTAAAAAAATCAATGAGCTTATTGTCATCACAGAAACTCATTCTGCATCACACATATCACCCAGGAGATTGATATTTCATGCTTACAAAACTTAACATAAAATTAAATTGCGAATATTTTCTCATAATCTACTAAAATTATGGCCTAAGGCGATACACTACTAATATGAAGCATTTGTTCAGCTCCAGTGGACATATTTCCTATATGATTTATGCGAAAGAGGGCTTCATTTGCTTCTTCAGAGATTCAGTAATGAGGTTTCTTTGGTTATTCTAAGCCTGGTTGAGTCTAGAAAGTATAGAAACTTCTCTAAATTAAACCAGCAAACATAACACTGAATTATTAATAAAGAATAGTCAAATTAATAAACTGGGTTCTCTTTTTCCTCCTTGTGTAGATGACTATTTCATTTTAAACATCAGCCACTCTTTCATTATCCAAACACATAAAAAGCATCTGAATGTTCCATACAGAAAATACAGCTTCATTCTTTAGGCACAAAACCAGAGTAACAAATTCTAAGCAAAATAGTAGATGGTGACTCCTCTCCCCACTGAAAACTAGAAAGATAAAAAATAATTCCAATCATTTCCAAAAGAAAGGAGAGTTGTGGGACCAATCTTTGTCTTAATCCATTAGGATGTGAATAACACTGAGCACAGGAGGTATAGGAAAAGATAAAATTGATTCCAGCATTATCAACTCAATGCATCATGAAACTTATATGGAGCACTTTCTAGCTAGTGACATGCTTGCTTATTACCACATTTCAGAATACACAGAGAAAAAATAATGTCTTCATCTGAAACTGTAAAAAATCTATGCAGTTAGCTTTATGCTGAAATCTATCTGACAACTTAAAAAATTACCAGATTTTATACCAAAGTGTAACGGGCAATTCTTACCTTAAGCATTCAGCATCATTTTGAGGCTTTTCACTGATTTTTATTTTTTCTGCCTCTAGGTATTTGGTAGTACAAATGGCTTCATTCTTTTTCTCTTCAAAAACTAAACAATTAAGAAAATTCTTAGTCTTTTAAAAATTAAACATAAAGTTTATCTTTACTCATTCTTAAGAACAACCCTAATTTTTCCTGCTTCATATAAAATGTATGTGCAAATGATTTTTATTTTTCTACTTTAATATAGCAATTAAAGGCACAAAAATGCTATTAACAAAACCTGAGACATTAAAAATATCTGCTGAACATCTTACATTACGAAGACAGTTCCCCACCACAAAGAGCATCCTGGCCCCAAATGTCAACTTCCAAGTCTGAGAAACCACTGGTGGCTCAGTTGGTTGGACCATCGTCCTGTACACAAAAAAGGCTGTGGGTTCTACTCCCAGTCAGGGTGCATGCCTAGGTTGCAGGTTGGATCCCTGGTGATGTGTGTGGGAGGCAATTGATTAATATTTCTCTCTCACATCAATGCTTCTCTCTCTTTTTCTATCTTTCAAAAACTATTGCAAAAATCAGATCTAACACTGATTAATTCAGTGTTTTGCCTATTTCTTTATACCAATAATAGCACTATATCCCAATAGGTTGATACATTTTGAAAGAATAATATGACCCTATCTTTTGTATATGAATATACTCATTGGCAAAATAAACGAACACATAGAGTATGACCTTTAAGATTTCTCTGCAGAGTAAATAGTTCCTGCATTAATTCACTCTTTTGTTTTTGAAGTTCTTTTAACTGGCCACTGTCATGTTCCATTGACTGCATTTCTAGAAACAAGTAAACAAAAAACATTATTTTAATTACTTGGGCTTTGAAAAAATGTCAGCACTTCGTAACTTTTTCTGCTACAGTAAAAATTTAAGCAGCATATCGTCAATTTTAAGCCTGGACTAGCTTCCTTGGCCACCTACGAATTATTTTTAACAAACTGACCAGGTTTCTTTTAAGCTTCAACTGGATACAAATGAACGTTAGTTGACAGTTAGACTACTAACAGAGAATTCAAAACAAAGTAATATCACTAAGTAAAACAAACTTACCAATGAGACAAAAAGAACACTCTATCTTTCATAGCTAAAGCATATTTAGAGTGATAGTATATAGTATTCATCAAATGGCTACAAGGTTCCACAATATTGCTAATACTGTTTCTTCTACGTGGTATGCCTTCCTCCCTTTATTCCCACAGCAAGCACATTTATATTTAAATTTTTATCACAAAAGGGTGTTGCATCTTGTCAAATGCTTTTTCTGTGTCTTTGATTACTATTATATCTTTCACTTATCTCTTGATTATATCCATGTCTGTGAGTATATACTTATAATATTTATAAGAGCAATGTTAAAGACTTTCTTTGCTTACTGCATCCTACCTGTCATTTATATGTATGTTGCAATTGACCTAATTTCCTCCTTGCTATGAGTTACAATTTGCTACTGCTCCAAATGTCTAGTGATTTTTTTATTGGAAACAAGACACTGTGTTTACTATTTTGTTAAATGTTTGAATTTTGCTATCTTCCCCTAAACCATGTTGATATTTGTTATTTGGCAGGAGGTTAAATAACTTATGGATCAGGTTCAAACCTAGTTTTTAAGATTTTTTTAACAGTGAGTCTAGAATAGCCTTAAACCTAGACTAATTTAATCCTATGATGAAGGGAGGACTCTTATGTTTAGTGAGATCTTACTATTCTGACAGCTTGGAACATGAATGGCTGTTTTTCCTTATAGGAATGCACACTGCGGTATCACCAATGCCTATAATAGTGCCTGATACACAAAAAGGTACCAAAAAATAAATCATTACTGAATGAATATACTAGGCACATTTTAGAAATACACTGGTGAGTAAAACAGACATAATTCCTGTCCTTGTGAAAGTTTACACCTTTGTAGGGGAGATAGTTATGAACCAACTAAGTATGTAAGTATTACAATGCTCTGAAGAAAAAAAAAGAGACCATGAGAGAATAGAATCAGAGAAACTGACCTAATATGGGATGGAGGGGGTCTGTGTCAGAGATGATTTCCACTGGCCGTAACATTTGAGCTGAGATCAGAATGACTGAATTAAGTAGATAAAGAATAAGAAGAGTATTCCAATAAAGCATATTTAAAGGTCCTGAGACAGGAGGGAGCACAGCACAACCTAGGACAGTGATGGCGAAACTTTTGAGCTTGGCGTGTCAGCATTTTGAAAAACCCTAACTTAACTCTGGTGCTGTGTCACATATAGACATTTTTTGATATTTGTAACCATAGTAAAACGAAGATTTATATTTTTGATATTTATTTTATATATTTAAATGCCATTTAACAAAGAAAAATCAACCAAAAAAATGAGTTTGCATGTCGCCTCTGACACGGGTGTCATAGATTCGCCATCGCTGACCTAGGACATAACAGAGGTCAGTGTGTCTTCAGCACAGAAAGCAAAGGCACCGGGTGAGGCTGGAGGAGAGGAAGGAGGTTGTGCAGGGATGGCAAAGCAAGTTGAGATGCTTGGTTTGCTATGTTTATCGTGATATTTTTAAACAGAATATAAATAAAGTAAGAGGTTCATTATAATAGGCCAGTAGTAATATCATAATTTCTTTAAAAATATCTGGGTGTGAATGTTCTGGCACTTTCAAGGAGTGAGAACAGAGTCTAACTCTGGGATTAAAAAAGAAGTCAAGGAGGGTGTCTGGCAGTGGAAAACACTGAGAAGCGGAAAATAATAAAACACCTATGGAGTTTGAAGATGAAGATTATTCAAAACCCAGAAAACTGGATGACTAACCACAGTTACAGGCTAAAAGCTCCATGGAAAAGGTCAGAGGGGGAAGCCAAGGGAAGAAGGAAGAGGCAGGAGAAAAATCAAGTGTCAGGAAATAACAGCTGTGGTGGTACGGATTAGAGGAGGGGATGGAAGAGCAAGCCCCGACAGGAAGGAAGACAAATGGAAACTAAAACTGCTCTGGGAAGAAAATGGCTCTCATATCTGCTTAAAATTTGAACACTACAAAGGAGAGAAAAAAGCATCAGAGACATTTCACCAATGAGTTGTTTCAAACCTTGAAGGCACTGATCATTTTTGTATTTACATTTTTCCAGCAGGAGAAAAAAGGAAGCATTTTACATTCTTTCAGTTGACTCAACATAACACTCACACAAAGATTAATCTCCTTTATAAGTATTGGTACAAAAATCTTAAAAAAATACTATCAAACAGAATTCAGAAGTACATTCGATGGCTAAGAGGCCACAACTAAGTCAGGTTAATAACAGGATATTTATTAATAAAATTCACTATATTAATAGATTAAAGTGGGAAAAGCTTATATGATCGCACCTAAAAGAGTAGGGTGGAGGAGGAGGGAGAGAAGGAGGATGGGAGAGAGCCTTGTTAAGGTCATTACTAAAACCCCCTATCTTGCCGAAACCAGTTTGGCTCAGTGGATAGAGCGTCGGCCTGCGGACTGAAAGGTCCCAGGTTCAATTCCGGTGAAGGGCATGTACCTGGGTTGCGGGCACATCACCAGTGGGGAGTGTGCAGGAGGCAGCTGGTTGATGTTTCTCTCTCATCGATGTTTCTGACTCTCTATCTCTCTCTTTTCCTCTCTGTAAGAACTCAGTAAAATATATATAAAAAATAAATAAAAAATAAAATAAAACCCCCTATCTTTAAAGAGAGGAAACTGAGACAAAGAAAAGTCAAAACACCTTGCCCAAGATCAAGATCAATTAAGTGGTGAAATTACAGCTTAAATTCAATCAGCATAACTTTAACATTTCTAATCTTCAAGATGGTGGTTCTGATATGACATATGCCTAGTAAATATTCCTATAATAATAAAAATTGTCATATGTAAAGCACAATAAAATATTCATAACAATAGCTCTAAGTCAGTGATGGCGAACCTATGACATGCGTGTCAGATGTGACACGCGAACTCATTTTTTTGGTTGATTTTTCTTTGTTAAATGGCATTCAAATATATAAAATAAATATCAAAAATATAAATCTTTGTTTTACTATGGCTGCAAATATCAAAAAATTTCTATATATGACACGGCACCAGAATTAAGTTGGGGTTTTTCAAAATGCTGACACGCCGAGCTCAAAAGGTTCGCCATCACTGCTCTAAGTCAATAAAAATGTTAAATGTGTTTACTGTTCTTCATTGACTAAATGAATCCAACAGTACATTTTAAAACAACTTCCATGAAAAACTCATTTTCCATTTAATATCATTTGTATTTTCATTCTCTACTTCCTCAACCGCCACTCTATGATACTGTTCATGACATCTGATTGTCTAATTTCGCATTTTGATTCACACTCATTTGCAAACAACTTTTTTTTTGCTTTAATTTCCAAAATATTACTGTCTACTGGTTCTCCTCTTTGACTACTCTAATTCTTTTTCTATTCCTTTCCTTGAATTCTCTGCTTTCCTAGTTTCTAGCTTTGGTCTTTGCTCTCCTCTAGGCTCCCTCTGCATGTTTGCTCTGCATGATGTCACCAACTCCTCTGGATTCAGTCCCAAACCTAATACTCTAGCTCTGCTCTCTCTTATCAGCCTCACAACCAAATTTCCACCTGCCTTCTGGGCGTCTCCACCTGTTTATGCCATAGACATCTCCACCAAAAATATCTGAAGCCAAGCTCAATTTCATTAATGCCAGATAAATGAGGTAATATTATATAGTCATACCCTTTTTCAAAATGTTTGCCTGGTTTTCTAAGTCAGATATTTCAATCTTGACATTTTCTTTCATCAAACGCTCTCTTTTCTTTGTTATTTCATATTCATTATTGAAGTCCGTAATTTCCTTAATAAACTTTTCCTCCTCCTCTATCACTTTTTTCTTAGTAGCCTCCTAAGAAGCAGAAACAAAAGATCAAATACAAGAAGTAATTGCAAAAATATTTTTATTTTGTGATTTAAAATGCAATCATTTGAAGTTATTAACAACAAAATATAACATTATACTTCTCAGTATTGTCACAAAAATGCTTTACTTCTCTGGTGATATTCATAAAAAGCTAAAGCTATTAGTAATAACAGCCAACTATTTTCACATGAAAGATTTATTCGTAATGTTTTGGGAAAATTATTGATGTAGAAACTCTACCACTCATCATTATATATGTGTTTGTTTCTATATTAAAGTTATAATCATATATTTCATTTTGTCACTGCACTATAAATTTGGTAGTAAAATAATTAAATGACCAAACTTGAATATAAAAATCTATATGCAAAGAAATTACTGCCTTATAAAACACAGAGACACAAACGAGGAAATCAAAGGAAACCTTTAAAATGTACACAATGAAAGCAAAATTATATATTCATTTCAAATTCAGTTCTAAATAATAGTTTACATTTTTATGAATTATCAACATGCAGTAGACATAAGAATTTCCAAAAACTTTGGACAGTGCTAGAACCTAAACTTTTGGTACAGTTAGAAGCCAAACATTACTACATTTTTCTATTTTTTTCCCCTAGGAAATGCCAACTGATTATGAGCTACATTTGGAAACTGGCCATGCCATTCATAAACCACCGGTCGTTGATTCTGTTGACTTTAGATATATATTTTCAATATTTTATAATGTATTTTCTTTGAAATGTCAATTAATTACAAGTTATGTTCCTTAAATGCCCCTGTCATTTAAAACTACTGTGTCTGTTGGCTCTGACTTATGATAAAAAGATAAACAAAATCCATCTTTTCACCCACATCCATAAATATGCCTAAAGTGCAAACCTCTCTGCTTTTCAAAAGCCTTAAAACCAATGTTTAGAAGTCTGAGCAATTCAAATCAGTTTCACTGTTTCTTTCATGCTATTACAATTACAAATAATTTGCATACTGTATCCTTGCCAATAAATACTCTTTCAAACTACCAACTGTTTTTAAATAGCACTTAATACTTTCTGTATCTGACAGGACTATCTGCCAACGTGCCTGTGGGTAATTTTCTAAAAGTACACCTAAGTGTATTCAAATAGACACAGTTAGTGAAATAGATTTCTCTAAGTGGCTGGAGACTTACAAACGTTTGGAGAAGCATACTCCTTTGGTTTATAATTTCACTGCACTGTCTTTCTAAGGCATTTTCATGAGTTTTCAAAAGCTGTAAGAGGGAGGATTTTTCACAAAACTGCTGAGCCTTAAAGTAAAATTTAAAAAAAATCAGAAATCCAAATGAACCAATTATACATTTTAGGGTACCTTAGTTAATAGAACAGCTCTGTATAGTATAAAACATGTTCTGTCCTATCTTCACATACAAATTATAATTCACATTAAACACCTTACTTAATATGCACTGTCTTATAATATTTTATAAGTGCTTTATAGTTATGGTATTTATAATCTCTTCCCCCAATAAAACTATAGGCTTCTCAAGTGCAGATAATCTGTTTTCTTTTTCCTTTCCAATATCTAGCACATTTCTTCACTTAGGCACTAAAGGTTTTTGACTACACACATGGAGATCTGCTTCAAGACAGCCTTAAAAAGAGAACAAGTTTCTGTTCTCATCACTCATAAGAAAGATATGGATGAATAAATCATAGATATGATATGACTAATAAAATAATGAAATAAAAGCTACAAACCATAAGCAAAAACTGAATCCCATGGTGATAGTTATACATTAAATAAAACATAAATCTGCTAAAATCCTCAAGTGGGTTTTGAGAACTTATTTTTTACTTTAGTACCTCAATTGATTCCAACTAGCAAGAGATATAGTAAACATTAATATTAGACATGTAACTTATTTTATTTGGGCCATAAAAAATAGCGTCTCTTGAGACCATGTATGTTGAAATAAAAGTCAGAAGGCTGTGATATATAAAAGCTAAAAACGATGCTGGGCTGGAAATGCCCTTTCCACTATGTTCAGTACTGGCCCTCCCTCATAAGAAAGTATCACTCCTAGTTTGAGGCTATTCCTATCTCCACAGGAAAAAAAAATTTAATTTAAATTACAGAAAGCAAGATTTATGTTAGCTGTAAGTCAGGCTGTGAGAGACAGGCTGTGAAATCTCTGCCCTAGAAGATATTGAATAGTAAAGAGCTTAGAAAGAGTCCAGTCCAGAGGCAATGGGCCTAAAAGGCATTGAAATGATGTGTCTCAAAAGTCCTACAAATATTGGCATTTTAAAAAGTAACACAAATTAAACAGAAGATACGATCTCACACATATATTACCATAGCACATCTGCCCACACCTTCAGTACCTGGTGCTGTTCTCATCAACTCTGTCTTAAGAAAGACATCAATAGAGCAGTGGTTCCCAATGTGGGCCACAGGCCCACAGGGGGACAATTTTATTTTTAAGGGGCAATTTGATTTTTTTTAGAATATATTTTATTGAATTTTTTTACAGAGAGGATGGGAGAGGGATAGAGAGTCAGAAACATCGATGGGAGAGAAACATTTATCATCTGCCTCCCACACACCCCCTACTGGGGATGTGCCCACAACCAAGATACATGCCCTTGACTGGAATCAAACCTGGGACCCTTTGGTCCACAGGTGGACGCTTTATCCACTGAGCCAAACCGGTTAGGGCGCAATTTGATTTTTGATTTTTAAGAGGCAATTTGACTATTCAAGAATGAGTTATAACAGTGAATTTTTTGCACTTCTTATGGTCCTAGGGGCCTCATATACAGTATATAAATATATATTGTGACGTATTTATGCATTTTAGTTCTCTATTATGTTTTGAAACTTTATTTGCTATTTTTTCATATCATTCATATTATTATTATTTTTAACAATTTTTTAGTGATTTCTTCCTCAGTACTTTGACTATCCTTCCGTTCTTTTATTTTTCTCTTTCATGGAGGTCATGTTCTTTGGAAGCTTGTTTAGACCAAGTTCATGGCCTTTGAAGCTTCTTCTATGTGAACAGGAGTTCACTTTTTGAATAATAAGAATTTTATGTCACAGGTAGAGTGGGCATCAGGATTTTAGAGATGCTTAGGTGGGGCATGGCCAAAAAGAGGTTGGGAACCACTGCAATAGAAGAAGATTAGAGAGGTGAATTTTACAAGACCAAAGGAAATCAGAGAGTACTTTTAAAATTGGGGGAAGTGAGGATGGGGCAGTTAGTATTTCACTGTCTGATAATACAGATTAGAAAACATCAGTTCAGATCTATAAAATCATATAGAAATTGGTAACAATGGCAAACAAGAGTCCGATCATGAATTCCACTACATTTATTGAGAATAAAAAATACTTCAAAGCTATGTAGTATATATCTTACCTAATAATAGGCAAACATGGTAATTGACCATACCTTTGCTATGCCTCCCATTGGCTAATCAGCGAGATATGCAAATTAACTGCCAACCAAGATGGCGGCCGGCAGCCACGGAGCTGGAACGAGCAGGAGGTTTGCTTGCTCCAGTGATGGAAGAAGCCAAGGTTCCCCGCCTGCCACGGCCAGCTCTAAGCTACACTCAAAGCAACAAAGTTTCAATTATAGAAGGTAAATAAATCCCAGAAAAGAAAAAAAGGAGTCTGGGAGCTTCTGTCACTGGGGAGGCTTGGCCAGCCTGAAAACAGCCATCAGCCCCTCACCCAGGCTGGCCAGGCACCCCAGTGGCACCCTAGTGGGGGACCCCCACCCTGAAGGGCAAACCAGCCAGCCCCCACCCATGAACCAGGCCTCTATCCTATATAATAAAAGGGTAATATGCAAACTGACCCTAACAGCAGAAAGACTGGGAATGACTGGTCACTATGACACACACTGACCACCAGGGGGCAGATGCTCAATGCAGGAGCTCCCCCCTGGTGGTCAGTTCACTCCCACAGGGGGAGCTCTGCTCAGCCACAAGCCAGGCTGCCAGCTGCCAGCACAGCAGTGGTGGTGGGAGCCTCTCCTGCCTCCTCAGCAGCGCTAAGGATGTCAGACTGCAGCTTAGGCCTGCTCTCCACTGGCAAATGGACATCCCCCGAGGGCTCCAAGGCTGCCAGAGGGATGTCTGATTGCCACCTTAGGCCCAATCCCCCAGGGAGCGGGCCTAAACCAGCAGGTGGTCATCTCCCGAGGGGTCCCAGACTGCGAGAGGGCACAGGCCGGGCTGAGGGACACCCCCCGCCATGACCAAATTTTTGTGCACCGGGCCTCTAGTTATTATATAAATGCATATAAAATGAGTTCCAGAGAAGTCAAGTACCTTAACAAAGGTTACATAATTAGGGGCAAGCCCAGGACTAAAATAGGGCCTTCTGACTTCCTTTCTTGTAAATCATGTTAACATGGAAATATTAGAACTATTTCAAAGTAATAAATACTTCTGGTACCAGAAAGAGACTTCAGTCCCTGATAACAGTGCAAATTGAAAGAATATAAGTTTAAGCAAAACATTAAAGAGTAGGTGCATCCCAGTTTATTGAGAAGGTTGCTGGCATATGTATCGAAATCTCCAAGTTGC
>NW_006383012.1:6622249-6629817 GCF_000327345.1 Myotis davidii | reverse complement strand
ACAAAAATGCTTTGAGACCAAATATTGGGCTGGATAAATTTTGGTTTCATCCAATAAGGTATTTCATATATCAAGCCTGTTAGAATCCAAATTCTTGAATCCTGATTCTATTTCTGCTATTGATCTGTTGTAAATGACCTGTGTTGAAACACATAAGTTGACAAAATACTAGTTATCAAACTAAGAAATTTCACAATAAGACTTAAGCGAATTTATTATTCAAGTTCAGAAATTAAGGTGTTCTGTTCCACCTATCTATCACCAACTAAAATCTAAATCACCACTAAGCTGACATTCGCTTTCTAAAAAAGGAAAATAAAGATTAAAGAAAGCTATTAGCATTGAATTAGAATATTTTATCATAACCTGAAAAGTAAAACCTATGTACTCAAAACTGAGAAGTAGAGCTGTTCAAAAGAATGATAAGAAGGATATATCTATAATACCCCTTTCTCTAAAATCCTATGTGAATTATCCATTTTGAGGTCTTTTCTGCTTTTGTTTATTATTAATCAGTCTACTCATCTTCATCCCCTTTCTGTCTTATACTATACTGTCTTTATCCTTTACTTCTACATTTTCCTCTTTTAATCAACCTAAAAAAAATCCCAATCAATAACTATAGAAAAATTACAGCAACATTCATTTTAGAACAGCATAACAGAGACAGAGGCACGGGTTTGGGAAAGCTCAAGTCAGGACCATCAGAAAGAATAGATGCCTACATATGCTGACTACATGTTGAGGACAGCAATTCAGTTAGGGCTGCAGACCACATGGGGTCTAATATTATTAACAGAGAGTCTACATATTTTAATGGAATAAAGGGACAAAAACTTTTGGATCTGCTCAGTTCCCCTCTACCACGTATAAGTTAGTAACTCTTAAGGACTGAAATAGCTTTTCATGGCCACCTATTTGCAGAATGGGTTTCTCATCTTTCTTTTTTGTTTGTTTGTTTCTGTTATCACAACTAATTTCTTAAATTATTCCTGTGTTTGAAAACCAGAATTACAGATACGTAAAATTTAGGTAAATATTCCTGAACATATTGAATTGATAGGATCACAAGATGAGGTAGGTCACTTCACAGAATAAATTATCCTCAGAAAACTCTACCTCTCTTTTGTTGCAACAGTGATGGGTGGAGATCAGAATTGGGAAGATAGTAGAAGAGACTTAAATACTTTTGAAGTTACTGCTCTATTTCCTAAGTTACGCAGGGACCCCAGGGGGCTACAAACAGTAAAGAGAAACGGGTGGAAGCCCTCGCAGCAGTAACACAAATTTCTCTTTCTCATCTTTCTCATCGCTCTCTCTTCTATGACTACAAATGAAGAAAAGTATTTGCATGCAGCTTTAAAGTTACATTCTCATATGAAATAGGCAAGCTTTGTCAGAAAATATTGCTGTTACGGAAAATTTTCATTTATAGCAGTGCCAACCCTGGATAATTCTGCTTCTCTCAGCAAAAAAGATATTTTTCCTTTCCCTATTTTATTCCTCTTGGGATATTTGATTTTCAACAGAGCTTACAGTTTTCCCACTGAGCTGACTTATCTGGCCAACTGGGTCAGTTTCAGCACAGCCATGACTTGTGACTCTTCGTCACTCTTGCTGCCTGGGTGCCTTTAGGTATTTTTCTACTATAAGAACTTGAAAATCTAAAGTGACTGAGGTTCTAAAATTAATGCGTGTGTCCAAGTAAGCAAAGCACAGAGCTACTCTTTGTTCTGGTTACTGTTGTTTAAAATAGTCTCAGCCTTTAGAAACTGGCATTGTGCTGATTAAAAGCTCTGCAACAGTACAGGAGGCAACTTTACATAAGAAAACAGAGAGAGCTGTGCAGATTTCATATTTGTAAGATCATAGCAATTGGGGAAAAATGTGTTTGTTTATCACTAAGACCAAAGACATTTTAAACACTAGAGTACATCAATGAATATTTAGTCAATAGTAGATATTAAGGTTTTTTAAAAAGTTAGATCTATTTTTTATAAATACATTTCTTCACCCCCGATGCAATGCCTATGACACAGTAACCCTAATATAGTAAGGAAAGTTCAGTATTAGCACAGAGTAGTCCTTAATCCTTTCTAGGTGTCCAATCTTATCTCCATCGGTCTCCTCAAACTCTCCCCTCCAGCCACACTGTTTTGTTATTCCTAGAACATGCCCCAAGGCCCCTGCACTGGGTGCTCTCTGCCTGGAAATCCCTTTCCCAGCCTCTTGGTGGCTGTTCCTTTACCTCAGTCAAGTCTTTGCTTATCTGTCACCTTTTCATTGAGGATTATCAGGATGCCTGGTAAGACCATTGCTACTTAAGTTTGTCCTGGAAGTTCTTGTTAATGCAATATGGCAAGAAAAAAGAACAAGAAATATAATTATCCGAAGAGCTGACACACAATTCTCTCTCTTGTTTGTTTGGGCAAATGTCATTATTATATACCTAATAAATTTAACAAAATCTATGGAGAAACTGTTAAAAATAACAAAGTAAACAACAAAAACTAAGGACTGTATCTTTTCTAGTTACCAATAAATTTTTTAAAAAGCATGAAAAAGATCCCATTCACAACAGCAAAAACAAAATAAATAAAACACAAAAGCTTAACAAGAAATAGAGGTGAAGAGGAGCTCATGATAAAGAGAAAAATACCATTTTAGAGTAACAATCTGATCTATTTCCTACTGTGATGGTCACATATTTCCCATTCCCTCCTCTTCTCTATCTTCTCCTGGCTATGAATATTGAAGCAAATTAAGACAATAAAAATTCACTCCCATCTTTTGACATGTGGGTTTTCTGTCTCATATAACTGTACATTGCCTATCATTTACAGGAGAAACGAACTATATTTAAAGCCATGTAACTAGTCTGAATCAAAGAAGCTGAGGTAGGCAGCCATTCAACATATCCTGAAATAGTATTCAGACAAAACAATTCATAAGACCTCATAAGAACCAAGGGTTATGTGAGAAATTCTTTCCAGCAGCATGAAGATCACAGGCACAGCTATATGTACCCAGTTTGCCCGGGACCGCTTTCATTCATCTTTTCTGAACCCATCTGGATTCCAAAGTCCATTGCCAACCTTCCACCCTTGTCAAAATAACCCTCATTCTCCAAAAATGACTCTTTCCTTTTCCTCAAATAAAACTCCCATTCCCAGAGACCTGCTGATTAAGGAAAGAGTAATAAATCAAAAGTATTATTATGTGTTTTTATTTAATTTCTCTTTATTGTGGAAAGTATTACACATGTCCTCTTTCTTTCCCCATTGACCTCCTCCACTCCACACCTGCCTCTCCCAGGTCTTCACCACACTACAGTCTCCAAGGGCTATGCAATATGCATATAAATGCCCCAGTTAATGTTTCCCTACCCCCTACTCCACCCCTGAATGATGCTTCTTAAGCTGACTCTTATTAGGGAGATACTTTTAAGTAAGGTGACTTCTATGTTATTTGACAACTCAGGAGGTAGTATCTAACCTTACCTATCATTACAGCTTCCTATTCTGTCACGAAATAAAACAATGGAATGCTTACTGTAGTGATTTTTCATGTACTGCTTTTAACAGAACAATAAAATGCCATCAATTCCTTAAAATATACAATTCCTCTTCATAATAAGAAAATGTGGCACATGAGCAAGAAAAGATCATACCTCAGTCAAGTACTAGTATACTGCAAGAATACTAGAAATTGGGTTGGAGACCTTAAATAACATTAAATGTAAGCAGGATATAAAGTTTTCTTTGATTAAATTTAAATAATAAACATCTCAATTTCAATAGTATAAATGATAGTAATTTGTGATTTTGCTATTTCCCTAATTAGGTAATAGAGTACTAATGGATATGAGATTGCCTGCTGCTCTGAGAAGCCTCTTAACTTTTATCAATTAAAGAAAAGGAATGTGTACATTTTTAAGTAAAAGAAAGCACCTTGAGTTACTTTATTTCAATATAATTTTACTTTAAAAATTCATAACATTTAAGAAATATATGTTTTTATTAATTTCAGAGAGAGGAAGGGAGAAGAGAGAAACATCAATGATGAGAATCACTGATCAGCTGCCTTATACACAATCAAGCCTGCAACCCAAGCACGTGCCCTGACCAGGTCGAACTGTGACCTCTTGTTTTATAGGTCGACGCCCAAACACTGAGCCACAGCAGCCAGGCTCAGAGTTCATAATATTTTATTATTGTTAAGATGTCTACTGCAGTAAGTTAAAATTGGGAAAGGAAAAAACATAGACAAAATCACCGCTGACTTTCTCCATTTACTTCCTCTTCAGAATGTATGGTGCTCTGTTAGGTTTGATATATATATTTATAGAGATTGACAATACACAATTTTAACGATACACCATTTTCAAAACATAACACATTCTTAAAGGTGCTTAAAAGAAACTACAAATATTTTGAGATTCCTTAATTTTGATTTGATCTGTTGTCAGTGCTAGAAAACCTCTCCGAAACTCCAGGTATACTGGCAAGCATCAATGCAAATCCTGCGCTTGTCTTTCTGTTTGCATATTACCAATCCTAACCAGGCATACCGTGGACGTCCAATTCGCAATGTACTCATACCATATAATATCAGACTTTTGCAACCACATATTTTAAAGAATTCACTGAGCCCTGAAAGGCAAATGCTATCATTCAAGTTCTAATTACATGCTACCTGGGTTTTACAGAACAAAAGAAAAGTGAATATTGTACTTCCTAAATACATTTTTTGACCACAAGCAACTTCTAAAATAAATGCTTAAAATATTTCTGAATGTATTACTGTACAACTAACTCAAGCACTGGCCTATTCAAATTATGTTCTAGTTTCTCTTTATGCTGCTTCTACTTGATAAATTGGTCAATAAATGCCAAGTCAAATATGTAAGTAAATATATTTTCATTGTTATTGGCAGACATATAATTAATTCTGCGAATAAAAGAAACAAGAAATCAATTTATGATTACTTCTACAGTTCTTCCCATTAGTCACTTACATTGTAATTGTGCTTCCACTTTTAAAACCTTCATACACACATATACACACACACATACCATTTTGACTATATTTATAAATCAAATTATTTAAATTACAAATTACTATTATATGAACAATGACCCTCATATGTTAATTTTATTAGTAGGCTACAATTGTATTAGTACCCACTACTATATGAGCTCATTAAAAAGCAATGCACATTTATGAGACTATATTAATTAGTAATTTCAGCAAATGTTTCTAACAATGTTAGGGATTTGCTCTTTCTTATCTCAAGTATAAATATTTGAGTCATCATTTTTTATGTACGTGTATATATCAATAAGCTACATTTCTATTTTCCAGCCAAACAGCCTCCTAACAAAGAGTAAACCTAATTTTTTTTTCAAAGAAATATTCAGAGTAAATTTTTTTCCTTAACATTTGATTTGGTACCTGTCAGGTCAATATCTTCATGAATCCTGGAAAAATACATTCTGTATAAAAACTTACACAAGTGACCTTTTAAAAATAATGCCCTAAACTAGATGTAAAAGCTGCAGATACAATATTATATGTGAAAAAAGAAATTCAAGATGAGTTTCAGAAATCTGTTTTAATAAAATATGCTGTTATACTTCCATTATGGTAGCTTGTGTTTAAGTTATATGCCACAGACAAGTCATTTAACCTCTTGGTTTCCTCCCCTAGAAAGAGGGATTAAGGATGGTACCCCATCCTATGATTCTGCCAGGATTAATGGAGTAAATGCAGGTATCGCCTATGGAACAATGCCAGCATATAGGAAGTGCTCAATAATTGTTAGCTATGCATTACCTAGTTGTATACGTTTTGCCTATCACTTCTAATAGCTTCTAGTCACCAATCCTGAAAGTATTTTCATTCTTTTTAAAGAGAAAGAAAGGTACATCATGGCATTATTAATGCTTTGCCCTTTCTCTTCGCTTTCAGCACTGCTCTTAGCAGCTAGTTTATCCACTACTCACAGGCATATAGGGACCTAAGGTTTCACTAAATAACAGTTCCAAATTCTATTTTAAAAGACAGCACCACTCTCCCTATTATCTCATCATTGGTACTTACTAATTCACTTAAAACGCTAATGTTTTATGTGCTAGGCATGGGATAGAGGCTGTGGAAATAAAGAATGGGTAAGAAAAAGATTCCAGATATAGTGCTTAGAAAATAGTGAAGTGGATGCAAACACTGGTACCTATGGTTTAATTGTAAGGTGGAAGGTGGCGCACTGAATGTTACAAAACATCTCTTCCAAGATGCCCGGGGGAGAGCTTCAGGGTGATGTTCCAACAGACTTGGAAGAGCAGAAGCTCTTGGGTAGAGACAGGATCCATGTCACTTTGTTCCAAAAAAAGGAACTGGAAATTCCTCAGGACGCTAAGTTAAAATAGACATATTTGAAGAAAACAGACTTCCTCAAACAGATCTCCCGTCCCCCGCTGCTTGCTTAGTGTATCTTCAGGAGCTGAAGAAAGAGTTTTGCGTGACTGCCTGCCCCTGCCCACAGCGAGGCCTTCCCTGTGATACACCTGAGTGATGTTCCCCGCTCCCATCCTCCCGGAGCTCAGAGAGAGCTTCTGAAATCCCTTTTCTCACACAGGTTCCCAATCAGAAGCCGGCAATGGTTTCCCCCTCCCAGGCCTCAGCCCTCTGCTGTGGGAGATCTCCCTCCCTTCTGCCCAGATGCTCCCTAACCCCTCATGCGTTTCTCCTACTGCTTTGCCTCCCCAAAATCCTACTCACCCCCCTTCAAAAACCCATCAGATTCCCTCGCTTCTGGTTAACATAACAACTTCACAAATGCTGCAGAAAAGGGAGAAATGCTAGTGGGAAACACATGCTTTTGGGTGAAAAGTTACATCCAAAACGTGGGAGAGAATTGGAAACATGTACCTTGGTTGCAGGCACATCCCCAGTGGGGAGTGTGCAGGAGGCGGCTGATCGATGTTTCTCTCCCATCGATGTTTCTAACTATCTCTCTCCCTTCCTCTCTGTAAAAAATCAATAAAATATATTTTAAAAAAAAACAACAAAAGACAGAGACTCCTTTGAAAGTTACATGCAGCTGTTGCATCAACACAGTCCGCTTCTTACATTACTGATGACTCACAGCGCACGTACCGCACCGACCGCTCACGCAATCATTCTTTTCCAATGACATTCTGCTCGCATCAAGCCGTAACCATCCCCAACATGGACAGTGACCTCTTTATCGCTCACCCTGGCTTCTTTAGGACAAATTCATAGGAGGCTGGACGGTGTCACTGGATTCAGGACTTTGAACATCCCCGGGCAACGGGGCACTAGCTCACCCGCCTGCCGGCCTGCCTCCTCCGGGGAGGGCAACGCGGTCAGTAGGGAAACCGCCTTCACAAAGTCAAGTGAAAACACCTCTTCCAGTGCGAGAGGAGCCCGCGCTCCATGCCCAATACCTTAGACTCCAACTTGACTTTCTCCTCGTTCAGCTCCTTGGTCGCTTTCCTCAGGCGGTCCCGGCATCTGCTCACTTCCGCCCGGACTGTCAGACAAAG
>NW_006383012.1:6608129-6622223 GCF_000327345.1 Myotis davidii | reverse complement strand
CCCGGCGCCCCCCGGCCCTGCCCGCATCCGGCGGCGGCTCTCCTGGGCCAGGTGCTCGGAGGAGAGGATGTGCTGGAACAAGGACTCCAGGCTCATCGCGGCCCGGCTCCGGGATCCTGGTGTCGCCCTTAAATATCTTCTAACCGCGTCCGAGGAACCTGGAAAGCGCCACCGGGAAGGATTACTCTAGGGCTGCGTCCAGCTGGGCCTCGGCTGCGGCCCCCGCCCGCACCCCAGGGTCCCAGCACCACGCCTGGTTCCCCCGGTTCCCACCCACAAGCCCGGTTTCCCCTCCTTCCGCCCTCGCCCCCTGCGACAAGGGCCTCAAACTCCCTCTTCCCGGCTTCCAGCTGCGGGGCTCCGGGGC
This sequence comes from Myotis davidii, assembly GCF_000327345.1. Lineage (NCBI taxonomy): Eukaryota > Metazoa > Chordata > Mammalia > Chiroptera > Vespertilionidae > Myotis > Myotis davidii. The sequence continues at coordinate 6,621,856 of NW_006383012.1, read as the reverse complement.
CCAGGCCCTGCTTCCCCGCCATCCCATCCACGCGGCAGCCCTTCCTGTCCTCAGCCTGCACCTCTCAGCCCCGGCTTTTAGTTTGTTTGTTTGTTCTGTATTTTAATGTTTTTACTGATTTCAGAGAGGAAGGGAGAGGGAGAGAGAGAAACATCAATGATGAGAGAGAACCATGGATCGGCTGCCTCCCGCAGGCCCCACACTGGGGATGGACCCGCAACCCGGGCCTGTGCCCCATGGGGAATCCAACCGTGACCTCCTGGGTCATAGGTCGAAGCTCACCCACTGAGCCCGGCCGCTGGGTCAGCCGCTCTCTTTGGAGAGAAAAGGTCCTCCAAGTGCGCGGACTTGCTAAGAATTCCGCAGCTGGAGACGTTGAAGGTCGTGACCCCACGCAGGAGGGAAACTACGGCGGCTCCTCGGGGCCAATCCGCGTTCGGTTATTTTGCGGCGGCGACGTGGCCCCGGACTCTCGGGCCTGACTTGGAACCGGCGTGATCGGTCTCCAGCGCACAAACGCCCGGTGTCCTGTAAAGTGCACAGTGCCCGCGGCGCTAGATATAAACGTTTGCAAAGTCTTATCCTTTATGGCAGAGAGTGCTGTACGCGAGCGAGGTCTGACGTTCCGCCCTAATCATCCCCCGGTAATCAGGGCACGTCGCTGTGGCCTGCTTTGAAATTAATCATTGCCTTTTGTAATCAAGTCGCGGTGATATGAACACGGAAATATCTGTGCCGTCTGTGTCGCAGACCAAAGCGGTTGCTAATCAAAGCTTAAACGTGAAAGGCACCTTTGGGACGTCTGCATGGGATTTTTGTTTAATTAAAAAAAAATAATAATTTTCATTTTGGTGAGTCGAAATATTACGATGACAAGAGACATTTGACTTTATTCCTGGTGGCTAAACTTGAAAAAGTAATTTAAAGTTAGGATGTATTTAGAATTAAGTAAGGGAAGGTAAATGTAATTTCTGGCATATCATCTGTATAATAGACTTACTATTTCATTAATGCTGTAGTCTAAGCCGTTGTAAATTTTAACCTTGTTCCAAATTTCCACCTTAATTTCCATCAAGCCATGTGTGCAAAAAAAAACTTAATTTTAAACTTTGATATGAGAGAATACATACTGCAAAGTGTAATAAAGTAGAAAAGAATTGCCCACCAAAATCATTCAGAAGGAAATATTGATAACATTTTGGTTGTTACCTTCTAGGTAATCTTCCTCGCCTTGCATTTTTCCTTTACAAACTTGAAAAAAAAATTGTGAATAAGTAATTATTTTTTATTGAGTAAATTTGCCAGGCATTATTCTGGACATTCTCTATGTTTGGTGATGACTTTTACTATTACCTTCCAGGTATAGTTTAGGAAACAGGCACAGCACAAAGTATCTTGCCAAATTTGCATATCTAGTACACTTGAGGCCCGGTGCCTGAAATTCTTGCGGGGGGGAGGAGGGGCAGCGAGGGCTTCCTCAGCCCGCTATGCACCCTCTCCAATCCGGGACCCCTCGGGGGATGTCTGACTGCCGGTTTAGGCCCCATCCCGCCGCAGGGCTGGGGCCTAAACCGGCAGTCGGACATCCCTCTTGCAATCCAGGACCACTGACTCCTAACCACTTGCCTGCCTACTGGCTTGATCGCCACCTAAATGCTCCCCTACTGGCCTTATGGCCCCCAACTGTCCTCCCCTGCCAGCCTCATGGCCCCCAACTGCCTCTGCCTCGGCCCCCACCACCGTAGCATTGTCTGGAAGGAAGTCAGACGGTTGGAAGATGTCCGGTCTCCCGGTCCAATTAGCATATTACCCTTTTATTAGTATAGATGGCAGAGCGATCTCTGAACCCAAGAAATCTGAGATCAGAGGCCATGGATTTAATTTGGATTCTGCTCTTTTTCCCTCTTATTACAAGCATTTTAGCATTTCATTGAAAACTCTTCATAAATACATTTTTTACAACTTCCAAATCCTCCATCACATAGTTGACCCTCTAAAATTAAGATGTACTGAAGTAAATTTGACTCTTATCTGTTCCAGGATGGAAAACAAAGCTGAAATTGTAGTTTGAACCATTTTCTTTGAGCACTCACTTAGAGGCTTGTGAACTATGCCATGGCGGCCATCAAAGGATAGGGCTTCCGGAAGATAAATTATATTACTAATTAATGTCACTCCTTTCAGAATTATTTCCCGTGGACTTACACAGGGAGCGTCCTCAGAAGGGGGCTGGTTTTCAAAAGCATGCTGCTCTTTAACATTCTAATTTTATTAGTTACACTCAAACTCACATTTATTATTTAGCATGCTCTTTCTGTACTGAAACTTGGCAGAGTGAAATTTGGGCAGCCTTTAGGGAGCCCAGTTGCCTCACTCACGAGCAGTACAGAACAGAGAGCTGCTGGAAATTCTGCAAAGGGAGCAGGAGAGAAATGGCTTCTTTATCTTCTGCAGTCTTCTTCCAATTCCAGAATATTTTGGTGCTTTTAAATTCCAAGTTTGAGTCTTTTTAGAGAAACCCCAACTATAGACATTAGCAGGGTGCTTTATTTTATTTCTTAAACATAATTATGCAAGCCCACCATTCAAATTTTAAAAATGTGTCATAATAATGAGTAAAAGTAATATATTAAGATATTAAGATTTTTTCCTTATAGATATACATTGAAGCAAGAGTAGCAATACTCTAACGACATGGTAAAACCTGGGCATACTATTTTCTGAAATGTATAGTATGCGTCTAAAAAAAGGAAATGATTCATTCAACCGCTGTTTAATGAGTCTCTGCTATTTATTCAACATTCATTCAACAAATATTATTGAGCATCTCCTATATGCCATATTAGAGAAACAACAACAGGATTTAATAAAAACAGAAGTACATAAAAAGTATTTTTCTTCCCCCGGATATTTCAAACCTCATTGGAGAATTATTATATTTTTCAGCATTTTGGCAGCAATATAAACAACTGCTTTCAGATGTTTCAACAGATGTTCTTTAGAAAGAAAGCCAATTATTTGCATTATGATACCCACACATGATTCTCAGATCTAAACTCTCCATCTGTACATGTTTCATTAAATTTCATACCTATGGAGTATAACAGTTAAGATCACCCATTGTCTCTCACCCTGACACTTTTGTTCAGAATAACAGTAGCACCTGGGTTATTGAGCCATCGATAATTGCTTTGCTGGAAGGCCTTATATAAAGCTATATTGCTCTTGCGGTTTAGAATGCATTGCCTCTCCTTTCTTAGATTGATGACTTCCCTAAATTCTAAACCAGGCTTGCAAATACCCACTAGCCCAGGGCACATATATTGCAATGAAAAGAAGAAAAGTAATTCATTTGTCTTGTGTTTTTCTTACGGCATCTGCCAAAGAGTAGAAAACACGTGGGTTCAACCAAGTTTAGCAACCCTTTGTTGAGCAGCTACTAAGTGTAATATCTTTGGTAGGTACTGTGGGGGGATACAACATTGAAAGGTACAGGCCCCGCCCTTTTGGAGGTCATAACCTATCAAGAGGGACAGAGCATACACAAATAACTCCAGGCAGGATGTGCGTGAGAGTCTCACAGGGCGGGCTCCTCCGGGCCTTCTGAGGGAGGATATGCCTCTTGACTCTTCTAGCTCTGGTCATTGCTGGTATCTTCTGTGTTGTTTGGCCTGTAGATGCATCGACTCCAATCTCTGCCTCCCTTGTCCCGTGGAGTTCTCCCCGTGTGACTGCCTCTCTGTCTCTTTTCCTCTCCTTATAAGGACACCCATTCTATGGGACAAAGGGCCCATCCTACTCCAGTATGAACTTACTAACTACGTCTGTATCAAATCAGGCCACATTCTGAGATCCTGGGGATTAGGACTTCTACGTATCTTTTTTTGGGGGGACACCATTCAATCCATATAAGAGATCTTAAAAGTTAATTTGTGAGAAATAGTTATGATTTAAAAAAATTTAATGACTGATTTGTTTCTATTATAATCTACATTTTTAGTCATTTAGTGGACCTCAGAAAACATCTTGACAATATTTCTATTTTACAGATGTTAACACTGAGGCGGTGGAGGTTGATGGATTTCCCCAATATTGCACAGGCCATTAAAGCCAGAGCTAGTCTAGAAACAGCCTCCTAATTCCTTCTGCTCCGATGAAAGTTCTTGTGTGTTTACCAGTGGTTTTCGACAACTTCAGTTAAAACAACTCCTCTTCCATCTCTTTGCCGTAATCTCTAGTAAGATTTTGAAGAAAGGGGCAATTCAGCTACCACTGCAGGCTTCTTCCCCATTAAGAAGATTAGATAGATAGATGATGGGCAGGTGGGTAGGTAGATAAATAGATACAGTTAGGGAGAGAGACCAAGAGATGCATAGATACAGAGAAAGCACACAAGCATGTATGTGTGTGTGTGTGTAGATAGATAGATAGATAGATAGATAGATAGATAGATAGATAGATACAAATATATATGATAAAGTCATATATATGTATAAATGCTTAAGGCGTTCATTTTATTTTCAGTCTACACTTCTGCAATAGAAATTTAAGGAAACTGTCCATTCTTAATTACTCATTAAGAAAACCCACCTTTTTCTGGTTGTGAGCTATATTGTGTAAGGAAATTTCATGAGCACATTAGAAGTCATTAAATATCAAAATCTTTGGAAGTTAAAAAAAGGTAGAGTAGCTGGTGAGGTTGGATTTTCACATTGTCAGAGCCCAGAGCCAGCATGAGGTCCAGGAAGGCCGCCCAGGTGCCCCACCTAAGAGATTAGCCTGCGGGCCCCAGAAGACAGACGTTGGAAAAACCACTGTTCTCCACCTTCTATTATTCATTCCTTTATTGAGTAACCATTTATTGGGTATGCACTATATGTATGGCGATAAAGAATCTGAGATTACAAAGGTGAGGAAAACAAGGGGTTTCAAATCTGGTTGTACCAAGTTATAGTTTCCATGACAATAAATTTAAACAGTTTAGGATTGCATAGAAAGAATTAAAGAGAAGTTTAAGGCTGTTGTGTGTTTTTTTTCTTACCAGTTACTTGTTTTAGTCATTAATGTATTCTTTGCCTACCTAATAAGTTACTTAGTAAATAATCGACTCCTTAGTTATTGAATAAATTCAAACTTAAACCAACCATAACACATTCTACTCTGAATTTCTGTGAAGATTTCTATTACTCTTTGTGAATTAGACAGAGTGACTATTTGGAAATCTGGGATAAATTTTAATATTCTATTACAATCTATGAGACGGTCATGGTGACTCTGGAAAGTTTGGAAAAAAATTAATGTGCACACATACATATATGTGCACAGGTAGAGTGAATCATAAATCCTGTTTATTCTTAAAACAATGTACAAAATTGCTCATTTGTCAAGATAGAACTACTTTATGCTCCCAATGTTTAAAGTGACTTTAGTGGCCTTAGTGCAATAGCATTACATTATACAAGTCAGACACTGCCATTATTTTCCCTTCACAACGCCGTAGACAATTCAAAATGTTTTATCACAGTTTACATGGCTCATAAACTTTATCTTTTATTTGACATTGCAGGTGTGTTGATAATAGAATATGGAAAATCTGTAAGACGGTTAAGGAAAGCAATTAGCATTTATATAAAAGAGCTCTCTAAGAAACATCTCAAACAGAGAATAAGCTGATTATTCCATAGGTAATCCTAAACAGTTTTGGAATTTAAGGCAATAAATAGAGTGAAAGGAATTTAAATATCTGAACACAAACAAGGAAATATTGCAAAATATTAGAATTATTAAAGTTGGGTATATAACATCATTTGAAATTTAGAAGGCTTGTAATTCTATGCCTGTTATATCTCATTAGTCTACTTATAAAATGTGTTCATGCAGGCTTTCCTGAACCATTTGATAATCTAGCTTTACCACCTCCTTTTGCAAGGTGCTAACACGGAGAAGAGCAGGCCCAGCTGAGATTCTGCATTTTATTGTGTCTTAGCCTCCAGGGAACAAATGCAAGGATTGTGCGCATCGGATCCAAACACTCCTAAAAAAGATTCATGGTGATATTCTTAGAAGAAATTAATAAAACCTAAGAGAACTTGTCAGAAGAATGTCCTAACGATGATTTTATTTCGGTAATTGTTGTACTTTAAATGCTTTCATTTTCTTTTGTGATGTCTTTTGTCTTACTTACAGATGCTATTGTTCATAAAATATGATATTTCAGTCCAGAAAGCTGTCGCTGTAAATGAGACATAATACCCTCCTCCAGAAGTAGATAGAGGGATTCAAATCTCCTGCTTCACAGTGTAAGCAGATTACCACAGCGGTCTGAGAGCTAGTTCCCACTGCCTTTAAGCTCCTGCTCTGCTGTTTTACACAACTGACCAGACACCTTGTCTTTCCTTGGTTCAGTCCCAGCATCTGAATGGCTGCCTGTCTCGGTGGCTGACAAGATGGACTGGGAATTCTGTGCCTTGAGGGTGGTGGAATGACGTTAGGATGAGGCGCCAAGGAATGACCACGAACATCATTCACTAGCGTGCATTGAAGCACTACAGTGTACCAGGTTCTGCCACAACAGTGGACAAGATGAATGAGCTCTCTGTCCTCACGGAGCCTACGGGGGAACAAGAAGCAAACACATTCATTAATTCAATAGGCATGGAGTACGTGTCGGTGTAAAATCTAACAGCGCGGGCAGAGACCTGCCATAGACAGTGTGGACGACACATTTATGCCCCCACAGAGTCCCTCAGGCTGGACGGAACTGGCATCCGTAGGACAGAGAGGGAGCCAGTGGGATCGGTGCACAGATGGGGTTGGTGAAATGGTCAGGGCCCAGTCACACAGGGCCTTGAAGGCAATGGAAGGAGGTCAGATTTTATTCAAAATGCAGAGGAAGACTGTACAGGGGCTCTATAGGGGAACGATTGCAGTTAAAGAATAAGAAGATGACCACCACGCACTGTTCCCTTGGTGGAGAAGTGAAAAAAGGGAAAATGAATGTGTGGGAAGGTTTGATGGAAACAACCATTTTTGGTGTAAATAACAAACATTTAAATGTTCTCTTTAAAAAGAGAGAGTGAGCACATCCCCAGTAGGGAGTGTGCAGGAGGAAGCTGATCAATGTTTCTCTCTCATTGCTGTTTCTGACTCTCTATCCCTCGCCCTTCCTCTCTGTGAAAAATCAATAAAATATATTAAAATAAAAATAAAAAGAGAGAGAACTCATGGACAAGGACAACAGTGTAGGCATGGTGCGGGGTGCGGGGGTGCGGGGGGTGGGAGGTGGAGGTGAAGAGGACAGAGAAGGGATAAATGGTGATGGAAAAAATTAAGTTAAAAATAAAGAAATAAATGAATATTAAATGTTCCTTTTAATAACCATAAAATGCTGGAAACTCAATTCAAAGTACTGACCTTTTGACGTATCGTATCAAAGTCCCAGTGACCAGCTGAATTGAAAAGGCCTCTATTTCTGTTTAGAAATAAGGTTTCCAGGTTTAGCAAGGAAAAATACAGGATGCCCAGTGAAATTTGGGATGTCAGGTAAACAATGAATAATTGTTTAGTATGAGGGTGTCCCAGATATTGCGTGACAACCCAGCTGTAAAGCCGCACTGCACCGTGTTGTAGATGAATCGTACCTTTATAAAGATGTCATATTCTTAACGTTGGTGGCCTCAAGGATGAAAAAGCAAGTGCTATCACTCAATTGTGTTCAAAACAGGGGCAGGGGAAGGTGAAAGCCGACGGTGTCGGATTGTGCTGTTTGAAAAGCACGCTTTTCTGTGGGCAGGTGCCCATGGAGGAGGGCTGAAACTCAGCTTGCCATAAACTCTGCAGAGCTCCCAGGGATCAGCAAGGATACCATCTGAAGGGAAGGTCAGGTAAGAGCAGCTGCATCCATATTACCTAAAGCACTCACAGCTCCACGAAGCAGGACAGGAAGGAGAGCAGCGAAGGAGAGAATCACCCCAGGGGAGCCTCGTTAGATTGCCCTTAGGAGGAAGTCCCCCATCAGCCCCAACAGCTCCTCCTATTTTATGTGCATGTTGTGCCGGGTTAGTCCGTACAATAGAGTTGAGCATGTTCTATGCACTATGTGGTCTGTCTTCATAACACCCGGTTGCTGGGGAAGTCTGTCACTGATTTTCTTAGAAAGGCCAAGGGGTTGCTGTGCTCATTTGTGCCTGATCAGAAGCAGCTCTGCGGGTGCCTTTTTCCCCAACTAGGCGTTTAGATGCTACCTGGCTGTTAGGCCTGAACATACCAGATGGAGCCTGGGAGCAGAGCAGGCACTGTTGTCATAGAAACAAGATGCTATCCCAGCTCTCTGCAGCTGCCATCTTATTTTCTCTTTCACTGTCAGGAGTTCTGATAGGAACAAGTCCTGATAAACTACAGAGATCCTTCCTCCCCCTCCGCCTCCCCGCACAATCATCCACCTTGGAAAACACTTTCCAAATACTGCACAGGTAATTCATGAATAGGTCCCTCCGCTTATGGGGAGCCTAGAACTATGGAAATGACTTGATTTCCAGGTCTTCTCATCGGAGTAGAACTGGGAAGCCCGTGCTTTGGCGTCCTCCCCTTTCCTCTAAACGGCGATGATGCATTTGTCCTACCCCCAAATGAGACAATATCCTTTGTAGCCAGGGGAGCCTCCGCGTTGACAGTCCTGGGAAATGCAGCCTGAGTGTTTGTAATCACTGCAGTTTCTGTGCTCCGCAGGAGAATGGGGAGGGACCTCTCCTGATTCCCTGAATTCCCCGCAGAGGCGAGCAGAATGCTGAGCACACAGGCAGGGCCTGATGAATCCTTGTGGCTTGGTGTCCAAGCTTGAGGGATGCAGTTATTGGCCACGTTCCCCACTGCTGTCTTTTCTGTTTCGGGGCATCAATGACATCAGCAAGGGCGAGTGGCTGTGAGGACGGTGCTCAGCAAAGATGGGAAGCGGGGTGGGCAACCACATTTTCTAGAGGGAAGGCTGCTGTCGTGTCCCTCCATCGCTGGGGGATGGATTACATTCTAGGACAGGGGTGGGCAAACTTTTTGACTCGAGGGCCACAATGGGTTCTTAAACTGGACAGGAGGGCAGGAACAAAAGCATGGATGGAGTGTTTGTGTGAACTAATATAAATTCAAAGTAAACATCATTACATAAAAGGGTAAGGTCTTTTTTTTTTTTTTTTAGTTTTATTCATTTCAAACGTGCTGGATCTGGCCCGTGGGCCGTAGTTTCCTAGGGCTGTTCTAGGACCTTGGAGCTCTGGCTTGAGGACTTGTGTTTCACAACAAAGGACTATTAAGATAGAGATGACCAGGAGCAACGGTTTGTGTATTTATTTCCCATTGTCACAGTAATACATGGCCACAAACAGCAGCTGGTAGAACAACACAAAATCATTCTCTTGCAGTTCTAGAGGAGAGAAGTCCAAAATCTGCCTACCTGGGCTAAAGCCAAGATGTCAGCAGGGCTGGTTCCCTGCTTTTTCCCATTTCTAGTGCCTTCCCCACAGGCATGGACTCGCAGCCCTTTCCTCCACCTTCCAAGTCAGAAGCCTAGCATCTTGCTTCTGTCGTCATGTTGCCCTCTTCTTCTCTAATCAAGTGCCCCGCCATCTCCCGCTGAGAAGGACACTGGTGATGACACGCTCAAAGGGGCCTTGAGGACCAAACTCTGAACTTGAGACAACACCTTTGCGTGAAAGGAGAACATTGGAAGCTATACCCACACCATCCAGGCTAATTTCCCCATCTCAAGACTTTTAATTTAATTGCATCTGTAACCTCCCTTTTGCCAGAACATTCACAGATTACAGGGATTGGGACCTGGGGTCCATTATTTCATCTACCACAGTTCCCAAACCCAGATGATGATCAGAAATACCTGGGAAGCTTTTCAAAAGTAAAGATTCCCAGAGCAATCCCGTTAGAATTTCTTAGGCTGGGCAGGGGCCTGAAAATCTCTTTGTGAGACCTTCTCAGGTGATTCCCTTGAGCACGTCTGTTAAGAGCTTCTGCAGGCTCTTCCCCAAACACATGCCCATGAGGATTTAGTGACACTGTGATTGAGTTCTTCAGGGTCAATGAGCGTGTGGGAGAGGTTTGAAAAATGTCTTTGTTAGGACGTTTGGAAAGTCACACCATCCCCTGAGGCTCACAACACTCCCACAGAATAGCTTCAGCAAATGATTGTGTCATGTGACCGGGGCCTAGCAAGTCTTCAATTTTTATTTTTATTATCTAAACTAATTTTATTTTTTTAATTTTTTGTTTGTTTGTTTTAAATCTTTATTGTTAAAAGTATTATCTATGCCTCCTTTTGCCTCCCATTGATCTTCTCCAGCCTGCCACGCCCAACCCCAGGCCTTCACCACCCTATTGTCTGGGTTCATGAATTATGCATATATGCATATGAGGTCTTTGGTTGATTACCTCCCACCCACCTCTTCAATTTAATGGTGAAAATGCCAAAATTGTTAGCTAATGCCTCCCTAGCCCTTTAACCATAGCAAATATGTATCTTGCTATCTGGGATCAGCTATTGTTCCTTTTCCTTGTGCAGACTGACTGTCTCAGACCAACTCTTCCCTCCTAGATGCCTCTATGTTCTCATGGAGTTGCCTATTGTGCCTGCTTCCAGAAAAAAAACAAAATAGCTTTGGTAGAGGAAAAACCCCGTACAGTATCTTTAGAAAAACTGTAAATATTTCATCATTTCTTACTAAACATACATTATTTACTCTGGAATGTAAATATTTTATGACCTGCAACTGGCAATTTTGGGATCTATTGGTATGTTTGGAGAATTGCAGCTCAGTTAGAAACCCTCCACTGCACACCCAGCTCATCTTTAGCTTCCACAACTCCTCACAAAGCATTTAACTCTCCGAATTAAGGGAGCAGTAGCCTCTCTTTTTCAAAGGGGCCTTGAGGACCAAACTCTGAACCCGAGACAACACAGTTGCGTGAAGGGAGGAAGTTGGCAGCTGTGACAGCCCGGGACTTCCCTGTGCTGCAGAAAGACGATGCAATATCGTTACCAGGGCCCAGTGGGTCTGATTTCACCCCGAGGGGAGAAGGGCCCCGTGCCCAGGACCAGCTCACTGGAATGTTTACAATCTGGTTGAGAGTGGAATCGGAGCAGGAGCATCTTACCGCACACACAAAGGCAGGCCATTTTCCCGGCTTTAGAGTAAGTGTTTGGAGCTGTGCAGGGGACAAGAAAGTTCTTTCGTTAAATAAAACGGCTATCTGTCAGAACACTTAAGCCAGATTTTCAATAGAAACCGAAACTGTTTGGAGAATTTTGTTTTAATTCCAGTGACTCTCCCATATAGAGGTCATAGGATCTGCCATCATTCTAAATTACAGCCCATTTCAGAGGTTGGCTGAGATCCAGGAGGTTGCATTATTTTAAATTGCCTGTCAAAAACCGTCAAAACACTGCCATTATCAAAAAGTAGTCCTTTTAAATAAATTTCTCACTCTTTTCCCTGAAATTTTACTGGCATTGAGCCTTAATATCATAGCTTATAGGCCTAGTGAGTGAAAGCCTTTCACATAAGAAGCAGGGTGGGGCGGGGGATGGGGGGAGGGGGGAATTCTAGGAGGTCAACGACATACAAAATCCCCGGCAGAAAACTGAGTCACATCTGCAAATGCCACCTCCCCCCCCACCCCCACCCCCAGCAATAGCTATTGTTAAACTACATGTTAAATAGTAACCAAAGAATACAGAATTATAAGTCCTAATAGCATGACTTCCCCCCACATTTAATGTGTGGAAGGAATTCTATCGTTAGTGGCTAGGCCCCATCTTTCCCTTTTTTCCCTCTCCTTCCATGCCAACTATTTAATGAAAAATGTTGTACCTTACAGATTAAAAATATGGAAATTGACACAGATAGCTGCCTTATACATCCAAGATTTCACGAAGATCTAGACCTGAATCCTGTACTCTTTTTAATATACCTTCCAGCTTTCATTTTGACTTAGAAATCCATCTCCTTTAGTTTCTTTTCTTTTTTTTTAATATATTTTTATTGATTTCAGAGAGGAAGGAAGAGGGAGAGAGAGATAGAAACATCCATGATGAGAGAGAATCATTGATCAGCTGCCTACTGCAAGTCCCCCACTGGGGATCGAGCCCACAACCCGGGCATATGCCCTTGACCGGAATTGAACCTGGGACCTTTCAGTTCGCAGGCTGACGCTCTATCCACTGAGCCAAACCGGCTAGGGCTAGCTTCTTTTTTTTACTTTAAACTTGATCATATAGAATTCCCCTGTTTTGATTAGAAAAATTGACAAAAACAAAAAGCAATCCCTGCCACCCACATTATAAAAACCTTCAATTCTAGCGAAGAATGTTAAAACGTCAATTCTAGGAAAGAATTTCAACAATTCTATTTAAGACCATTTATCTCTCAAACAGTCAAAGATGACAAAATATTTCAGAGAGGCTGCTCTTATTTGGAGTCATTACAATTCAGGCAACGAATTAGGAAATCAACAGGGTAATTCAGTCCTACAATCATTGTGACAGTTGTATTTGTCAACAACTAGTTTTCAGAAGAAATGGAACTCAAAGAAAATACTTAGCTTCCAAATTCAGACAAAGAGATACACAGAAATATTTCTTTAAACTATCTGTAGTATATTCTAGAGAAGATTTAATGTACAGGTGGATTATTTTAACAGGAAGACAATTCTTTGAACAAATGTAGCATACAGATATTTCAAAATAGACCTGCAGCTACTGAAGATGGCAGAAATACATGTAATGATGTTTGATCTCATTAATAAGCAGCTCAAACTCTTCAGCTACCATAAAATACAAATCACCAGCCACTCATTCTCTGAAGCAGTGTATCTGTCTGACCCAACTTCTGCTCTACGGTGAACAATTTTGTTTTCATCCATAAAAAAATTTTTTTCATCATCTCTAAATTGTGCAAATGGGTTCCCAGAAGATCACACGTAAGTCCAGTTTTCAGGGTGAACCCTGCTCTATGTTCCACAGCAATCTCTAGGGTTTGAGGTTCTTTTCTTTAAAATCACTGACAAGCCATAATTAAGTCATTATCAACAAAGACAACCAAAGATCTTCCAGTGGAGGATTCCATGAGACCTCTGTCTCCCAAAAGAGCATTTTGTTGAGTACTTTCGGTTCTTTACCATCCTGTTATTAAAAATATACTGGCCTAAAATAGCCAAACTTGAGAAAAATGATATAGACAAGTATTTGTAAGCCGTGGTTTAAGGAACCCCTAATACGCCTCAAGATTTTCATAGGCTTTCTTTAAAAAATAAAAACAATGATTCTATATGAAGATAATTTGGGAAACTGCATTCTACAGTTTTCCTGGAGGCTCCCAATGCTCATTCCTTGATTAAAGATTCTGAGACATCCTGCAATACAGAAGTCCTGATTCATATAGTTTAACAAAATGTTCCCAAATGGATTTGGCCATGACCCTTCCTCATAAGGAGTACTTAACCGTGTTAGGGTCAATGATGTTCTGCAATATATAATGTATGGTTCCAAGTCTGTATGGATTTCTGTTACAGCTTCCCTCTGGCCGGGAGTTCTAAAAGTTGTGATCCTGCTCTAGGCTAGCATTTTTGGAAAGCATTGTTCACCAGGGGAAAGGACATGAGTATGTTTTGAACAGAGTAAATCATCTCTGATTATTTTGTTGCTAAACTATAGGTCCTCTGGAATA
>NW_006383012.1:6603291-6606923 GCF_000327345.1 Myotis davidii | reverse complement strand
TTCATGTTTTAGCTCCTCTGTAAGAAATGAAATTCCAGGTGGAGACTCCAATTGGCAAATATAAAGACATGTTGCCCTGAATTATGTACCTACTTCTTATATGTAATAAAGGAAATATTTATACAATTTTGGTCTTCTTTTCTTTTTAAATTTATTAGGGTGACATTGGTTAATAAAATTACACAGGTTTCAGATACACAATTCTACAATACGCTATCTGTATATTTACAGATATCCCCCCCTTATCACCATTTATCCCCCCTAAACCTACTTCTACCTCCCCCACACCCCTCATTCCCTCTGGGAATCACCATACTGCTTTTTGTGTCCATGAGTCATATTTTTTTTTCTTTGCTTAATCCCTTCACCCTTCTCACCCTTCCCCCAACCCCTGCCCCTCTGACAGCTGTCAGTCTGTTCTCTGTTTCCGGGTCTGTCTCATTTTGAACCCTAGACAATTCCACTGTTACCCACACTGGGCTTCAGTTAGAAGACCATGCTTCCTTCTGTGTTTCTATACAGAGAATATGCAGCTCAAGCCAAAGGTTACACATTAGCGAATTCGAAGACTTAATGCCCAGGAACTGACGTGTTGTTTTGGAGGTGTATGCTCAGATAAGAAGAGGAAGTGTGGGAGGGAAAGGCTCTGTATCAAGGCCTTTGGGTCCAGTGATAACATCTCATTCAGACCTCCTCCTTCTCTCCTCACAAACAAATTCATGCGGTGCCAATTGTCAAGGATTTCAACAAAGGGCGTCCCATGCCCTTCTCTTTCCTCTTTGCAAATTACAGGAGGGTAAAAAGCACTGCAGGTCATCGCTTGGTCCTCTGGTAATATCAACAGGGGTCAAGGTCATAATGACAGTTCCCAGATCTTGTTCATGTAGCACCTTGGTGAAGAGACAAACAGATGACATTGATGGCACCAGATGAAAATCTTGATGTAATGTTTGCTTCTGTGATTACTACTAACTCTGGAGCGATTTTTGGTAATTCCATCGCTCTGTTGATTTCAAGATAATAATGTGTGCCATGTACTATGTAAAACATTGGTTTTTCAAGGGGTTGTCCCTTTTAATCCTCAAAATATCTCTACAATGTAGATATTGCCATAATTCCCATTTTAAAACCAAGACCTAGAGGGGTTTAGGAACTTGTCTGGTTAAGAAATCATGGTGCTGGCCTGAGGGCGTGGCTCAGTGGCTGAGCGTTAACCTATGAACCAGGAGGTCATGGTTCGATTCCCAGTCAGGGCACATGCACAGGTTGTGTGTGGGCTCAGGTTCCAGTATGGGGTGTACAGGAGGCAGCCGATCAATGATTCTCAAACATCACTGATGTTTCTATATCTCTCTCTCTCCCTCTCCCTTCCTCTCTGAAATCAATTTTTTTAAAAAAAAAAAAAAGAAGAAGAAGAAGAAGAAAAGAAATCAGGATGCTGAAGCTCAAACTGAGGCCCACTCAGCTTCTGTTCATTTGTGGTGCATGTTGTGGGCCCCATGCTGGAATTTCCCCCCTCTTCAGACTTCTGCAAACATTTCTACCAAAGACTTGTTTACACATAAATTTGTATCTCGTTTCTTTCGAGGCAAACATTTAATGCTATTTAATCTTCCGAGATGTGTTGAATGCTAATAAGCTACCTAGGCATTTGGGGAGATGGGATAATAGAGGAGAGCACATGGGAATCAGTTCCTGGATTGCACTTTATTTGGATGTTAGTAAGTTTCTGAAAAACCATTTGCATAATTACCATCATTCTACTACCACTACGTACGACGTTTTCACCGAGCATCAATCGCACATAGACCCATGGTTTTTGCTCAGTGGATTTGCTCTTTCAAGTGAACTGGCCCCTGTTCTCCTCGTCTCCTTCCCCCAAAAAAGGAAGAGGGAAGAGTGGAGAGGGAGAGAAAAAAGGCTTTCTTTTCCTTTCTTATAAAACCGAATTTTCCCCAGTTGAATTCAGGTACTCTGTTTTTTCTCTATTCTGTCTAAAAAATAATTTTGCCATCACTTAACATTGTGTGGTCTCCGGAATCAAGACTCTTTTTCTTACAAAAGAGCTGCAATGGCCAAATTTCCCCAGCTAGGAGAACAGGAAAGATTGAGACCGTTTTCTCAATAATTGCTTCAATCTTCCCCCTTGTGGGAGCCGTGGAGACTTGGCCGGCGACCACTAAAGAGATGTCGGATTGATTTCGCCCTCCCCGTTGCTGTTTCCTCTGCCCAAAAGGCTGTTTTCCTCCCTCAAAGTTGTCACACTCCCTCTCATTCCTCAGGTCAGATGTCACCTCCCCTGGGAGACCTCTCCTGACACCCCTCTCTCCCCACTTCCCTGATTACTGCTCACTCCCTCCGTCCCCAGCAAAATTAATCAGCTCTTCCTCTTCGCTCTTGTAACACTTAGCTATTCCATTCCCATAACATTAATCATGTCGCGTTAGTAGCTATTTGCTTTTCTTTTCCCCTAAAACCTGTGAATTTTCTGAAGCTAGGGAATCTTTGTTCGTGTCTCTTTAATGCCTGGTATAGAAGAAGTTTGCAGTACATCTTTATTTGACCAGGTTTGCCCCAGAAATGAATATTCACCCCCTTCCCAGACTCCGAGGGCAGAGACTTTTTCCCATGTGAGTGCCTCCCCGCAACTTCCTGCAGTACACACCAGCTTCCCTCCTCCCTGGCCTGGCCCCAGGGCCATGTTTGGAAGCCTAGGTGCATGGGTAGAAGTTTTGAGCAACACATTGTTAATGAGGATAGGCCCAATGCCAAAGTATCAGGTGGACACAAGCCTTCCTTTCCTCATTCAGTACCAGTAACAGATCCCTATTGGTATTATGTCAACTGGCTCTACGGGTCTCTACTGAACCAGAAAACTGAGATGAAGGAAAATCACATACAACAAGAAGTCCTGATTCTTCGCAGTGATTTCAGTCGTTGAGGTGGAGTCTGTTTCTTACTTGCGTGTGGTAGAACACTGCCTTTGGAAGACTGCTGCCTTCATGCCGATTGCACATGTACTTGGTGGGGCTGTCCATCCAGATGTGTTCCAGTTCCCATGGGATGGGCCTGCCCTAGCTTCATCAGGATGCCCCTCCCATTGGGCACAGTGATTGGCCAGGGTCTAGGGGGAGAAGAAATAGAGCATGAGAAACAAAGATAGATAGAGACTCTTGCCTTGTGAAATCATCATGGAGGCCCATGAGCTGGACCAATGAGAGGGGATGGAGTTGGGAGTGAGTGTGTGGAGGGGGGATGATAGTACAGGTTACAGGGGAAGAGATCCAGAGCATGCTCTGGGCCTCAGTGTGCTGATCTATAAAAAAACACAGTGTGGCCCTAGGCAGTTTGGCTCAGTGGAGACAGCATCAGCCTGTGAACTGAAGGGTCCTGGGTTCAATTCCTGTCAAGGGCATAAGCCCAAGTTGCGGGCTCAATCTCCAGTGTGGGGTGTGCAGGAGATAGCCGGTCAATGATTCTGTCTCATCATTGATGTTTCTCTCTCCCTCTCTCTTCCTCTCTGAAATCAATAAAAATATATTCGAAAAACAAACAACAAAATCAGTGTAGCCCTGACCAGTTTGGCTCAGTGGATAGAGCGTCGGCCTGTGGACTGAAGGGTCCCAGGTTCG
>NW_006383012.1:6577348-6603012 GCF_000327345.1 Myotis davidii | reverse complement strand
CAAGGGCATGTACCTTGGTTGTGGGCACATCCCCAGTGGGGGGTGTGCAGGAGGCAGCTGATCGATGTTTCTCTCTCATCGATGTTTCTAACTCTCCTCCCCTCTCCCTTCCTCTCTGTAAAAAAATCAATAAAATATTCAAAATCAGTGTAAAGATTTTTAACCACTTTACCCTTGCTGGAGCATCTGAAAAAAGTCCTTCAGGCCGATCCAGCTCTCAGCAACCTGGACTGTCCACCCTTCACATGGTTACAGCCAGCTGGGAATGAATCCATTATGAGAGATGGAGAGAAACAGACATCCTCCTGATGACATCATCTGAACCCCTGGACCCAGCCTTATGTAAGCTGTCCAATAACAGGGGACAATAAATTACCTTTTTGGCCTAAGCCAGCTGGAGTTTGGTTTTTGTCCTTTGCAACTGAAAGAGTTCTGACCAATTGACTCTTACAATTCACAAATCTGCTTCCCATTTCCAGGTCATGGAAAGAACGCTTCAAGTGCAATGATGTGGGACCACTGATTGGATTTCTTAGCCACTTTTGGGGAGATGTTGCCTAACAATGACCTTACAGAAGTGAGCAGGCTGAGTGAGTTCGCATTCAGGCTCTCTGAGAGGCGTCTCACTTACACATCAGAAGTGAGTTCCTGATAAAATTTCTTGCTACACGAATACATGCTGGGTCCTTCAAGAGTGATTGCTTTGGTCTGTTAGGGTTTCCATTAAGGGCTGTCACTGCCTATGGATTCTGCCCAAATGCGCACTTCATCTAACACAGAGAGAGTCTATATTCTAACTGGCGATCTCCGTACTTTTCAAACTATAATAAAGGTGCCTGGTATAAAAGGTTTGACGTTAATGAGATTCCTCTTAGTTTGCATTTTTTTTTTCTGTAACGTAAAAACCAAACAAAACCCCAAGCCTTAATAATTTAAAATGACCATTGACCAGTCCTACCAGTATAGCCCTCACATTTTCAATTTTCCTGTAATAGATCATGTCTCCATTGAAGTGGACTATTATAGCTGCCTGAAAAAGTATTGTTTGATGTCTGTAAGCACAGTCAGCAATCAATAATTTGAAACTTGTACCATTTGTACCTTTGAATCCTGGCACATCATTTTTTATTTCATTCAATCTGCTTACGGTTGAAGAAAAGGGATTTTGAACCACTGCCACAGAGCACATTTATGTGTGAAACGGGGTTCATTTACATGGGGGGAAGTATATCATTTTGACGTTTATTTGCAATATTAATTGTATCTATTGATTCCAGTTTTTCAGAAATTGTAAGTTTATTATAAACACCACCTGCCACCGATGACCTTATTTTGGTGAAAATATTCCTCTGAAGAAGTTGAAAACATTTAGGATTCAAGTCGTGGAGTTTTAAATTCAGAAAGACATCATATGCTGTAATATTAAATTAAAATTCTATAATCAGATGTTAGCTCAAGAACAAACTTGAGCAGGAAATGCATATTTTAAAGAAATGTTGTCTCTTAGCTGTTAGAGTAAGGATGAATGACCTATGGTGATGAGCTTTTCTTGACTCATCGTTGTAACTCATTGCTTGGGCTTGATCTTCACCCAAATATAAACGCAGTGTGGACAGTTATCTTTAGCCATTCCCACGTGTCATCAGTGTTGTCAGTTAGGAATCCTAAGAGCAGCCTGTCTCAAAGCCATTCTCTGCACTCCCTGAAGAGACCACCTTACGTACATCACACGGGGAGAGGCACGGGGTTTGAAAGAGCTGAGGAAGGACCCTGACAAGGAGCACCAGAGTTCAGCACGGCTGGGAAGAAGCCAAAGGGCTGCCACCCAGGCATGAGATGCTCTCAAGCTGTTGAAAGGGATTCAGAGTTTCGGCTGGGCAGGCAGGCTTGTCCCTGAGGGGTTGTTGCCAGAAAGAGAGGAACACTCTTCAGAGAGGATAATTATCTCCTGGGAGAGACAGGGAGACTGGGCTCTGTCCTTTCACTCGCTCAAAATTTAGGTCAGTTACTGAATCTTGCAGACATGATCATTTAAAAAATTCCATCGAGCGGTTTAGCTTGCATTTCGATCAAGCACTTCTGGTGGGATGATGGGGTGATAGCCACTGTGGAGGGGGTGGGGGAGCTGAAAGACATGACCCTTGCAGCTAAGAGGCCTCTAGTTGGGTGGAATGAAAAAGTAAATATATGGACCTATAAGACAATGTCGGCAGAGATAAGTGCTGGCAGAGATGTATAGATAAAGTGCTATAAATATTTACAAGAGGGAAAGACTATCTCTGCCCGGGGAATTTGAGGAGACTTTATAAAGGAGGGGGCATCTTAGTTGAATCTTGAAAGATGGGTAGAGAGGGATGGAGAGAAGAACATAAAGCAAAGGGAATCACACACACAAAGGGCAGGAAAATACATCACGTAGTCAGGAAACATTGTCCAGTATAGATTGCATCGCAGATACATAGAGTAGAGAAGTGGAAGAGAAGACTGGAAAAGCAGATCGGAGCCAGCTCTGGCAGGGCAGGTCTTAAATGACAAAAAACTGAATATGGATTTTCCTCTCCAGGCACCAGGAGGCCACGAAATGGTCGGGGAAGGAGAGCCAGGCTCCTGGTTAGAGTCTAAGAAGTCATCCCAGCACCATTCCTCTTGCACATGAGTGTCGTGCAGACCGGGGATAGCCGTCCGGGAGGAAGGCGGTGAGGGGCTCGCTGGGGTGAGGGCAGTTGGGATGGAAAGAAGAGGAGGAATACAGGAGCAATGGCAGAGACAAGGCTGTCAGGTCTCAGCAACTGGCTGAGTGAGGGTGCAAGAGCCGGGGAGGGGTTGAGCCTGGGGAAGGGGAGGATGGTGGGAGGTGCTGACGTCCATTCGGGACACACTGACTTCCCATTTCCGGTGAGACTTAGAAGAGCCCAGCAGACAGCTGCAAATGTGGCGGGAGAGAGGCTAGATAAAGATTTGGGAGTCAGCCACAGAGAGGTGAGAGTGGAAGCCCACGGATGAGATCACCCAGGGAAAACCATACGGAGGGAGGGCTGGAGGAGCACAGAGAGAACCGTGGAAGACTGGTGAGAGCCAGGGAAATGCTCTGTGGTGAGGAGGATCCATAGACTTGGAGGCTATTATTTTGAACTGAAAGACCTTGGAGATCAGTCGGTCTCATCTTTTCACTGAACAGGAAGCAGAGGCTCAAGACGGTTAAACTGCAGCCGACTAACAGCTGTGGTCTGGGCTGCACTGAGTCCACACTAAGAAGCAGGTAAAGCTTGATTCCCTATCCTCCTGCCTCCCTCTCCTCGATGGTCCCCCCTTTTCTTTATTGTTTACTAGGGGCCCAGTGCACAAATTCGTGCACAGGTGGGGTCCCTTGGCCTGGCTGGTGATCGAGGCCTATGTTGGGGGAGGGAGGGAGGACCGGCTGGGGGTCAGGGGCCACGGGAGGTTGGCTGTGGGAATGCACTGACCACCAGGGGGCAGCTCCTGTGTTGAGCGTCTGCCCCCTGGTGGTTAGTGCACCTCATAGCGACTGGCCAACTGGTCATTCTGGTTGTTGGGTCCTAATGGTCGCGTAGACTTTTATATATAAATAACAACATGATAGTAGCGATGTTTGTCTTGGAGATGTGAGACCTATGGTGTCATGGTTAGGGACTTTGCAGCCAGACTGTCTAGAAGTCAAGTTTGGCCTCTCCACCCCCTAGTTGTGTGACTTTAAACCAACGACTACAGCTTTCCAAGCCTCAGTGTCCTCAGTGTTAAATGGGGTGATAACAATATTTATCTCATAGCTAATGTCTGTAGAACACTTACGATAGGACTTGGCATCCAGGAATCGCTAACGAAGCATGAGCCATCGTTTTATGGAGAACTCTGAATTAGGGCCACCAGATAATTTATTGTTCAAACTGAGACGCACTAGAATCATGCCACACTGCCTGAGGCAAAATGAAAAATTGCTAATACTGATGCATCTTTTATTTAAAATGTGGGTATTTCTGTATTAATTTAGATTTTTTAAAATATTGCCCTGAAATATGATTTATCTCAGTTATTGAGTTTTTCAGCACCCTTTCAATTTTGCACTCAGCTATTGAGGGTGATATGGAGGACTTTTAATATTTATGCTGGGACAGCAGGCATCAGTCAGTACTGTCCTGGGCCCAGTGGGATATATGGTCCGCCTCTCAGTGCCCCGTGTGTGTGTCTTGTCTCCACCAAATTACACACTACCTTTCCCGTAGTTTGTGACCTCAGGACCAATTGGAAACGACGTAGGAAATTCAGGTGTATCCCACCAAAGGTCACCTGGAATTGGCTCCTTGAAGTTGTTGCTCTGTAAGGTTGTGGCCTCAACCTTAATCCTTTCGTCTCAGAAAACATGCCACTAGGCCCAATGATTAAACTGATCCCATGAGGCAAAAGTGGCTAACAGCTTCACGACTTAGTATTTCCTGGAGTATTTGCACAATTTGAGGAATAATGTTAGATCATCTCTACCTCATAAGATTAAATGAGCCCTAACTGGTTTGGCTCAATAGAGCATCGGCCTAAGGACTGAAGGGTCCCAGGTTCGATTCCGGTCAAGGGCATGTACCTTGGTTGCGGGCACATCCCCAGTAGGGGGTGTGTAGGAGGCAGCTGATCGATGTTTCTCTCTCATCGATGTTTCTAACTCTCTATCCCTCTCCCTTCCTCTCTGTAAAAAAATCAATAATATATATATATATATTTTAAAAGATTAAATGAAATAATGTATATAAACTACTTAGCAGTGTGTGGACATGGTAGATATTCAAGAGGTGGTAGTAGCTGTTACTGCTATTTAATGACAAATCTATATATATAAAGGCCCAGCAACTGAAAGGTGGAACAACCAGAACATCCGGTTGACCAGTCGCTATGATGCGCACTGACCACCAGGAGACAGATGATCAAGACAGGAGCTGCCCCCTGGTGGTCAGTGTGCTCCCACAGTGGGAGCACCACTTGGCTGACCAGGATGAGGCGCTCCCACAGCGGGAGCAGCCACTCAGAAGGCGGGTCCACAGCCACTCAGCTGACTGGGTTGAGCGGCACTCCCCCAGCCGGCTGATCCCCGCAGGCCACGCCCCCCACCAGTGCACAAATCCATGTACCGGGCCTCTAGCAATTACATAATACCCATTATTACCATGGTTACACTATGAAATTGTAGGTAGTCCACAGGGTTGGACTTACAAAAAGAGCACTCTCATATGGATCCACCTACTACTACTATGATGATAATGATTAGAATATCAGATAGAACCACATTAATCGACCACTCCAGAGGTCAACAATGGTCAACTATTTACAACTCCATACGATTCAAACTCAGACAAGCAGTAGATGGTTGGTAACACTGACTTCTTCCAAGGGCTGGGTAACAAACAATGGTTATATCGGGTGATCGCTTCACCGGACAACTGCTTGCTTTCTGAGTGAGAAAGCTCGTCCAAATTACATGCTTCACCAGTGTCTGGCCAGCATCGCTGCAATCATTCCACGGCGCTCCACAAACGTGCCCGGCCCTTCGCCAGCGCGCCAGGTATTGAGAGACCACTAAAAGGACCAGATGTCTGCCAGGCTGTAGGTTTCCTCCAGATTGTGTCCTTTTAGAAGCTAGAAATTACTGTAATTGTTGCACATGGTCATTTTCCCATGCTGTTAATTCAAAAAAAAAAAAAAAAGAAAAGAAAACCACATTATTTTTTTTCTCAGAGCCAGGGAAGTTATCAGGAATGATATATGAGATGGGGGTGAAGGAAGTTGCTGCGTTTCCGGCTTTATTCCCAGTTCCATAAGATACAGCCCAGAACAAGCTGGGCGGAGGCTTGCACACTTGATTTTGACTTGCTGACAGACACGGTGAACCCCTTCTGCTCGGACTCCCTAAGTCATCCCCAGGAGGAGACGGGATTTAAAAATGTATCAGCGTTATACTCTCCGGGAACAATGTGGTTTAAGTTACAGTTTGTCAGCCAGCATGACCTCTTCCTTTGTGCATCTGGAAAGAACTGGAGGAATCTGCAAACTCTTCCCTCTGTCTTTTCAAATTCTCTCTTAGCCCCCAGTCCCGACTTCTTAGATATTTCCCCCGTTTTGCTAATTCAGCCTCCTCTCATTTATTAAAAAAAAAAAAAAAAAAAAATTGGCCTCAACTACAGTTTACTTAAAAGTAAGTGTTCTGGTTAAATGTGGGCCCAAACTCATCCTCGGGCAGTAGAGTGAAATGCCAAAGAACCCAGTTAGCGAGAATTTGCAAAATAAACAGATTCAAGATTTTTCTTGAACTCCCATTAAAACCAGCGAGGCAGTAACTGGTCCTGATGAACTCTTAGAAATAGCAGATGGGAGATAAGCAGGTAGCTATGAGCTGCAACATAATAAACAACTCTGATGGCAAGAAATGTTCCCCGGAAAATGGCCAGATGTGAAAATGTTTTTTTAGAAAAGGTTATTTCAAAAGATGTTTTGATATCACTTAAAAGAATATTTTGAGGCTCAGTCTGTGTTTTACTGGCTGCTTTACTGATTAGCTATAATTTGCCCTCTTTTTCTATGGGGAGAACACTTCAGATCTATTCTCTTAGCAAATTTCAAGAATACCATACAGTATTTTTAAAAATATATTTTTATTGATTTCAGAGAGGAAGATGAGAGGGAGAGAGAGATAGAAACATCAATGATGACAGAGAATCTTTGATTGGCTACGTCCTGCACACCCCACACTGGGGATCGAGCCCGGAACCTGAGCATGTGCATTTGACTGGAATTGAACCCGGGACCCTTCAGTCCGCAGGCCGATGCTCTATTTACTGAGCCAAACTGGCTAGGGCTACAATACAGTATTAATAACTGTAGTCACCATGTTGTTTATTAAAATCTCCAGAACTTATTCATCTGATAACTGAAACTATGTCTTCTGATTGCCTGCGGCCTGCATGCCCCACACTGGGGATCGAGCCTGCAACCCAGACATGTGCCCTGACTGGAAATAGAACCATGACCTCCTGGTTCATATGTTGATGCTCAACCATTGAGACACCCAGGCTGAGCAAGAAGACACTTTTTTGAAGGATAAACCACAAGCTTCTTGAGGCACCACTCTTTTTTTTTTTTTTAGGGAAAGCTTTTATTTGCAATATTTTGTCACATAATTGTTTTGCTGTTTTCCTTCTCTAACACATAAATGTGTTAATTTTAAGCAAATCATAATCCAGTTATGCTTCTTTCCCAATTGCTACTCTGTGAATCATGTTCAGTTATTTGTTCACTGACTGATTTTTTTTTTTAAATCTCTATTTTATTAAGGAAGTATCCAGCACATAATATACTGTGAGTTATTCAGTGCAGTGAGTTTATTCGGTAATATAGCTGTATAGCTGAGAGCAGTTCAAAGATGTTTAAGAAATTGCCCTAACCAGTTTGGCTCAGTGGATAGAGCGTCGGCCTGCGGACTGAAGGGTCCCAGGTTCGGCTCCGGTCAAGGGCATGTACCTTGGTTGCGGGCACATCCCCAGTAGGAAGTGTGCAGGAAGCAGCTGATGGATGTTTCTAGCTCATCGATGTTTCTAACTCTCTATCCCTCTCCCTTCCTGTCTGTAAAAAAACAATAAAATATATTTTTTAAAAAAAGAAATAGTTCTTACCTTCAAGAAACTTGCAATCTGGTAAGGAAAATCATAAATATACACAATAACTTATAATACAAGGTAGATGATGATAAACGTCATCCAAATGAAGTGATCTCAGCATTCTGAAAAGCATTCTCCTGAATTTCTTTGAGACTCCTACAGCACAAAATTCTTTATCTCTGACTCAAGCATGAAAAAGTTATTTCCCAGAAGGCATTTTAAAAATAATATCAGATCTTTTCAAAGTAATTTAGCATGAACGGCTTTCTCTACTCTCCCTCTCAAAGAACCACAGCTTTCTAATCAATGTGTCAAGATGCAGCATTGAGCCCTAACCGGTTTGGCTCAGTGGATAGAGCATCGGCCTGCGGACCGAAGGGTCCCAGGTTCGATTCCTGTCAAGGGCATGTACCTTGGTTGTGGGCACATCTCCAGTGGGGAGTGTGCAGGAGGCAGCTGGTTGATATTTCTCTCTCATCGATGTTTCTGGCTCTCTATCCCTCTCCCTTCCTCTCTGGGGAGAATCAATAAAATATATTTTAAAAAAAAAGATGCAGCATTGGTGAACTCTGCTCAGTGTGAGAGCCATTCTGAAATGTGGAAACCAAGGAATCAATGCCAATATTTCTTCAATAACAAAAGGATGGATTAATTACTGAAATACATAATGTCTCAAAAAACTCAGAAATCATCATCAGTGACAATTCCCTTCATGGCTAAGAAAAAAAAATTAATGTCATCAGCTCAGGTGCCTACAAATAGGCATTTAAGTATTAAGTAATTATTTGGCACTCCCTGGGATAAGCATAGAGGGAATTTACTGATAAGTAATATATATATATATATGGATGTTGTGAAACAATGAACAAAATGATATACAGCACCAATTTCCCCAAATTTTCCAGCACCTAGCAGAAGGCCTGGCTCATTATAAGTGAACAGATGAATGATCACATGGTATTTCTTGTATTTAGCAAGGTACCTAACATACAGAAGGCACCTGAGAAATATTGGTTAAAGGAATGATTGATCAATAACTCTTGCTTTAGGTACTCAACCAAGTTACGGCGCCCAGTCACAGTCCTCGGTGCTGATGAATGCTCTTGGGACATTTCCAGCATCTCAGTACTCACACTTCCAGGTCAACAGGGTCATTGCCATTACCTCTTCTTCACCTGATCAACTCTGACTCATGCTATGAGACTCCGTGTGAATGTCAACTTCTCAGAGAGGCTTTCCTTGACCCCCTAGATCAGCATATTTCAAAGTCTGGCCCATGACCTTCCTGGCTTATTGGTCAAAGTACAGATTCCTACTCGAACAGACCCTTGTACACCCATGCTCACAGCAGCATTAGTCATAATAGACAAAAGGCAGAAGCAACCCAAGTGTCCAAACAGATGAGTGGAGAAACATAATATGCTCTATGTACTCAGTGGGATAGCATTCAGCCTCATGGAGGAAGGGACTTATGGTACAGGCTACAAAATGGGTGAACATTGTGCTTCTGCTGGGCAGGGTGGGGGTGGGACGGGCATGGAAGAAATGGGAAATGATTACATGGAGTTTCAGATTGGGCAGACGAAAAATTCTGGAGCTAGGGGCTGCCAATCTTTGCACAACGATGTGACCGTATTAATGCCATTCAGCCACACACTTTAACATGTTAACTATTAAAATAGTAAATATTTTTTATTATCTATACCACAAAATAAAAAAAAATGGGGGCAGATTCCTGGCTTCCACTCTGGCCTATGAAATCAAAACATTGAGAGGAAGAGACAGGGATGCAGTAGGAACCTGCAAGCTCTCCAGGAAACTCTGATAGAAAAAAAAATTGAGAATACTGATACAGACCACGTGCAACCCGCCTTGCCTTATGCCTCTACAGCAACCTACACTGCGCTTTGTGATCGGCTTGTAATTTGGCCGTAAGCTTCATGAGGGCAGGAACGATGCTGTCTTGTTCAGTGCTGTGTGCCCAGCATCTAGTGCAGTGATGGCGAACCTATGACACGCGTGTCAGAGGTGACACGCGAACTCATTTTTTTGGGTTGATTTTTCTTTGTTAAATGGCATTTAAATATATAAAATAAATATCAAAAATATGTCTTTGTTTTGCCGAAACCGGTTTGGCTCAGTGGATAGAGCGTCGGCCTGCGGACCGAAGGGTCCCAGGTTCAATTCCGGTCGAGGGCATGTACCTGGGTTGCGGGCACATCCCCAGTGGGAGATGTGCAGGAGGCGGCTGATCGATGTTTCTCTCCCATCGATGTTTCTAACTCTATCTCTCTCTCTTCCTCTCCGTAAAAAAAATCAACAAAATATATTAAAAAAAATATGTCTTTGTTTTACTATGGTTGCAAATATCAAAAAATTTCTATATGTGACACGGCACCAGAGTTAAGTTAGGGTTTTTCAAAATGCTGACACGCCGAGCTCAAAAGGTTCGCCATCACTGGCTAGTGTAACTCCTGGCTCAGAGTGGCACTCAATGTATATTGACTGAGCTGCTTTATTTGAACATGGGTCTTATATTCCTGGTTTGTAAACTTAGTGTAATAATGATCTTGAGTGGCCGACAGGAAGGTTTGAGGTACCCCACACATAAAGAACCTCTTACCATGTCTGATTGCATAGTAAGAGTTCCATCACCAGAAGCTGCATTATTATTACTGTTGTTGTTTTTAGTAGTAGGAGGAGAAAGATTATAGTTATTCAGGGTTTACACAAGGAGTTACAAATTCAGATGCCTAGGGGTTCTAAGCAGTAATTGCATCCAGCAGGCTGGTTTTATACTATCCAGTAGGAAGTGATGGGCACTTTGGTGAAATGAACTTGTAAATTCCAAATAAAGCAGGTTACCGCTACCTAGCTCTTGCCTGTTGGTACCACATGGGTACCCAGGCCCAGAACTACCAGATCTTTTGATTTCCAAGAGAAGATGAACATATGGCTTTTCATCTGACATTTCCCAATTTCTAAAAGTCGCCTAGTTATTTTAAAGGTTTTTAAAGCTCCGTGAAAAGCAAACAAAACACATTTGTCCATGGGGGCTGTGTTTGTATTCCCTGATTCTTCCGAAGGCCCAGTGTATCCCAGATCCCTAGGACCTACACTCCTTCTACTGAAAAGGGAACTAGAGGCACCCATCTTGAGCTGGTGAACTTTATTTCTGGATTTGGGAGACCATCTAGTTCAAACCAATCAAAACAACTGGGGAAAGGGTGGTGACAGTATTCTCATAATTGACCCCTCGAGAAGAACAGGGTGGGGAGGGTCAGGATAGATGCCCATGGATGCTTACAGTGTTGGCGTTACTACCAACCCAAGTGGTAAGACAATAGTGGAAGATCAAGTTTACATTGGTATCTAATTGTTTCCCAGTAGGTTTCATGGCAAACTACTTTCTGCCTGTGCAGTTAGGTTATCAATCTCCACCTAGGAGAACAGAATTATTTCCAACAGCTAGAGGGCTCCAGCAGTCCACCTTTCAGACACAAAGAGATTTGCTAACATAGTTTGAAATTTAAAAATGGATGACTCTTCATATCAATAGAGGAATGTTATCTCAACATTATTTACTCCATATGCAAAATTACTGATATGCTTTGTCAAAAATTATTTTCTTTTTTTCACTTATTTCTTCCTTACATTAAAATATTTTTCTGTATGTCATGAAGCTGGTTGATTTTATGTTAAAAGTGCTCTTCAAATTATCTAAATTACAAAGTAAATGTCTACTGATGGGTGAATAGCTGAAATGCCTAGTAATCATCTGAAGCATTTAGGTTGTTATATTTTAACTCAATTCTTATCCAGCACATCTTAGAAAAGAGCTATATATTGATCCTGATAGGTAAGAAAAATGACTCTCCACGCCACAAAAATTATATAATTCGACCATTTTAGAACTCAAACAACTTTGCAGCTTTTAGGGGTGCTCAACAAAGGAAGACTTAAGTGGAGCTTCTGAAGTTTTTATCTGCTCATCACTCCTGTTATTTTTTTTTTATCTGACATTTCCACTATCAAGTCACTTAAATGTAATAATTTAGCCTTAATTTCCAGTTTCTCTTTCTTGTGGCCTCCATTCTGCTCTAGGACATGTTTTAAAAGCACTTAGAGGCACTTAATGGACAGATTTAGCAAAATCTCCATCCTGTTTCTACAGCTCAGTCGCATACAAAAGCCAGAATAAACCCTTTCCTCCTTCTGCCTCCATCCCCTAAAAATATTGATTGTGGTCGAGGAGGGTGGGGGAGGCAGAGGGAGATTTCTCTTGTGTGAAAGCTACACAGAAAAAAAAAATGTTTTTGAATTGGTTCTTTTCAGATGCTAAATGCCCACTTCCTCTTTCTTATCAGCCACTTTACTGTACTACTGGAAATCACAGTACTTAAACAAGTACCCACACATATTTTCAGTTTCCTGAATATCTCAACCATCGCTGTTCCCAAATATACTGACTTCAGAAAAGTAAAAAATGCATTTTATTCCAGACCATTCTTTCTAATTTGCAACCCAAGTGAGTTTAAGGGAAATGCAATCCACATGTTTCTGGCCATTTCTACTGAAATACATTCATCTCAAGGGTCCTCCTCCCTTTTTTTCTTTCTTTATGAAAGTGATTTGATGTCTATGAAGCTTTTAAAAATAAATCTTGGCCTCCTTCTTCTTCTTTTTTTAAAAAGAGAGGAAGTTTCTTTGGATAAGATTAAATTAATATAAATCCTTTAGGGTTTGACTTTGGCCTCATATTTAAAAGTCATTTTTGTTAGGGAAAGTTCCAAACTGATTTCTAAATGATCAAATCATCTAGTCCAGTGGTTCTCAACCTTCCTAATGCCGCGACCCTTTAATACAGTTCCTCATGATGTGGTGACCCCCAATTTCATTGTTACAAATTGAACATCATTAAAGCATAGTGATTAATCACAAAACAATATGTAATTATATATGTGTTTTCCGATGGTCTTAGGCGACCCCTGTGAAAGGGTCGTTCGACCTCCAAAGAAGTTGAGACCCACAAGTTGAGAGCCGCTGATCTAGTCCCTCATCTTTTTATTTTTTTATCATGCCTTTATTACATCGCTTCAGGTCCTTTTTATTGTAAATCAGCCATTCACCCAGCTTATATTTCAAGTGCCAGGCCCTGTGCTCCGTCCTGGGGTACAGCCAGAACACAGCAGACGTGTTCCCTGCCCTTACAGAGCTTGGAATTTGGAGGAAGGAGATGTTAACAAAGGATTACAAAGCTGATGGGAGAAGGCCAGGGGCTAGCAGAGAAGCCTTCCCATAGTGCCCTATAAGCCAAGACCTTCAACCAGACCAAACAGGGGCTAAGTCAAAAGGCAGGTTAAGAGACCAGCAAGGGCAAAGCTCTGAGAACAGAAAGTCAATATGTCCAGAGCTTAGGAAAGTGAGGGGTAGGTACCTAATGAGGCTGGGACAGACCCCCAGGATCCTATTTCCTGTCTGTCCCTTAGAATTCATGACACATTCAGGGCCACTAATAGGAACAAAACAGAGTTGTCCCAGCCGGACACATCTCCCAGCCCAGCACTCTGTGAGCTTTTCACCTGAGTGGCACCAGCCAGCTAGAGCAAGACAAAGGCTCAAAGGGTGAGGGTACCTCTTCTGAAATCCATCACATAGATAGAAACAAATATATATTTATACAGAGCGCCTACAAAATGTATACATACTTTAACAGCAGCTGATAGCTCAGTTGATGTTTCTTTCTTTTCAGAATTAACCAGTTGGAGTTAATAATGGCAGCCAAAGTATGTATACATTTTTTAGGACACCCTTTATACACATAAATAAGTACATGTGTGAATACGCATTTATATATAAATACATACATGCGAACACACATTTACATATGAATATATATTTATCTATAAATACATATTTATTTTTATATGTGCACATATATATGAATGTGTATATGTCTTTCACATTTTATTACCTTTTGAGTGAGCCCCTCTCCCTCGCCACTGTTGCTGCCTGGAGTTTAGGCTTCTTTTTCATCACACCCTTAGACTTTGAAATAATCTCTTCTTAAGTCTCCAGGCCTCCGGCCTCTCCTTTTTCCATCTCCAAACAGCTGCCAGGATTAATCCTCCCCATCCAACAGCCACCCATGGCACCAGCACTGTATCATCCAGCCACATAGCCTTTCCTCCATCACCTCTCAATCTGTGCCATGAAACACTGGGTCAATGGGATGCTGATGGGATTTAGCCCTCAGACAGTTAAATATGTTGAAGTTCTAATCCCCAGTGCCTTAGAATACACTTTTATTTGAAACTAGGGTCTCTATGAGGTAATCAGATTAAAATGGGGTCACTAGGGTGGGCCCTAATCCAATATGATTCGTATCTGTATAGAAAGGGGAAACTTGCACACAAAGACACATACACAAGGAGAATGCCATGTGAACATGAAGGCAGGGATTTGGAGTGATGGCTCTACCAGCCAAGGAATGCCAAGGTTGGCCAGCAAACCATTAGAAGAAAGATAGAAGCATGGGACAGAGTCTCCCTCAGAGCCTCAGAAGGAAACAATCTTGCTAAAACCTCAATATTGGACTTTTAGACCCCAGAACCGTGAGACAATAAATTTCTATTGTTAAACTCATCCAGTTTATGATACTGTGTTATGGGGATCCTAGGAAACTATTATAAAGTTAAACAGTGCAAGAGTTGCAGAGTTTTTAATATGCGAATGAAGGCCCTACATCTCCAAGAAGGGATGGAGTATTTCAAACATATAACAGCAAAACCACTTTTCCCCAGTGTATTCCATGGGGATCAGTATTCTGAAGAATGCATTTTGGAAAATGCTGACCTCGTACTTTGAAATTAGCTAAGGGTTAAGGCGGAGGCTGTGCGGTGAATGAATGAGTAAAGAAGTCCACACACACAAAGTTGTAACGGACAGCCATGTAACATTCCTGGGACATCCTCCTCCAGAAAGTGAATCTATAATTGGTAGACTTTTAGGCCTCATGGGAAGTTGACTGGCACAGAGTAAGCCTTTGGGGTGACAAGTTGTTCCATTCTTTCGTCTCTTAGTATCACCTTGACACAGGACCAACTTCGTAATTTGCAGGGCTCAATGCAAAAATGAAAATTCGGGATCCTTTGTTCATAAACTATTTAGAATTTCAAAATAGTGACAGAGCATGAAACCAGGCCCAGAGCCCTTCTAAGCATGGGGTCCTATGGGCCTCCATACGTCTCATGCGCATGAAGCCACTTGTGCCCTGATTGGTCCCACAGAACCTTTTACAATGCTATGCTGCTGTCTGTTCATTTCATGAACCACATTTAGAATGTTTCCATGTTGGAGGTCCCCAAGACCACCCCCACATTCAACGCAGCGTCTAGTGTATTCACAGCTATGATTCATTACAGTGAGAAGAGACAAAGCAAGATCAGGAAGGGAAAAGGCACGTGGTGCAAAGTCCAAAGGAAAGCAGGCGTGAGCTTCCAAGAGTCCCCTCCCTGAGGAGCCACACAGGACCTGCGTGAGTGAAATATTGTCTACTAGGGAAGCTCATTCGAGACTCAGTACCCAAGGTTTCTATTGGGGGCTGGTCACGTAAGTCACCCTCTTCCTAGTGTGAAGCAAAATGCTAGACTCCCAGAAGAAAACCGAGTGTTTAACACAGACCATATTGCTTTCACAAACTGTTTAGGTACCATGAGCCACGCTTATTAGGAAATGATGGGAACCTCCTCAAATCCAAGTTCCCAGACTCCAGCCAGGGCCAATCTTGTAAGCAGACCTTTCCAAGGATAACAGTTTCAGGCCTGCTGCGTTAACTCATTTCTGCACAGTTCCAAAGGTGTGTTTTCTAAAAAGTATTAGATTTTGCTGATAAGTGTTTACACGAACAGGGAATAGTGAATTCAAGTGCAAATGAGCTTCTCTGAACACTTTCCAACTC
Organism: Myotis davidii; assembly: GCF_000327345.1. Classification (NCBI taxonomy): domain Eukaryota; kingdom Metazoa; phylum Chordata; class Mammalia; order Chiroptera; family Vespertilionidae; genus Myotis; species Myotis davidii. The sequence continues at coordinate 6,587,397 of NW_006383012.1, read as the reverse complement.
ACGCTGAGTGGACTCACTTGTCAAGGAATTCAGATTTTTTTCTGTCCAGAACTTGAAGAGGATTCCTCCCAGAAGCTTATGAACGGTGGCACACAGTCTTAGCCATCTGGTGCAGAAACCTTCTAGCTCTCAACTTGCTTAGACATGAGGTGAACGTGAGAGTTTATCAGACCTTTTTAAAAAAGTTTACGTTCAAGCATTTGAGTACTATTGGACATGGCGGAGGTCCTCCCTTTGCACACCCACCCAACGCCTGACCAGTTTCCAGAAGTTAGACTCTTTTTAAAAAATTTATATTTTTATGTATTTCAGAGAGGAAGGGAAAGGAAGAGAGAGACAGAAATATCAGTGATGAGAGAGAATCATTGATTGGCTGCCTCCTGCATGCCCCCTAAAGGGAATCGGGCAACCTGGGCAATGTGCCCTGACTGGGAATGGAACCGTGACCTCCGGGTTCATAGGTCAATGCTCAATCACTGAGCCACATCAGCCAGGTAAGAAATTAGACTCTTTTGGGGAGCTCATTGCTCATCTACTTTAGGACACCATGTCAGGGATTCATGAAGCCCCCCCCCACACACTTTTTTTCCAACCAAGGAACCACAAACTTGATCATACTAAAGTAAAATTGACCAAAAACACTTCTGAGTTAACTATCCCAAGGATGTTGAAGTTTTGTCAGGGGTCATTAATTATATTGAAGCTTTAAAGATGGGTCCACAGACACCTATCAGCAAGGTAGGAAATCATTTTGCTAGGACAGGGAGCTGTCCTGTAGACCCTGAATGGACATTCCACTCGCTGTGGGATTGGTAGTATTTAACAAAAGTCTCTGTTTTTTCTTTGAAAGGCTGAGTTGACTTGACATTCTTAATCACTTCTTAGTTTTCACAGTAATTAGAGACAGAATAACTCAGGTTAAGTCACCTGTTCCCTAATATTTTGGAGAGGCATGTAGGGGATGGGGTCTGGGGTGACTCTCCAAATTATCTAAATTTCTCTTTATCCAGATTGTGTTTGGTCTTAATCAATCTATATGAGGTCACTACCTTCATATTTCATAAGTGGAGCAATTAGAATATTCACCAATTGTTTTAAAGGATAAATTAATATTTACAACTTGTCAAGCCCATGTGCTAGGGGATGTAGAATATAAAAATTTGCTTTTTTGCATTTCAGAATATCATGAATCTTCAATAGACAGTGTGACATATGAGAAGGGACACTAGAGTTAGAATTATCTCCTTGACTAGGAAGGCAGGTGGCCTTGGGCAAGTTACTAGATAGCTCTGAGCTTCAGTTTCCTTAACTGCTCAATGGAGAAAATAACTTCTCTCCTTCATTACAGAGTAGGTATAAGGATCAAATTATGTAACTTAATTCATATGGAAGAGGTTGGAAAGCTATACGTTGAATGAGTGTGTGTGTGTGCATGCATGCTTAAAAAATAAGGGAAAGTGACTGCATTTAAGAAAACCTGCACGTTTAACAAATGATGGCAGTAACCCAGCCCCATTATGGGGAGCAGTTACTGTCATTGTCTGCATCGCTGATGGCACAATTAACTTAATTAACACCTACCTCTGTGGCAGGTCTGCTGAAATAACACTTTCCCCTTTCACGTGCCCCTGCCTTGCCAGCAAGGCATCTCCAAGTCATGCGTCTTCCAGGTAGGGAGGCCAGCGTGTTCAATGGCTTTGAGTTGGTTTGCAGAAAACAGAATTCCAGAACATCCACATGGTTAGCAGCTCACACCACCTGGAGAAAAATGAGAGGGCTCATCAAAACCTTGCAGAATAGGGCAGGGACCAGTGCACCCTCAAGGGGAGGTATGTCTGAGTGGAATGGCTGTCAGCCCATCCCTAAGAAAGCCATTCTCACCAAATCCTGAATGGCTTCCCCCAAGGAGAGCATCCCATTCAGCACAAGGTTCTAACAAAGGAGCCTTGGGTCTGTCAAGGTGGTCATAAAATAAGGGTTTTCCATCAATGAGAATGAGTCTGTGTCTGATAGGAGTCTGTAGATGGGGCACTTTGCCATAGCAGGACCTCTGCTGATTGCTTTGATTGGATGTTATACAGAACTGGAATGTAGAGACCTGAGAGGAAGGGACGTGCCACTTCCATTTTGGGTGTCTTTAATCTCATTCCAGATCTTCAGAGTAATTGGAAATATCTTGGGAATGTTCCTGCTACTCTATTAATTTCTCTTTTCCCTTTCTCTCAATTCCATGGACCCCTTTATTGTCTACCTGTCTCTTCTGATTCTGTAGAGCCTTATTTTTATTTCCATTTATGTTGACAATTCCTCTTACGCTGCCTTACAATATTATTTGATTATATCAGATATACCACTCATCAATGAGATTATACTTTCCTTCAGAGCCAGCTTTCTTCTGTATTTCCCATGGTGACCTAGCAGAGGGGCTGGCCCATGATAGAGTCTCAGTAAATTGTTGAATTGAATTTATTTTTCATTCTTTCTCTTCTTTCATTAGAAAGTGGATATCATAGTTCCACCAGACCAGCTGCAGGTATTGGAGACCCAGTGTAACACTGGCTTAAATAAGACAAGTTTATTTGTCTTGCACATCATAGTATGAAGGTGGAAGATCCAAGGTGGACAGACAGCTTTGCTCCAGGAGGTCATCTTGGGACTCAGGTCCCTCCTATCTTGTCACTCTGTCATCTCTAGTTGTTAGTCTCATCTTACTGGTCAAATGCAGCGCATAAAGCATCAGGATGGAGGACAGAGGAAAAGTATAGCGTAGGGGCTCCCATCAGAGATTCTTCACATCATTTCTGTGACATCTCATTCATCAGATCCTGGCCACGTGACCACAATGGACTTCCGTGGAAGCTGTGAAGGCTAATCTTTATTCTGAGTGGCCAGATGTCTAAATAAAAATCAGAGTATTTCTATTACAAAGCAGTGGCTTTTCAAAGATTTTAACCACGATTCACAATAAGAAAGACATTTTATATGACAATCCAATTCAGGCTCCACATGCATATAGAAATTTAAAAGATTTTTTTTTTAAAAAAACAATACTTTGTGTAATGCATTTTCACGCTTTTAGATTTTGTGAAATAAATATAGTTTATGACTAACAAATGGAGCATGTTCTGCAGTTTGAAAGGCACGACTATGGAAGTATGAGAGAGACATGCAGGGGGCAATAGGCGTTTCCACCATTGAGAAGGAAGCTTGCAGGTCTGACCCTAGGCAAGATCTTTAACCTACATTATTTGTACTGTACGTTACAGTACTAGCTACTGGGTAGGTGCGAAAGGAAATCAATCAACCAAAGCAACCTGTCCATGAATCAGTCAAGCAGTTAATGAAATCTTAGTGAAGACAGGCAAATCTCCACTGACACTTGAGACAAGATATTGAAGGCTAGAGGGACCTTTCACCAAGAGATACTCTAACAATGGGAAAAGGAGAAATCTTTTTGTCTCTTAATATGTATCTATCACTCACACAAATATCCGTCCTATTGATCCTTCTGTATTTAAAGCTTAACAGATAATGCAGATCAAAACCAAATTGGGCTCATTTTAATTCTTTGTCGTGGCCTCAAATTTATGAACTGTGTCAAGGGCAGTCTCACGTATTCGTTACGATAGTGTATCTCCTAGGCTGTTCTAATTCACTTTTGCACAAGCGTAATCTATAGAACAGATCTGTCATTCTGTCTACACTTCAAATTCGAGGAAAACTTCATATTGGGTGATGTTTTTCCCTTGACAGTTTCAACGGACTCTTGTCAGTTTTTTGACAGGGGAAAAGAAAACCAAGCACTCGAAGAACATTACACTGCATTGCCTTTCAGAGCAACAGTCTTGGATGAGATTGAAATGACTTTTAAATGATGTCACAAATAAATGCTTTCACGCAGGCCCCAGAGGCTTTGTGTTACAAGCACTGTTGGCTTAATTAGTTCTGGTGGGGACATCATCATCGGCCGCAAGCTGATTGTGTTAGTGGGCTCATACCACAGCACTTCCGGAGGTTTGGGTTTGGGTGAAGAGTGCATTTGCGTGGCATTGGCTGGAAGACGCCTGGGTTAGTGGCAGGGGAAGGACACGTGGCATTACAGAGCCTTCCATTGTTGCAGCTGGGGCCTCTGAGCTGCTCACTCCTACATGTTTGGTTGCCTTTGCTGCTTCCCTGCTTGATCGCTGATGGGAGAAGCCCCCTCCCACCCCTTCAGACCTAAAGAGCATCAGTAGAAGTCAGAAGTTTTCAGTGTCTTAAAGGCAGCTAAAAGGATGCTGAAGGGATGAGTCAGTGTTTTCCATCTTGTTTTCATTCTGTGTCCCAAATCTCATCCGGACCCGCATCTGTGATCTGTGTTTGAGAGAGAGAGAGAGAGAGAGAGAGAGAGAGAGAGAGAGAGAGAGGCTAATTACTGGACAAAGCTGGAGAGTAAGCTTCCCTCTTGCCCTTATGAAGAAAGAGTCCCTCTGGAACAGGGTTTAGGGCCTATTAGGAGAGTGATGGAGAGGAAAGACGTTCCCTTAGTGTAGCCACTCTCCATCCTTTCTGGATACAGAGGACTGAAATGTACAGGGCTTTTAATCCAGCACCTTTGGCAATCACTAGGTAAGCCATGTAAGGCCCCTGAAGATGGGGTATACTTTGCTATATATCTCAGCAATAAGACGTGACAGGCACTTTATTTCATCAGGGCTGCACACCTTGAATGCATTTTGTGGCATAAGGCCAACGCACAAATGACTTCAATGCTCCCGAAATGCAATAGTCTCTCACAGATGCATTAGAATCCTTTGCACGGGCTTATGGGTACCAAGAAATGAGAATTACTCGAAAACTAAGGAAGGAAGAGAGGTTTCCTAAGATAAATTCCTAGGGGTCAGGTACCTTGATAGCCAATAAGAAGCTGCCCTTTTCAAATAATGTTCAAAGACACATCTTAATATAGTCATCTTGGACCAGGGCTCTGGACTCTGAGAGCCACCAGCTCTTCCTGTATTGCCAAAGGGCAAGTCTGTGTCAGCACACAGGCCCTTTCCCTAGCCTTCCGGGTTTGGATGGTTACTATTTTCTTCAAAGATTCTCCTGAGTCTTGTGTGTTTACAAAAAAAAATAATAATAAAAATAAATTTAACACTCTTGGGTCAAATTGGGCTTTAAAAAATTGCCTTTGAGGATGAAGGCTCCAGAGTAGTTGTAACCTGGCCCTTCTCAGTCCTTTTCTCCCAGAGAGAGGCACGTTGCCGGATGATTAGAGAACCTCAGGTGGGAATGTCACTGTGCCTCTGGCTTCATGCCTTAAAACATGACCTAAGGCAAGCGATCATTTCCCAGAAATGAAATATGTCATATGCTCCTATTAAAGTGAGAGAGCATTCTATTACAATAATGGGTTTTGTTTAAAAAAATGTAAATGTCAAGTCCCCAAAGGAATAATACATATTTGATAGTACTATTGGAACTGGGATACCAGTAATTGCATGCGGTACTTATATTTAGTCTGGTTCCTATAGCAGAGGGGATTGATGTAAACCTTTCAGTAGAATTATTGTGTCAGAGGAAAATGAGAAACATCATCGCTCATTCCCCAGGCAATCAATATACAAGTATTGGGGTGACTGTGGATCAGTCATCGGTCTAAATGCTGTGGATTCAAGAAAAAGAAAGAACATTTCCTGCCTTCAAGGAACTCACAATCCAGTTGAAGAGACAGATAGAGCAAGTAGCTGCCATGCAGTGTGACAGCAGCTGTAGTGAAGATTCCAATGGGGCCTTGAGAGCCCAATGCAGAGAACTATCCTTTCTGACCGAAGGAGTCTCTCCTTTCCTTCGTGGCTCATTTGAGCTCAGCTGGATCTTCAAATATCAGGATGAAGGGCATAGTAGGCAGATGGAACAGCATGAGCAAAGAAGTAGCAGCAGGGAAGAAAAGCAGTGCACTTTTAGGTAATAGTGAGCGGTTTTGTAGAGCTACAGGCTTGTCAAACTGTCTAATGTCAAATACTTTGATGAACTAGTTTGCGTGAGAAACTTGAGTGATTGTTGAGCAGTATAATTTTGCCAAATGAATGTATTTTACATTATAGTTATAGGGCCAAGGCAATGAAAGCAGGAGATGAAATATCGTGTGGAATAAAACTGTCATTCTCACCATGACTCATCTGTTAACTTATGGAAATACACTTACATCAAGAAGTGCAAGAAAATTGCTCACTTCACATGCTTACGGGTGGATTGAACCTAATTTGGGAGCATTAAAACCAATTTCCCACTGAGAAAACATGTCACAGAAGATGGCATGGATTTTGATAATTATTAATAGTTTTTGATACTCCAACATCACCTTTTATCCTGAGATCAATCTCATGCACCTGGGAACAGATAAGCTCTGAGGAAACAGAGATAATCTTAGCACAGTAAGTTACACTGTGTGTCTATCTTCCATGTTCCAGTCCTCCACCTTCAGAACATAGTGGATATAGTTGTAAAGCAGTGATATTTTTTTGTTAGCTCCTACTATAAGGATTCTTAGGGTAGAGTATGGGCCATGTTTTGTTGTTTTTTAACATTTAAAAAATATATATATCTTTATTGATTTCAGAGAGGGGGAGAGAGAGAAACATCAATGAGAGAGCCTCATTGATCAGGTGCTTCCTCTATGCCCTCTACTGGGGATAGAACCCACAAGCTGGGCATGCGCCCTGCGGGGGAATCCAACCATGAACTCCTGGTTCATAGGTCAAAGCTCCACCACTGGCCCGGATGTTGTTTTTTTTGTGCACAGCTCTGCTCAGGGGGTAATCTCCTGCGACGATGGACATATTCTACGGACATACTGGTTGTGCTGTCCAGTCTGGTGGCCACTAGATACATGTGGCTATTGAGCACTTGAAACTCAGCGAGTGCTAGTGAGAAGCCACCTTTCTCTTTTCTTTATTTGAATTAATTTTTATTGAAATAGCCACCTGGCTGGTGACACTGTTACTGATGATTTATTTTTTAAAAATTTAAAAAGTTTTCAAAAAAAAAAAAAAGCTCTGTGTTCATCATCAGTAAGAATGTCATGAGGATTATTGTGTGTGAATGGTTCTGAAATACTTTTGAAACTATAAATATTTTAAAAAGAAGTCTCATATTTTACATTCGGAGAACTTTTATTCCACCCTCTTAAATGTTGATTTAAAAGATGCCTGTGGAATATGATGGTAACACAAAGTCACTTCTAAACCAAGAGCACAAAAGGTGTGGTTGATGTCCTTAAATGAAATTTTATTCCATTAAATCACATGTTCAGAATGATGGACACTCATCCATCCACTGAAAACTGGGATTCCAATTCCTGATTTTCCAAAGGGAGATGTTCACCTCCACTTATAAATGGGGATTTCTCTGGTTTGTGTGTGAAAATGTGGGAACAAGCTTATATAAGGTGAAGAAACTGGTTGCAAGATTTAATGACGTTCCCTCTCAGTCCACCCTGTAACTTAGACTGTTAGCAACCGCAGGGGAAAGAGAAGTTAAGTAGCCCCTGGTCTGAACCATCTGTCCAGAAAATGTGGCATATGTCTGCTTTGTTTACTCAAAACCAAGTGTCAACTGATACACTGAACGAAAAATCCACGTATGGTGCAACTGTGTGTGGGGGCGGGGGGCGGGTGCTGGATGAGGAAATCAATCTCATTCCTGCCGCAGAGGAACCCGTGCACAAGAGCATAGATAGACCCTGGGGACGGCCGGGGGTTGGGGGGCGCACACCGAGACGCACACCCCTTCCCAACAACGCACTGGAGCTGCTGCCGCAGCTGTGGGGCACGCCTGGCTGACAAGTAGTTGAATGGAGAGCAAAGCGTCCCTCCCCTCCCCTCCTCCTCTTCTCCCCGCCCTTACACCCTGGCCTCAAACTTCAGCCAAAGCCCCTGCCCTTTTCAATTAACCCCCCTCCATCAAAATGAGCGCTTCTTTTCTCTCCTCCGCAGCCCATTGTCTGGTGTGATGGGTTTGCAGATTTGACAGCTGGGCGCTCCCAGACTTAATTCAAACTGGGTTTCCCAGAGATATGAACTTGGACATCACCAAGGATCTCCAACACTAGCCCTGAGCGTCCTGACCACCATCCTCCACTGTAGGCTTTTCCCCAGACCCCCTGTCTAGACCTGATGTAGATTTCGGTGCCCCGGGAGCCCCTGGGCATGCGGGGAGGGGAGCATGCGTTCAGGGGGGGCTGGGGGGGGGCAGCAGCTAGACTGAGAGCCAGTGGTCCCAGGGATTGGGGTGAAGGATTGGGCTGTTAAATGAATTATTTTAACATTTACTCTTGAAACAGCCAAAATAGAAGTCCGCTTATAAATTTCCCAAAGCCAGGTCCGAGGTGGTTTAAAAGGCACTGGGTTCCGCTTTGTCTCCTTGTTCAAGCTCCTGGACAGAGGGAGAGAGGCTGTGTGTGCCTGTGTGAGTGTGAGTGTGAGTGTGTGCGCGTTGGCCTGCATGAGTGGGTGGGTGCACGCAGCCATCCCGGCTCGGAGGGCCTGGGTCTGAGTGTGTCCTTAACGCGCCAAGTCTTGAGTCACAGCCGCGAGTGACGTGGGGGAAAACTTTGTGTCGGGAAGAAAGGTCTGGTTTCATTGCAGTGGGGAGTAAGAGTCCTCGGGCACGATGCCCTTTGTGTGTGTGCGTGTGTATGAGAGAGAGAGAGAGAGACAGAGAGAGAGAGAGAGAGAGAGAGAGAGAGAGAGAGAGCGCGCGAGCTCGCAGCCGGCTGGCTGCATAGCGCTGTGTGCTCTGAGTGCGCGTGTGGGTCTGTCCCCGGGTCCCACCGCAAGCGAGTGTGTCTTTCTGCGGCGTCCCTGCGGGCGAGTATCTGAGGGGGTGACGGTGGGAGGGAGAAGGAGCAGGCCGGCGGGGGGTAGGGGGGTAGGGGGGGTGCTGGCAAAGAAATCTGGTTTCCGAAGCTGCTATCCTCCGAGCAGCTCCCAGGAACCGCTGAGATCCCTAGCCAGCATCCGAGCCCTAGGGGGCTCTGCTCGGAAACCGTTCTGGCCCCACTAGATCCTCTGAGATCCCGGAGATGACCGCATCTTTCTTCCTAACGCAGAGCAGTGAGCCCGGAAAGGGGCGGAGGGGCGGGGACACCCCCTGAAATAAATAAACTGGTTCCTTGCTGCAGCTGGACACGGTCCGTTGAGTCCAGGTTGGTGGCATTTGGAGAGTTTTCTCATTCTGTCAATTTGGGGACCTATCGCTGCCCCCCCACCCCTCTCCCCCTCTGGCAGGCGTCCCTCAACTTTGGGGCCCGCGGGTGCGCGCGGGTTCCACATGCATCTAAGTTCTCCATGCTGGATTTTTGTCCATGCCATGCAAACCGTTATGATTTCTCGCACTCATAAGAGAGATTAGTATTATCCTTGTTTTTAAATTTTATGGAAATACAAGGGCACAGTATATACTTTGTGTCTAGCTCGTTTCACTCATTACTATATTTGTGTAATTCATCCATGTTGTACATGATGTTAATTTTGTTCCTTTTTGGTACATGTATATCATTTCACGAATATTATTTCTGTATTGATTATACTCTGCTGATCATTCAGGTTGCTTTGACGTCGAACTACTTGAAAATGTGATGTTCTGGGCAATCTATTACATATATTTTTCAATATGACCATAATGCTATGTGGTGAATGCTGAAGAATTAGAATGCTAGGCCATAGGGGCCATATTCTATTTTAACCTCCTCAAAAGTCAATATTTCACACTTTGCTTTCGAATGCAATTTCTTGTTATGGCATCTCTAGTATTACAAAATATTCTCTGCATTCTCTGCCATTATTTTCAAAGCACAGGCACTCTTTCTCTTGTAAACCTTCATTTACACATCCCCAGATTCTGTAACTATTGTCTCACATTTTGGAAATATACTAACTGCTCTAGTCTCAAAGACAATATTCTTAGTGATAACATTCCTTATCTAAACAACATAATTTATAAAGCACGTCAGTCCATTATTATTGATAATGCAAGCTACACATTATGCAATAAATATGTGCTGAATG
>NW_006383012.1:6576957-6577237 GCF_000327345.1 Myotis davidii | reverse complement strand
CTGTACTTCGCGCTGCCGCTTCTGGGTAAGTCGAGGCCGCCGCCAGCATCCCGACCCTCTCGGAGTCTCTCCCGGGAGTCCCCGCGGCGCGGGGTGCGGTGGGGGTGGCGAGGGGGGGCTAGTTCCCTTTTGGGGAAGGGGATTCCGAATCTTCGGCACCTCAGGCTGGGAGGCGGTGTCGACGCGCACTGGCCTGCAGCTTCTCGTGCTCGGTTCTGCTTTTTGGTGGCTTTCAATGGCCTGGCCTGGGGGGACTAAAGGGGTGCCCTCCAGCCCGGGA
>NW_006383012.1:6574087-6576441 GCF_000327345.1 Myotis davidii | reverse complement strand
TGAAGGAGCAGACCTGCAGCACCAAGTACCGCACGCTGAGGCAGTGCGTGGCGGGCAAGGAGACCAACTTCAGCCTGACGTCCGGCCTGGAGGCCAAGGACGAGTGCCGCAGCGCCATGGAGGCCCTCAAGCAGAAGTCGCTCTACAGCTGCCGCTGCAAGCGCGGCATGAAGAAGGAGAAGAACTGCCTGCGCATCTACTGGAGCATGTACCAGAGCCTGCAGGGTACGCGCCACCGTTGTCCTGTCCCCCCACCACCCAGGCCCGCGGGCCCCTCACCAGGTCGGGCTGACCTCATCCTCCACTCCCTTCTCCCAGCTGCAGAGTGAGGACCGCTCATTGGCCCCCAGGGACTGCAGCAGCTGGTGTTTGCTGCCTGCCCAGCTGGATTGTTGGGGCCTGGTTGTTGGAAAACCCATTATGGGTGAGGGGGACACCCCGGGACCCCGCTGACTTCTTTGAGATCTGGTCAGAGCTTTGAGTAGGAGGGACTCCATTAAAGGCCACCCAAGGGACGGCCACTTCTCTGTAAGGAGAGTTGGCTTCACAGAATAATTATTTAGACTTGCCCTGCGTCCTCCCTGGAGTTTCCCTCTTTATTCTGTCCTTCTGTCTATTCTGACATAAGAGAAAGAATTAAGTGTTAAAGGTCCAGTAACATCTATTCTATCTTTACCCATCCCCTCCTCCCCTTCAAACTGATCAAAGGCTTTGATGTGGGAAAAAACATTTGTCATCTTAGATTAGCTGAGTCTTGAACCAGCTGGTGTGGTTCAACCTCGGTTAACATGGATGTGGCTCAGAGGGGGAAAGGCCCACAGACATTCACTTTGATCGATGTGGCTGTGTTTGTAAATCTAAGGCAGACACCCAGTGCGCTCATTCTCCACCGAGACTTCACATCCGAAATCTGTAATAAACGGAATTGACCTATCAGCTACCACTTCCCTCCAGAACCTACTGATGAAACCTGTTTCAAAGACCGCCTGTTTAATGGCTAGGGTGCCGGCTTTCTGACCACACACCATGTTTCTGGAGCAAAGGAATGAATGGGGGGCCTCCTTTGAGTCACCTTCTTTCCATTGGCTCCTGGAGGCGAGCGCGACACGTGATATCACTGGCTTCTTCCTCTCTGATTTCATTCCTTTGCAGAAGTGGGAGAGAGTTCTGGCCAAATCAGGCTGGGTTGCTCTTCAGTGTTTTCATGGCACTCTGGGGAGAGCAAGGACAACAAAGGCAGAGGGAATGAAAAAAAAAAAAACAACCAGAGCCAGATAGAGGCATGTGAAGTCTTTGAAAGTTTCAGCATCTTTTTGTTACACAATCATAACATAATTAGAATTCAGATTCAGTAACAAAAAACTGCCTGGAATATGTCTGTGTTCCAGATCTGAGCCCAATCTTCCTGTTGTTTTTAGGAAATGATCTGCTCGAAGATTCTCCCTATGAACCAGTCAACAGCAGATTGTCTGATATATTCCGGGTGGTTCCCTTCATACCTGGTAAGCGGATTTATACTTCTACTCTGGGGCCCTGGCCTGCGTGAAATGCATTGGCTTGCATTCTCTTTGGCTCTCAAACGGCGAATGAGGAGGTAGTTGAATGGCGCAGTGTTTCTGGGAAATTAGAAATAGGATGATGATAATGAAGAGGCAGAATGACTAGACATGATTGTATGGCTTGAAAGTCATTCTCTAAATGAAGTAATGTGGTGTGGTGGTTTGGAAGAGGTTGGAGGGAGGTGACTTGGTTGAATTCCCCCCCCCCCCACTAAAATACGATTGGCCGACTCTTGCAAAGGGAATGCGGGTTCTGTCTGTAGGTGGCAATAGTATTCTCTTCTTTATGTGTCAGACACAGTGCTTCCCTGAAATGGGATCTGTTTAAATGATGCCACTTACTTTATGAGATGTCTGAAGATCATCTGAGATTGTTGAAGAATTTTGGATTTATTCATTTGTCTGCCTTTGCTTTAAAAGATTAAGCTCTGCCATTTGTTAACAGTTCTTTTGTCTCTAATTGTTCCTGAGCCAGTGTGTGTGCATATGTAAGACACTGTATTACTGCCCCGGTGGCCCTTTACAGAGTAGCCTTGCTTCCCAGGGCATGTTTTTTCTGTCCTTGCAGTTCTACGTTTGACTTGGAAATCAACCTAGATTTAGAATTAAGTTGTTATAACATCTGCGTTCAGAGAACCGCATAAATAATGAGCGAAGCAGTAATCTCTCTTCATGATGCACAGACTTCTGTCTGATGTTGTCTATATTTGTTTATGGTGAAGGCATTTTCTCAAGTATATATAGAGCCATCACAAATGACATGTTTTCAGTGGTTATGCATGGTGGTTAATGTTG
>NW_006383012.1:6554647-6574014 GCF_000327345.1 Myotis davidii | reverse complement strand
TTCCCTACAGAAAGCCATAGAACCACGGGAGTGTGTAAATATTGAGCGTGTGTGTGGGTGTACTGGAGATACATTTACTCATTCACAAACATCCACTGAGCACCTACTATGTCCTGGCCGTTGGGGTTTTGGCAGGGAGCCAGGCAGATGTCTCTGCCTTCATGAATCTTAGAGGCAGCCAGCAACTGACATTTATCAAGCCCTTATACTATGCCAGGCACTGTTAACATCTTCACATCATTAACTTATGTAATCATCATCAAGTGTTTCTTAGGTATTCTTGTTTCCATTTCAGAGATGAGGTGGTTGAGGCAGAATGAAGTTAGGAAACTCAGTCCAAGAATCACAAAGCTCCTAAGTGGAGGAACCAGAATTTAAACCCTGGTTTGTTTGGTTCCAACATTGTGTAATGTCTGCCCCTAGCTACTCAGTGTGTGGGCCTCAGAACAGCCCCAGAGTCATCTGGGAGGTGGTTAGGAGTGTGGAATCTCAGGCTCTGTCCCAGGTCTACTGAATCAGAATTTGCATTTCAAGAAGATCTCTGGGCTCAGTGCTTCATGTGCTCATGAATCTTTCGAAGCACTCCTCTACATTATTCTGTCTGTCTTTGGTTCAGAGGAAAAGTGTGTGTGTGTGTGTGTCTGTGTGTGTGTGTGTGTGTGTGTGTGTTTTGGGATAAGATATATGGGTACAAGTTTAGTATCAGGCATTCATACGTTATCCTGGAGAATGCCGAAAATTTTCACTCTAAATCCCTACTAATGCTGTCTGTCTCCTTGGCTCAGCTGGGACAGGTGTTGGTGACCATCTGGGCTCTTAGGGGATCAGGTCTGTAGGAACTAGGATGGGGTGTGGTAGATGGGATACTGGAAGTGAACTTGGCCTGCCTAGTGCTTTTTTTTGTTTTGTTTTGTTAATCCTCCCCTAAGGGTAGTGTGTGTGAAACCTCACCCAAGGATACTTTTTCCATTGATTTTTTTTTTTTTTAGAGAGAGAGTAGAAGGGAAGGAGGGGTGGAGGAAGGCAGGTGGAAGGAAGGGAGGTGGAGAGACAGAGAGAGAAAGAAAGAGAAAGAGAGAAACATTGCCTCCTGCAGGTGCCCTTAGAAAGAGAGAAACATGGATGTGAGAGAGACATTGCCTCCTGCAGGTGCCCTGACCTGGGGCTCGGATTTGAACCTGTACCTCAGGTATGTGCCCTTGACTGGGAATTGAACCCGTGACTCTTCGGTGCACAGGCTGACACTGTAACCACTGAGCAACACAAACCAGAGCCTTCCTAGTGTTTTTGAAGGGCAGTGCCTTTTGCCTGCTGTCTACCCCATGGATGTGTTACCTCTCAGTCTTTGTACTGATGCCTGGAAGGATATGGACCTTCCCATGGACAGTGAGAGGAAAGAAGTGGATGAAGAGGAAGGGCCATTGGGTTATCATTTCAGAACTGCTATGGGACTTTAACAGTCTCATTTTCCCTCACTGCATCTCTCTTCTCTTGGTATAATGAGGCCATAGGAGTGAATAATCTCCAGTCCTAACAGTCCATGATTCTGAGGGAAGATCAAGGCCACTTCTAGAATGTCTCCACTGTGCTCTTGCATTGTCTTTTCAGCCCTTGTCTTCATGACTCACTCCAAGTGGCTGGGTCATTCTCAGATACCGCTGGTTTATCTGCATTTCTTTGATGAGTACAGGAGATTCTTCTGAACCAACCAAGTTTTACTCATTCACTTTTGGATCTCTCCCTCCACCAAGTGTCTTTTCATAGCAAGTGTGATCCTGAATGTGAGAACCCAGAAGTCATGATGAATTAATCAGAGCCTGGAAGGCTTTGTCTAGAACTACATTTTATATCTCAAGGGCATTGAATTTAGGTTCCAGCATTAATGAGCTTTGACTTCTGACAGTGACTCTGGGCTTTAAGTGGGTATAGGAAAGCCAAATGGAGCCGAGAGGGTTTAAGTCATTGAATAATGCATATTACTCAGCTTGGCGTTGGTAGGATGGAGAAGGACAGAGGAGCAGGATGATAAATGTTGCTTTTCATGGCTTGAATCTGAGTTTCTAGAACATCTCTTCTGTCTTGAAAATCTCTCGGAGGAAACCAGAACAGGGCCTCTGCTGGCAGATATGGCAGCCGTCAGAGTTTCCATATTTGGTTTTCCCTGGCCCATGTGAAGAGAATGTTTATCCACATACATTAAGCATGAGCTGAACCTCTCACCGAACAAGACATGTTTGACATCCTTGAGTTTCCATTTTCTTTCGACTCCTCAAAACCCACAGTCAACTTCGCCATTGTTTACTTGATCACCAGTTAAAGGCCATGTGGAGGTCAAACTATCATCTGTGCCGAAACCTGAGCTGCAGAAGGGAAATGAGGCAGCCTAGTCAGGGAGAACTGTGGTGGGAGATTGGGGGGGACCACTCTTGTGGAAATGAGATAGCAGAAGTGTTTGGCCTCTCAGGCACTTTTAAAAAAAATCTTTATTGTTGAGATTATTACTGATGTCCCTCCTCCCCATTGTCCTCCTCCACCCAGTTCCCACCCCACCCCAGGCCTTCTCCACCCTATTGTCTATGTCCATAGGTAATGCATATAAGATCTTAGTTTAATCTCTTCCCACACCCCCAGCACCCTTCCCTTTGAGAATCGTCAGTCTGTTCCATTTCCATGCCTCTGATTCTACTTTATTCACCAGTTTATTTTGTTCATTAGATTTCTTGTTCATTTATTTTGATTTTTTAGATTCAATTGTTGACAGATATGTATTGGTTGCCATTTTGTTGTTCATATTCTTGATCTTTTTCTTCTTCCTCTTAAAGAATACGCTTCAACATTTCATATAATAGTGGTTTGGTGGTGATGAACTCCTTTAGCTTTTTCTTGTCTGTGAAGCTCTTTATCTGATGTTCAATTCTAAGTGATAACTTTGTTGAGTAGAATAATCTTGGTTGTAGGTCCTTGCTATTCATCACTTTGAATATTTCTTGCCATTGTCTTCTGGCCTGCAAGTTTCTGTTGAGAAATCAGCTGACAATTGTATGGGTATTCCCTTGTAGATAACTTGCTGGTTTTAAGATTCTCTTTTTGTTTTTAGCCCTTGGAATTTTAATTATGATGTGTCTTGGTGTGGTCCTCTTGGGTTCCTCTTGTTTGGGATTCTCTGTGCTTCCTGGACTTGTAAGTCTATTTCTTTCAACAGGTAGGAAAAGTTTTCTGTCATTATTTCTTCAAATGGGTTTTCAATATCTTGCACTTTTTCTTCTTCTGGCATCCCAGAAGGCAAATTTTGGTACACTTGCAGTTGTCCCAGAGGCTCCTTACACTATCTTAATGTGTTTTTTTTTTATTATTTTTTTCTTTTTTCTCTTCTGGTTGGGTGTTTTTTGCTTCCTCATATTGCAAATTGTTGATTTGATTCTCAGAATCCTCTACTCTACTGTTGAATTCCTGTATATTATTCTTTATTTCAGTCAGTGTGCTTAGTGGGCTGTGAGCACAGTTTTGTTGTAGTTGAGATTTAATTGCTGTTGGTGTCACTGGGAGGAGTTGACCTCTAGGCCAATTGCCTGTGAGAACCAGCTGTGACTACAGTGGGAGAGCTGCTGTGTAGGAGACACCCCTATGGAGCAGGACTTGCTTCAGTGGGGCTTTGGTGCTCACTGAGTCTGCGCTTGAGTGTGTTGCTTATTGATGTGTAGAGCCGTAATCTGGTATGGTTTGACACTGACGGCTCTTGGGTCTCCAGGGAGATGCAAAGTCAGCCACTGTCTGGGGCCAACCTGCAGGAACTACAGAGAAATCTGCAGATTCCTCCTCTTTGTATTGGTTTTGGAAGTGCCCAGATGAGGCTCAGCTATGAAGCAAGGTAGGCTGGTGCTGGTGCTGAGTCTTAGGCCTTTTCTTGATAGGTTTTGGGCTCCCTGACGCAGCTGCAGCTTGTTTTACAGGTTTTAGCCTGAGCAAGCACAGGCCATTTATATGCAAAAGCTGCTACACACAGCTTGGGTGGGATTGTAAACTGGATGAGGCTGGGTCTTAGGGAATCACCAGGGCAGAGCAAACTTAATTGGCTGTCAGTTAGCCCTGTGAGACCTGGGAGAAAGCTGCCCCCGAGTTCCTGCCCTGATGCCAGACAATCCAGTTTCTCCTCGTCTGTGTCTGTGTTCACCAGAGCCTCATCCTGGTGCTGGAGCTCAGAGGAAGCAAGACCTTGTAAGTTCAGTTCGTGGTGCCGGCCTTTTAAGAGGAACAGCTGAGTCTCCAGCAGCCTCTGTGTCACTGAGCCCCAATCCACACTGGTTTTTACAGCCCTTAGTTCTTACTGCCCATAGGGACTTCTTTTCCCACCTCTGGGACCCGGAGCTGGGGGTCTGGTGTGGGGCTGGGATGCCTTGTTCCTCCAGGCGGCCCCCGCAGAGACCATCCCCCTCCCCATTAAAAAAGTGATCCCATGTGGGTGCCGGACTAGTCCGTTCCACACCTCCTTACCTCCTGCCAGTCTCAGTGTGCTTTCTTCTTTACTTCTCTAGTTGTAGGACTTCATTCAGCCCACTTTCCAGTGGTTCTGGATGATGGTTGTTCTGTATTTTAGTTGTAATTCTGATGTAGTTGTGGGAGGCGGCAAGTACAGGCATTCACCTGCGCCGCCATCTTCAAACCTCCGCCTCTCAGGCATTTTAAAGGGCCCCAGGAGGTGCCTGCACTGTGGGTTGATGCCGGTGTAGTTCTTAGGGATCTCAGACATGAAGAATCAGGCAGTGAGAGGGAGTGCACAAAGGAAAAAGTGAGCCAGGATAAGAGGGTGTTGGAGAAGAGAGAGCCCAGTCTAGGGGGCCACCAGGGGGCACTCAGAGGAGCCACCCCTGGTGTTTCGCATGTACGTCTCTGGCAGCCATGACTCTCAGCTCTTTAACCTTCATTCTGCCTTTTATTTTCTTCTTCACGGAAGTTCAAGAAACAGCAAGAAGTAAATAGTGATTTGAAAGGAAGATGAACTTGTTGGCAATGATTTTGGACTCTCTGGAGGGGGAGACAAAGCAGAGAGAGATTTTGAAAGTAGAGGGGGGGCGGTGCCAAGGAAAGCCTGAGGATGGAGGATCAGAGGGGGAGGATGTAAGCACCTCCACGGGCAGCCAGCAGAAAGGAGGGCTTTGAGGTTTAAAACTATTGATTAGGAGGTTGGATTTTATAGAGAAGAGTCAAGAGATGCCAGACCTTCTTAGAATATAATAGAAGTTGGTGGAATTGTAAACAAGAATCAAGTGGATAGATCCCCGGGAAAGAGCGATATTAGGATCTGAACAGCCTCAGTCTGATTTGCTGGAAGACAAAGTTCCAGCTCTCTGGCTCTGTCATTATTTCCTGCCAAGTCCTGGGGGTGGCTTAGACCTTCCCAGGAAGTCTGAGCATCTTGAGTTCGGTCCCCAAGGAATGGTTTGCTCTAGGACAGTGGTTCTCAACCTTCTGGCCCTTTAAATACAGTTCCTCATGTTGTGACCCAACCATAAAATTATTTTCGTTGCTACTTCATAACTGTAATGTTGCTACTGTTATGAATCGTAATGTAAAGATCTGATATGCAGGGTGGTCTTAGGCGACCCCTGTGAAAGGGTCGTTTGACTGCCAAAGGGGGTCGCGACCCACAGGTTGAGAACTGCTGCAACTCTCTTTTGAATCTGGCTCCTTTTTTTCTGAATGATGCTATGAGCAATTAGCCACACGTAGCTTCTCTGTTATAATGTTCCATCCTATTTATGTTACTATTAAAAAAAAACTTTCTTAAATTTTTCTACATGTTGAAGAAGAGCCTTAGGAGGTCATCTGCTGTCTTGCCAAATCATGATCATAGAGAAGGGTTTGTAAATGCCAGCTGCTAGGGGTGTATAGTGGTCCTTTCCTTTCCACTCAGCTCTCTAAGATAGCTAATTATCTTTCCTGTTATCTATGCTGGCATATGGTAAACTCCTTAGCACGCCAGCTTGGCCCCACCACCTCCTCTCCACTGACGTTCACTGAGCAATCCATCCCCCAGGGACTTCACTGTCTTGTAGCTTTGCGCATGGTTTTGCCTCTGTTTGGGAAGTCTCTATTAGTTCTTCAAGGCCAAGATCAAATTTCATCTCGGAGGGCCACGCTGCAATTCTCCCTGACAGGCACTTCCACTCGGGACTCTTTCATGCTGCGTTTTGCTCTTGCCTTTATGGTAGCTGTTAATCACAGCATATTGAGAGGACTTATTTATGTGTCTGCCTTTCCCACTACAAAGCCCAGGACTTGCACATTATGCTGGGCGTCTTCTCAGCATGGAGCATCCTTCCTGGCCCTGAGCAGGCATCCCATTAACCATGGGTGTTTGAATATCAGAGAAGAAGGGCCTGCTGTGACCCTTTGCTTTTATAGAACTGAAGCTCTGAGAGGACAAGCAGCTTGGCCAGGGCCACACTGCTTGAGGGTAGCCTCCAAGACTTTTGCCAGGACATGTCGCTCCTTAGAGGAGACCATTGTTGGCTCCTTTCTGTTCTGCGTATTCTCTGGACAAATTTTATCCATCCCTAGGACTTCAGTCTCCACTTACACCCATGACTTAGAGTCTTCCCTCCTATTCCAACCTCTCTTGGGCTCTAAACCGGTTATTTCCAACAGAGTTCTGGATGACTCCATCTGGATGTATCTCAGTTACTCCAAACGCAGCACATCCACAATGGATCTCATCATCTCTCCCCTTTTCTCCTAACACTCTTCCTTCCCCAGTCTCCTGTCTTACGTAATGGCATTATCTGTCTAAATGCTAAGCATTGGGGTCATCTCCACCCCCTCTACCATCTCATGCCTAAGCTGGACCCATCACTAAGTCCTGCTGCCCTCTCTCCATTCCTGTCTTATCTCTCACTTGAACTTTGCCCTGGCCTTGTTATTGTCCTCTCTGTGTCTAGTTTCTCTCAAACCCACCTGGTCTCCTCACTGGCAGGTCTTTTCCTAGCAGCTTGGTGACTTGGCTTCAGTCTTCCTCCTTAGGTTTCTCTATTAATTGATCTTCGGTCTCACTCCAGCCACCCTGTGTCTAAACAAGCTGGGTTGACCAGCTGCTGTCCCAACAGTGGCCTAGGCAGCTTCGTGACTCTCCAGCTGTGGACCTGCTGGTGCTGGACGAAGAACATATGCTCTGGAGTTCCTTCCACCTGGGTGCCTCTTAGCTCTCACTTTGTAGGTCATTTGCATTTACTGTGCCTCAGGCTCCTTAGATGTAAAATGTGATGTCGGTAACTCCTACCTTATAGGTTCTTGTGCATTAAAGATGCAGTATGTAAAACACCTAGAATAATGCCTGGAACATAGCTGGTTCTCCATAAGTCTTGGCCATTTTTAATGCTGTGCCAATGCCGTGATCGCCATTGACTTGCTCCTGACTCCAGACTGGGACTCTCTCCAGCAAACCCTATTCCCTGATCTTGGAACAATGATTCTATGTCCTAATAAGGAGAGCAATCCCCAAGCTTTAAGGAGGCCGCTCATAAACCACCTGGGACAAGAAATGAAAAACCTACCCTCTATCCAGCGGGCCCTGTGGGAAAGATCTGAGTCTTCAGAACCCAGTTTGAGTCTTAACTCCCCTTGGTGGAAGGTCTCCCCGCTGCTCAGAACCCCCCTGTTCCTTCGGGGGCCCCTCCTTATGCTCTTTGGTCGGAGGTGAGTTGGCTGTAGCTGGGGGTCACGGGGTGGGAGCTCTTCCTGTGCTTCAGGTTCCTGTGACCAGCCTTCCCTTCTCAGCTTGACTGGTTCCCCTTCTCCCGACCTCTCCCCATAAATCTCCTCTGCAACGCCCCTCGGAGCAGGAAGAATTACGGCTCCCGGAGAGGGCCTGCCGCACAGCTGGGAGCTGCTTCCGTCCCCACGGGCTGGGCTAAGGACGCGTACATTTCACTTTCACAGGCTACTACTTTTGGTTTTTATTCTCTCCCTCTCCCGCCCCTCAAGAATCCATTTTTATTGTAGAACAGTAAGATATTACAAACAGGTCAAAAAGGAAAATGAGCTGAAATCACCTACAGTGCAGGTTCCCAAAGATAATCGCTGTAAACAGGTTGATATGAGCCTTGTGGATTTTTTCCTATATATGAATGTGTTTGTGTATGTATGTATATGTGTGTGTGTGTGTGTGTGTGTGTGTGTGTGTGTGTGTGTGTATGGGGTCATATTCCACACATATTTTCTGATTGTCTACCTGATGACCCGAGGAATCTCTGTCTTCTTGTGACACTGACCACTTCCTAAAGGCCAATCTTATTATGATGATGAACTGTCAGCCTCACGAAGTTTGATGAATAAAGCAGCAGCTCATCCCACTATCTCAGTCCTCATGGCGAAGGCCTCAGTGTCCCAGTGAAGGCTGTGAAGGTAGAGACAGCTAAACATTTTGCATCGAGTGACTGTAGGCCCTGTTACCAGGAGAGGGGAGATAAAACACCAGTGAGTGACAAGTAATCGTATGAACTAAAGATTGTTACAAGGCTCAGAATTATTTATAGCCAATATGTCTGTCCTCATTTCTTCTCCTTAGTTCTCCAAAGGATTGCTTTCTGCCATCTCTTAATTTTCTGCTGTCGAAGGTTATTCTTTCCAAAGGATGTGCTTTTTGTGGTTGTTGTTCTCTGGGATACAGTACCAGATTCTCAAGAGAAAGGATCAAGTCAGGATTGTTTGACCCAGAGAGCACTGGTCCAAGAGTCAGGCTTCCAGCTTCCCCCCTAACCAGCAGGGTGACCTTGGGCCAGTGCCTTCCCTTCCTGAAGGGCATCCTTTTATTTAAAAAAAGGGCATGGGACAAAAGTCATCTTTACCTGTTTTCCTTCCGTCTCCAAGGGCCTGCTGGGTGAATCTTGGGTGATTCTGAGACTTACTGTTCTCCTTCTAGCATTTTCTTCAGACCAAAGAAACTTGCCCTCTTGGCATTTTTAGTTACCATACTAATAACATTTGTAAACCCTGATTTATTAAATATATACCTTACTCTGAACCAGGATATATTTATAGCAGCTCATTTGAATACAGGGAAGAAGATAAAACAAAATAAGAAATAGGGAAGTGGAGAACAGAGTAGGAAGGAGAAAAACGCAGCCAGGAGTGAGTCCAGTAGACAACATGCCTGTCATAAGATTGTATTTAAACAAATTAAATGGTCGGAAGTGCCGTGTTTGTTTTGCAAATAAATAAAATCAGTGGATTGGAGCTGCCGCGGGACTTTCGGAGATCATTCTAGTCCAGTCCCCTTCTTTGATAAGAAAACAATTCCATACATTTCTAGGACAGGGGAACATAAATTGTCTAGGACAGTGATGATAAGTAAAGTTAGGTGTGTGTGTTTTTAAATTGGTACTTGAAACTCCACATCCTGGCATTTCCTCACCTCTTTTAAATGGCCCTTTACCTGTTCAGGTCTGTGCCCCCTTTAGGATGCCACGCGTTGTTTGTTCACAGTTAGGGTGAGAACCACAGCCATGGACTATAGTTATGGGGCCGGTATCCATTGTTTCGGGATTGTTTCCAAGGGTTAATTAATAAGCCTTTGTTTGGCAACAGAAACCAGTGGCTGGAACGTTAGTTTTCATATCTTTTGGCTCCCTTCAGAGTTTCCTGCAAGGAAACTGAGAAATTATTTGTTGCCTTAAGCCTCCCCCTAGCCCTCAGATTTAAAAAAAAAAAAAATCAATCCTCTATCTGGAATTTTTGTTAAAGAAGCTAACCACTTCCCATAATTTAGAGACTCAACTAGCTGGGTCAGTGATGAAAACAAATGGGTGATTTGCATAAGGGGCTAATTTATTATGTCCCCGGGGCGTTTCTTTCATCTCTCCTTCCTTTCTAATTAATGTTCTGAGAGGGCCTATCACTCGTATCAGAAATTAGGGATGAAGGCGGCTATTGTTAACCTTTATTCTTATGATTTTTTTATCTCCTGTGATCTTTTAACCATTTTCATATCCAGGGACTCCTGTAGACAGGGCGGGGAGTGCATGGAGGGAGTTTAGGGGTGTGCTGTTTTATGATCTTTATTCAAAGAGTTAGGTTGTTGCAAAAATAAAAGCGACTCAGGAGATCTCTCCAACCCCAGAGGGATTTGCAAAGCCTACAGCAGGATACAACAGTGGTGCAGAATTATTTCGAAAACTGAGCCCTCCGAACATCGGTATAAACATGTATGCACACAGAGGTGGATACATTTGTACAGTCTATCTGCCTGCTCACGTGGGCATGGATTTATGGTGTGTGTGAGTATGGATGTGTATATTATTCAACATTTTGCCTCGAAAAGGTCTCCCTTGTCACGTGTCTCAGATGGTTCTGGCTGTGACAAAGGCAGCTGTGTGCGAGAGAGGGTGACACAGCTGAGGAAAGGCAAGAGAACAAGCAATTTCTTCGAAAATCAATTGCAATTTACTCCTACTAAATTGGCCCAAGGTCCGCCCCGTTCAAGCATTAGCATATGACAGACTTTTAATCATTTGGTCAAATGGCCTATTTTTGGTCAAACCACAGTTCCCTCTGGGACTCTGCCTATCCATCCCAGAGCTTTGTGAGCTCCAAACCTGCGCTCTCTTTAAAGGGGAGGTAAGTGTAGGGAGAGGAAAACCCATGGGAGGCTCTGCAGAGTGCCCTGCCCTGGGCAGCCTGTTCCTGGGTATTATTTCCTTTGGGTCCCCAGCCACCGCTAAAAGCCAGGACGCATCTCTGATTTCTGAGGTGGAAACCTGAGCTCAGAGAGGTTGAGTGACTTTCTCAGGGCCACACAGCTGGTAAGTGGAAGAGTTCAGATTCACAGCCTGTTCCTGCATCTCCAAAGCCTGTGCACTTTCTCCTGTTATGGGCTGAGATTTTAAGCACAAAGCGGGCTAGTTTATTAAGGATTAGATATCCAGTCCCTTCTCTCCCTCCTCATTCCCAGTTTCTTCTTCCCTGTCTCCCACCTGAGTCCCTGTTTGACAAAGGGCCTTTGGAGTTGAAATACACGCCAATAACGATTATTTTAATATCTACCCCTGCATTCTGACGCGTTCCTAATTGACAGCCGAAAAATAGACCATGCACCGTGTGGAAAGCATTCTTGCAGGACTGCAGAAATATTAACCAAAGAAGCAACTTCTGGGTTGTATCTTCTTTTCATTTCCGTATGAGATGGAAGGCTTCTAAGGTAGAGCGAAATGCCTGGGGCCATGGTTTTGGTTCTGTTGTCCTATAAATAGCATTACCCAGTGGCAAGGGAAGGAATACGCAGTTTAGTTCCACGTTGAGGTGACCTAATGCGCTCATTCATTCGGCTTCCACCTTGCTGCGGCCATATCCCTTCGCCCCACCGGATGGTCTAAGAAGCACCATGCCGACCGCTAGCGCTACCGCCCTTTGCACATGATCGTTTTGTGTCCAGTTAATAATGTATGAAAATAAGTATTGATTGCATTCTTTGTAGGAACAGGCCAGCAGTTTTCTTACAGCCCGTGTTTATGAAATGTTTCATTGATCCCTGTGATAGGCGGTTCAAATACACTCTTGAAGGCCATACCAGGAGACCAGTGAATTCCGGCCAGTCCTCCATGGAATCCCATTGTTTTCTTGCATGGGTAGGAATGAATGGCAAGTGGCATTTGAATGGAAAAAGGAGTGGCCAGGCTGAAACTCTAGACCTACTCCCGGTTGCTATCTCCATGAGACCTCAAGAGAACTAGAAGCAATGTTGCAACAGCTGTGAGAAGCAGCGAGCTAGGTGTTCATCGGTAATAACTTGTGTCAACCTTGTTGAAGAATAGGTAATCATGGCCCCATTTGATAGATAAGGAAGCTGAGGTCCAGGACACAGGTAGGAATGGCAAAAGTCCATTGTTATCCAGGAGATGGGGCTGCAGAACCCATTGACACGGACATAACAGGAGAGGGCCCATCAAAGTTAAGTGCACAGCCTGCATGGAGGATTGCTAAGCATTTTACCGACTGATAGACACCGGGTGTCCCTAAAATATATATACACACTGTAGTAGCTGATAGCTTAATTTTGAAAATGAAATGTATTTTAATGAACATTGCCTTTATAATGATTCAAAGTGTGTGTATACATATTTATATAAATCATATATTACATAGAATATATGTGATATATGCATTTATTTCAGAATGAAGCGAGAATTAGTCAATCTATCAGTTTCAACATTTTCCAGTGTGATAGGATGATTTTTCTGCCAAATTCATTCATCAGATATTTTATGGAGAGCTGGGAGCTCAGTGGGAAACCTCAGTGACTCAGAGATAAATAGGACCTGACCGTTGCCTTCCAAGGATTCTCTTTTTGGTTTAGGGATAGGTATGAATGAACAAAATTATGATGCAAAGTGGGAAGCGAATTCCTTGCAACACTCAGGTGTAGCCCCAAGAAGGGAATAACTGATGAGATGGAGCTGTGAAGGCTTGCTGAAGGGGGACTTTGGGTTTTGAGGAATGGATAGAGTTTGGTAAGCAGAGATGGGGGGAGGGCATTTCAGGCAGGCAGAGGCAACAGCATGAACAAAGGCACCAAGTCTCCAAGATGCTAGTTAATAATAAGCTCCTTGCTATGGCTGGAGCACTTGGTACCAGCCGCGGTGGGAGAAGAGATGGGCAGGTTTGCCACGCACCAGGGCTTAGCAGACCACGGAAGGATCCTGGTGGATTTACTTCAGCCTTGCTTACATTTTTCGGTTGAATCATATGGAATGGCCTTTTTTTTTTTTCAGAGTGAACTAGCAGAAATTTCATTTGGTTCAACGTAATATAGTTTTGTGTCATAAAAGCATACTCAGGGCCTCTGGATGCTTCTGGACCAGAGATGGCCTCTTGTGGATGAGTAGCTTCTCATCACAGAAGGTACCTCCTGGGGAAATAACAGTGAGGCTAGGAGCCCCATGCTGTTTGCCTCAGCTCCTGGTGGACTTGGAGCAAGTGTGGGTCAAGTTCACCTTCTCTCCCAGAATGACCTCCTCGAGGCTTCGGGGTGAAAAGACCAAGTGTACAAAGGCCCCCATTTAGGTGCCAGTGATGGGTGGGCAGAGGAGCAGGAGTCCCGGAGGCAGCCTGGGGCTCCCCGGATGGTCCTGGGGAGGTGGGTGGGCACAGGTAGAGCAGGTGACGGAGGAGCAGAGAGGTGCCAACAGGAAGCAGCAGAGTGGTCTGGAGCCAAGTCGTGAAGGGTCTTAATGCGAGTGGTAGGAGGAAGACAATTTGGCTTGTGGTAAGAGAGTGGGTATCACTGAAAATTGTTTAGGGGGGGGCCCTTACACATTGAAGACCTGGCTGATGACAGGAGACCTCCCCGGGGGGCGGTGGGAATGTGGACAGTCCTGGCTCCCCACCTGCCTTTCTGCATTGCCCCAACCCCAACCCCAAGTCTCCCCTCTGTCTGGACCCAGGATGGGCTCTGCTTTTTGACTCGGGGACAGTGGCCCAGGCAAGTGTGAGTGGCTCCTCCGGCCGGGGCTGTCCTCCTGGCCTGGAGGGATGGCCCTACCCAACCTCTCTGTGGGCCTGTATGGGCTTGTTTCTTCACTTATTTTCTATATTCTATTTAGTTCTTCTAGCTCCCTAGTCCTGTGTCTCATTTGGGAGTTTTCGCTGCCAGATCTCCAACTTGCTTCAGAACATTTCGCAGGAGAGTGTCTGAATAAAGACTCCAAGATTCTAAACGCAGGGAGTTGCCTTAATTGAAAGAGATGCCCGCTAACCCCAGGGCACACTGGGGAGGGAGGGCTGAGCAGGGAGGCTGTTGGGATGGCAGCCAGTAATGACTGCGACTCACAGAGCTGGTGCCTGAGGAGTTCTTGAACCCTCTCTGTGTGCCCTTGAGTCCGGGTGTGTTTATGACCGTGTTTTAATGACACTGTGGGGGTGGGGTGGAAGAGGAGGCGCTGCCCTTTAGGTCTGCAGCTGGTCTTGGGCAGGAACACACCCAGAGCCAGGCAACACTCCTACACCAAGAACCAGCAGGCAGACCACGTGGGGGTGGGCCCTGGGCGGGGCGGGGCAGAGGTCCTGGTGAGCCTAGGAAATTAGGAAATACGGAAGAGTTGTGGTAAAGAGCAAATCTCACGCAGATGTGAGTTCCACATTCCAGCTGTGCGACATGGCTAACGAGTTCCTCTGTTCTCGCTCCTCTGTCTGTAAAAGGGGGTGATCATAGGACCCCATTCCCGAGGTTCCTGGTGGCAGCACTTAGAAAGAGAACATGACAAAACTCAGTAAATGGTAGGTGAGTGACTGCCAGTCCCCTCTGTTTAAGTACCCAGACTTCCTTCTTCCCCCTCTCCCAAGGTATTAGCATGACATAGGGACAGTGGATTGAGTGGGTGAGGTCTCTTCTGCTGAGAGAGAGAGAGCGAGAGAGAGAGAGAGAGAGAGAGAGAGAGAGAGAGAGAGAGACTAATAGCCATGCAGGAAATGACAACCTCCAATGTAATCCAGTCCAAAACATTGATCATCTTGAAAAATAACCAGTAGTCACATTCTCTGAGGGGTACTCTGTGCCCAGCACTGTGCTGGTTGCTGGGGAAAGGATGGAGAACCAAGAAGAAAGCAGGGCAGAGTGAAGTGCCATGGAGGGAGAGGCAGGAGACAGGGAGACGGAAGGAATTGGGTGCCAGAAAAAAAGCTCTGGAAGGAGGTGGCAGAGACTGGATGCAGGGATCTGGGGAGTGGATTCCAGGTGTGCCCAGGGACACTGGAGGGAGAGGAAAGGGTGTTCACCCAGCACAGAACATGAGTGTTGGACGTGCTAGCTCTGTGTGGAGCAGCTGTGAGCATGGGGGAAAACCTAGTGTTTCTCTTTCCCGATGATTCTCAACGACGTTGTATTAAATTTTGTTTACCAGAGGAAAAAAAAAGTAATGTTTGCAAACAAAGTAGGAACAGAGGAGGCATTGTTTCCCATTAGCTGTGTAAGGTTCACTGACGACGGGTGTTTTTTCATTCTTGTCTTCCAAATTGTAATTTTAAAAGATGAGGCATTTCATATTCAAGAGTTTCCTTTGTCTGAAATAAATTATTCATTTCCACCCAGTTTCAGAAACAATGAACATAATACTTAATGCATCACAATTAAGCGGGTGTAGCTTCGTATAAAATTATGTTCTGTGCATTTGGGTGGCAAACACGGCAGCGGATCCTATATCTTGTCGACGTTTGTTCCTCAGAAGCAACGCAGGAAGAAGTAGGGACTCTGAAATGTGCTTTCTTTCCTCTGGGGGTGGAGGAGGGGTAACGTTAGCCCCAAGCAGCCCTGTGTGTGACATCCCACAGCTGTTGGCGGCTCTGTCACTGCAGAGAAAGTGAGCTTGCTGCAGCTAGACTGTGCTTGGGGTCAACTGAGGGTCGGAATTCTTGAGCCCATTCATCCCAGTCCGCCTAGCTGGGGTGGAGATTCCTCTAGCATCCTCTCTTACAAGGGCTGCTTCTGGAAATGACTTTTTATGGGGTTTGGTGGCACCTGCTTCTCGAATGCTGGCTGGTCGGTCATAGGTACCTTTAACCAAAGAACGGGCTCTTGGAAATACCCTTCTTAGGACAAGATTCCTCCTTAGGAAAACAGGCCTGACCAGCAAGGGCCGAGATTTCCATGGACAGCCTCTTGGGGCTTGAAGGTTTCGCTGTGAGGGTCCCCAGGAACTCAAGCCCCAGCCCCGAGGTCAGTGTCAAAGCTGGTGAGCCAGAGGACAATTGTGAAAATGTTGATTGTGGATGCCTGCTGGGTGCCCAGCATTAGGAGAGGAGATGCCTTCATAGGTTATTTCATTTAATCCTCACAAAAGCCCTGAGTGTTTCCCGAGAGTGTGTGTGTGTGTGGGGGGGGGGTCGGAGTGTGGGCTAGTCACATTTTTCATAAAAGGACACCAAAGCTCAGAAAAGTCCAGTGGCCAGCCTAAGACCATCCAGCTAGTTGCTGGAAGATTCCAAAGAGGTGATGTTCCCCTGAGACCTAAATGACAAGGAAGAACTCGCCAATCTGAGCACTGGCCAAAGCGCAGTGTTAGTGGGTCACAAAGGCCCCCAGGTGGCCCCGAGCCTGGTGGCAACAGGGTAGTCAATCAAGAGGGCAAGGCTACCACCAGGGGTCAGGAGGGAGCTATGGCTGGGGGCCGTGGGGGCACCAGGAGGCTTCAGCACTGTGGCCCCCGCTTTAAGAGGGCTCGTGTACCTTACCCAGAAAGCACCCATGGCTGCGTGTCACCACTCCGGAATTCTGGGAGGCCAGCAGAACAGCTGTCTCTAAAACTGAGACTTGGTGTCTGAGTGTGACCCAAGTGACACTTGCAATGCATGCTTTCAAAATGTAATTCTTAAGTGATAGTTCTCTTTTCAGGCCGGGTTTATGTTTTCTGTTGATGTCTCTCTTTTAAAAAAAGACCACACATAAGAAAAGAATGAGAGGACATTGGAGGTGAAAGAGTCTTCTCTGACCTCCAAGTCCAGGCCGTTGGTTGATGGGTGGTGACAGAATTAAAGACTGGACCGGTTAAGGGACGTGCAGGGGACAGACTGGTGCTGGAGCTGAGTCCCTCACTCTGTCCTCTCCTCTGCGGACACACGCGGTATGTCCAAGTAAGAAGGCCTGAAGGATGGGGAGATTCAAAGACATGGAGACTGTCCCCGCAGGCATCGGATTGCCCTCGGAGAAGGATCCCTGAGTCATCTGGTCCCTGCCCGTTTCTCTGGCCTCATCTTGTCCCGTTCCCCTCTGGAAGGGTCACAGACTCTTGGGTCACTCAGCCTTTCTCTGCCCCTCAAACACATCAGCTCCTTCTGCCTCAGCCTGTGTTCTTGCTTCCCTGTTATCTGGAATGTTCTTCTGTCATCTTCGCTTGGCTGACTCCTCCTTGTCATTTTCTTTTTGATATATTTTTATTGATTTTAGAGAGGAAGGGAGAGGGAGCGAGAGATAGAAACATCAACAATGACAGAGAATCATTGATCGGCTGCCTCCTGCATGCCCTACACGGGATCGAGCCCGAAATCCGTGCATGTATCCTGACCGGGAATTGAACCATGACCTCCTGGTTCATAGGTCAATGCTCAACCCTCCTTGTCCTTTTCAATCCAGAGGTCTTCCATAGCCATCTCCTCCCTCATTGTTTGTGACATCTCACTACTTCATTATCTGCATAGAACTTAGCACTATCTAACATTACATTGTTGATTTATTTGTTTGCCCATTTCTTTTACTAGAATATTAAGTTGCATAGAACAAGGACCTCATCTGGCTTGCACACTTCTCTGTTGCCATATTTGCAGATATTTGTTGAATGAGTAAATGAGTATGCAGAGAGTGTGAGCCAGAGAGGTGGACACAGATTAATAAGCACTCATCTGGCAGCCAGCTCTTAGGTGACATAGGACAGAAGTGTGCGAAACCGTGCTGATACAGGGCTCTTGCAGGCCTGGCAGAGAGGGGCCATTAGGATGCTTTGGCTTATGAATGACAGAAAACTCACCTCTTGGATGAGAATGAGAATTGTTAGTTCCTGGGACCTGAACGCGATCCAGAGCTGGGGCAGGTTTGTAGCACTGCCACCCAGAACATCACCTCTTGACCTCCCGCTCTTGTTTCTGTTTTTTTTTTAAAAATATTTTTATTGATTTCAGAGAGGAAGGGAGAGGGGGAGAGAGACAGAAACATTAACAATGAGAGAGAATCACTGAGTGGCTGGCTCCTGCAGGCCCCGCACTAGGGATCAAGCCCACAACCCAGGCATGTGACCTGACCGGGAATCCAACCGTGACCTCCTGGTTCATAGGTCATTGCTCATCCCTGAGCCACGCTGGTGGGACTTGACCTCCCACTCTTGGATCTGCCCTTAGTGTCGAGAGGTCCCCTCTAGGGCCAAAGAGTAACTGTCTTCTATCAGCTCCACACTCCCCCCTCATGGTCACACAAAGGCTTCAGCATTTGCGGACCTCCCAGCCTCGCATACACCGTCCCTGGCTGGGCATTTGGGGATATAATGGTGGATAAAGTCAGACTGGCCCAGTTTTCATGGAGCTTATAGTCTTGCAGGGGAGAGAGACCCAAGCATATAGAAAAGTTCAAGTGTAGGAAGTGCTCTCTGGGAGGGACAGGTGGGAAGAGCATTCCAGACAGAGAACGGGAGAGGCCGTGTGGTGTGAGGGAGCAGGTGAGGAAGGTCAGTGTGAGATGGGACCAGAGAGTCATCTCTGGCCGATTAGGACTCAGCGGGGATGGGGAGGAGCAGGCCTGCGGCCCAGCCGGTGTTCCTCACCATCGGAATGCACCGTGGCAGGGACCGTGGGGCCTGCGTGGTTTTCTCAGCCCATTGTCGTCATTGTCACATTTGAGAAGGACCGACTGCACCCATCTGGGCAAAAGAGGCTGCTGGAGGCCAGAGCTGGCAGACTGGGGATTGAGCTCCCCGGCTCTCCGATGACAACCCCGCTCTCTTTGGCCCTCCTCGTAACCCCTCCAGCCTCAGGTTCCTCCCCTGTGAGCCGGAGTCACGTTCATACCTGCCCTAAGGCACTTTATAGACCTGGTGGCAGGCTCGCATGAAGGGACACATGGCAGACTGCTTTCTGAACACTGCAGTTCAAGTTGCTTTTGGTTGTTTTGATTTTTCTTCAACTGCAGGAAGAGAGATGGATTCAAGGCAGTCTGACAGGGTGCCCTAGGATTCTGGGATCAGAAGGAGCCAGGGGGATCTTGCGGTCAGACTGTGGAAGGTGAGATGTGAACTGCTGAGGCTGTTGTACCAGTTAGGGATTTGAGGTCATCTCAAGGTCAGCCATCTCTCCTCTCCTGTGGGGAGCACATCCTCTCCATGACCTTTAGGCTCTGGGGACAGGAACAGCTGCTTTCTTCCCACCTGACGGGAGCAAGCCTGGCCTGTTTAGGTGGAGCTCAGGTCTAGGGACTGGAGATGACTTGGCCCCGTCTTTGCAGCAGGAGAAGGACAAAACCCAAGGCCCTCCTGGGTCTCTAGCTCGGATCCTCAATTCCTCCTCACACCACCTGGGCCACATTCTGGAAGGAAAGAGTTCAAGACTACAGGTCCGTCTTAGTCCGCCTGCAGAATGACTTCCTTTCTGCCTCTCTGGAATTCTGTGTTTGTGGAGCCCATGTTCATCCGGGCCACGGTTATGCTTCACTGCATATATGTTTTCATGGACAGTATTCCGCACTGGATGGGCACTGAGGTTATTTCCTTGTTTGGGGGGGGGGGAATACACATCATGCTGCAGTAATGTTCTTACTTTCGCCTTTCTGTGCTATGGGGGGAATTTATATTTAGAAACAGAACGACTGAGTTAGAGGCCAGGATAACAGCTTCATTGAGATATAATTC
>NW_006383012.1:6549689-6554568 GCF_000327345.1 Myotis davidii | reverse complement strand
CCCCCCCCCCCCCCGCCCCCATTTTCACCTTATTTTTAAGCCCTTCAAAGGTAGGGTTTGTTTTGAAGAAGTCAGTACATCTTTCACTTTCCTAACATATTTAACCAGGTTTCTTTGCTAACCCTCTGGGTTGCGTGTCCTTTTTGCTGATGCAAACCTTTTCATAGTGATTTTTATCCAGTGTCTTTACAAAGTTATTACAGTCTTTTTTCATTTTTCGTTTTCTAATCCATAGACGGTACTTTCAGAACAGTTTTAGACTTACAGAAAAATGGGACGGATAGTATAGAAAGTTCCCAGATGCCTTCTTCCTCCACAGTTCCTCCCAGTTTAACATCTTGTATTAGTGTGGTGTGTTTGTTACACTTAATCAGCCAATATCGATGCATTAATTAAAGTCCATGTTTAACCTAAATGGTCTGATCTCTGTTTATGTTATGTAGGTCTATGGGTAATAACTGTAACATCATGTATCCACTGTTACAGAATCATACAGCATGGCTTCACCCCTCTGACACTCCCCTGATCTCCACCTGTTCATTGCCCCCTGTACCTTGAGCCATGGGCAACCACTGATCTTTTTACTGCCTTCCTAGTTTTGTCTTTTCCAGAATGTCATATGGTTGGAATCATACAGGCTTTCAGATTAGCTTCTTTCACTCAGTAATTGCACTTAGGTTCCTCTGTGTCTTTTTGTGACTTGGTAGTTCATTTCTTTTTATCATTAAACTAGAGGTCCGGTGCATGAATTTGTGCACAGGGGGGGTTCCTCGGCCTGGCCGGCGATCAGGCTGGTTGGGGCTGTCTCACCCAGTCCCAATCAGAGCTGATCAGGGCCAGCCGCAGGAGGTTGTCAGTGGGAGCACACTGACCACCAGGGGCAGCTTCTGCATTGAGCATCTGCCCCCTGGTGGTCAGTATGCATCATAGTGACTGGTCATTCAGTAGTGTAGGCTTTTATATGTATACTAGAGGCCCGGTGCACGAATTTGTGCACGGGTAGGGTCCGGCCAGCCCGCCCTGATTGGGGCCAATGGGAGGGGCCCTGGGAGGTTGGTCTGCTGGTTCCACCCCTGATCGGGCCGGTTGGCCAGCCGCAAGGTGCCTAATAGCGACCGGTCGTTCTGGTCATTCCAGTTGTTATGGTCTTTCTGGTTGCTTGGCTTTTATATATACAGATATATAGATAGATAGTATTCCATTGTCTTGATGTGTACTACACTTTGTTTATCCATTCACCTACTGACATCTTCCTTTAAGCTTAAATTGTTTTTACTTTTTGAAGCTTATCAATAAAGGTGCTATTAAACATTTGTGTTCTGATTTTTGGTGTAGATAAAAATTTTCAACTCATTTGGGTACATACCTAGGAGTGTGATGGCTAGCTGTATTTTTAGGTCTGTGTTTAGTTTTGTAAAAATTCTCAAACTGTCTTCCAAAGTTGCTGTACCATTTTGCATTCTCACTAGCAATGCATGCAAGTTCCCGTTGCTCTGCACCTTTGTCAGCATTTAGTGTTGTCAGGTTTTTGGATTTTAGCCATTCTAAGGTGTCTGTATCATAGTATATTATAGTTATTTTATTTTAATTTATAATTGCCTAATGGCATATTATGTTTAACATCTTTTCATATGCTTATTTGCCACTGGTGTATCGTCTTTGGTGAGTTGTCTGTTCAGATCTTTTACTCATTTTTAAAATTGGGTTGTTTATTTTCTTATTGTTAAGTTTTAGGAGTTCTATATATTTTGGCTATAATCCTTTACCAAATGTGTGTTTCACTGCATTTTTTTTAATGTTGAAAATGTCTTTGTTTGTTTTTGTCCTTAAATAGTTTACTTGGATATAATATTCTAGTTTGGGAATTATTTTCTTTTAGTGCTTCTCTACTGTAATTTCACTGTCAGTGGGCACCTGTTGTTGCTAATGTGAAGTCTGTTGTCAGTCTAATTATTATTTCTTTGAGCTACTTCCAATAGTTTAAGATTTGAGTTGTTTTTAATTCACTAATCTCACAGATATTTAGGTGTGATTTATTTTTAACTTCTTCTGTTTGGTACTAAGTAGGAATCATTTTTTCTATCTGAAAAATCATGTCTTTGTTTAGTTCTTCAAAATTCAGTGATTATCTCTTCTAATACTCCTCTTTTCTCTCATTTATCTTCCTTTTGAACTTTTAATAGAAGACAGATCACTTACTCTGTCCTCTAGGTCTCAGAAGTTGGTATTCATGTATTTTGTTTCTCTGAGGTATGCTGTGGGTCAGGGCTTCTGGTCTGTTTTCCTAGTCATTAATTTTCTCTTCCTGTGTTTCATCGAACCCATCTATTGAGCTATTTATTTCAACAGCTTTACATTTTCATTTTAGAATTCCTGTATACATATTTAAAAAATACTTTTAATAAGATGTGTTTTTGTGGTTTCCATTTGTTCCTCTCTCTTACTGAACAGATTCTTAAGCCTCCTTTCAGATTGATCTATCTCATTCTCCCACTTGTTGCCCCTGAAAATCCTATCATGAATGTGTTGTTTTTTGTTGTTACCTGTTTTAATATTTCAACTATAAGTTCCTGTGTAGTGACAGGGGCTTTCCCTAGGAGTCCACATTAGGTTTTGAAGACTGTGTAACTCAGCACAGACCAGAGTCAGGTCTGAAGTTTTGGAATCCTGTTTTGAAAATCTGATTAAAACCAGAGATCATTCCTTTTCAACTCCGCCCCCTATAAAAAGTCACTTAAGCAGATAATGATAATTTGTTCCCCCTAAACTAATCCACCCACAATAAAACGTGTCCTCAAAACTGCCTGCTTTTCTTTTCTTTTTTTTTTTTCATTATTTGAGGAGAGAAGGTTTTCACGAAAACAGTTTTTAACAACAAAGAGCTCCTTCAAAAATTGCCCCCTTTTAAAAAAGCTTCAAAACCACATTTAAGATGATGGAGTCTTGCAGAATCTATATTTGCTTGGCTGGACCTCACAGGTTATAGTGGGTTAGGAGCCATTTTAAAAAGTGAATTCCTTGCCTTGGAATCCACACACCATGTGAAGAATGTCCTGGGGACTCCATACTCAGGCAGGATTCAAAATTTTTTTTCTGGGTCTTGTCCTGAGACCAGTGAGTCAAGATACTCTGGGCCTCTTTTCATATTCTGGACCTTAAAGGCTTCTGGTCTCATGCAGGGAGGGTTTTGCTAGTGTCCTGGACAAGGGCCTGTGACCAGGGTGGCTGCTCCCTCATGTCCCTGTCACAGTCTCATGTCATGTTCCTGTCTCAGGATGGGCTGCCCATCGGAATCACCTGGGAACTCGAGGTCCTGATACCTGGACCCCACCCTCAGATATATTTTTAAAGCTTCCAGATGATTCTACATGGGTGGCCCAAGTTGAAAATTATTGCCTCATTGGCTTGTGAC
Organism: Myotis davidii; assembly: GCF_000327345.1. Taxonomy (NCBI): domain Eukaryota; kingdom Metazoa; phylum Chordata; class Mammalia; order Chiroptera; family Vespertilionidae; genus Myotis; species Myotis davidii. The sequence continues at coordinate 6,551,156 of NW_006383012.1, read as the reverse complement.
TAGGTTTATCTTGCTTTCATGTGTTTTTCTTTCCTTTATTATGTTATGTTTAGTATTTTCTCTGCCCCCCCCCTTTTTTGGGGAGTGGGGGTAGTTGTATACTTGGGTCAGTTTAGGGTACCGTACTGACCAGAAACGAGAAGCACCACGTTTTAACCAGAGTGCTTAGATAAAAGGATTCAAACAAAAGGTTTCAACAGGCCTCCCTGGCTTTATTGGATTCTTCCTGCCATTTTTAATTTCTCTGCAAAAGATAACTGTTTTTATGGCCCCCTCCCCCACCCCCCATTCATTTCTCTCAGCATGTGTGCTTATCACATGATCTTTAATTAAAACCAATTTATAGTTTGGGGCTGAATTTGAGTTAGTGATATTCTCTGCTTCTCTTTTGCAATATAAATATTTGAGTACGTTCTGCAGTTAGAGAATATGTTTCAAAATAAGTTAAATTGGGGGGCATACTAGCAACTGTCATAAGATTTTAAATGTCACATAAGAAATGATGGAAATTGTTTTCTTGGGGGAGGTGGATAAAATAGATTCTTCAAAAATCAAGGTGAGGAGAAGTGATCTTTAGAAGGGAGGTGGTATTTTCTACGTGATTTAAGAAAATACATTTGATGTAAATGTGATTTCTGAAGGGAAAAGGGGGCAATTTTTGAAAGGGTTCTCTGTTATTAAAAGCTCAGTTTTCATGGATGCCTTCTCACTTCAAATAATGAAAGGATCAAAATAGGGCAGTTTTCAGGCATGTTTGATTATCTATGGATTTTTTTTTTAATTGTATATGAATCGTCCTTATCTGCTTAAGTGATTTATGACCGGGGTTGGAGTTTAAAAGGAACGATCTCTGTTTAGAGTCAAATTGTCAAAACAAGGTGAGCAACTTCAGCCTTGACTCTAGCTTGGGTTGAATTACATCCACACATCCTTGTTGCCACAGACACTAGTGGCCAAGCGCGCACTTTCAGCTGTCCGTGCACGGGATGGCTCCAGGCTGTGTCTAAATAAGAACAGTGGAGAGATGAAGGGATGATTGGATAATCCAAGCCAAGCAAACAAGAATCCCCCATATTATAGCTTCAGTTTTCTGGGTATTTTCGTTGAGGGGATGTTTTGATTGAAATCATCTGGGTAATCGCCTCAGTTTTCCACTTCACTTTGTATGTGTAAACACAGCTGTTGCACGATTGACGGCCTTTTCTTTTTAAAAAGATTTCCATTTTGGAAATCGCCATTTTTTTCATGATCAAAACCCTCGCTCATGAAATAAGCCAGTCAGAGAAAGATAAAAACCACATGATCTCACTCATTTGTGGATTATAGAGAACAACATAGACTGATGAACAGGGACAGAACCTTAACTAATAAAGAATTAAAAAAAAAAAAACCCAAAAAACCCTCACTCAGGAATTGTTTACTTGAGCCCACTTTTCGCATCCATGGATATTCCTCGTGGCCTCTCGG
>NW_006383012.1:6547276-6549628 GCF_000327345.1 Myotis davidii | reverse complement strand
TGGTGGGGAAGAAACTTCTTTCTGAATCGAGGGGCTTCTCTAGCTAACCTCTGGAGAAAGCACACAGTAGTCTCGCATATAAAAAGGCTTCAGAGTTCACCTGTATCTAACCATCACAAATAGCGTGGCCAGGACTCCCATGATTAGAGAAATATCCAATTTGCCCATCTTAGCAGGTCCAGATGGTACCTGCTTCTGATGCGCCTCTGGGCACTGCCAAAGCGGCCCCTCAGCCAATGCATGTTAATTCCATTCCCAAACACATCTGCACCATGTGGCAATATGTGTTCATACCCATTGAGCTGCTGCTCGGCTCAGCTGAGGACGCTCACCGTGGGGAAGGGAAACAATGCGACCCTCAGCTGGGCGGCTTCCGAGACCCCCCCGAGGCCCCGCGTTTTTGTCTCCCAATGAAGGCTCCCTACGAACTGAGAAATTGCGTGGTTGAGATTTGTTTTGACAGATTTGGTTCTCCCAGGCCTCTCTGTTTTCTCAGTCTCTTCCAGGCAATTTGAAACGCTCACATGCTGGTTGGATGAAAGCGTGGGCACCGTGAACCTCTCGGTGACAGGTTCTTGGATACGTACGGATTGGTGTGATCCCCCTGTGGTTGGGTTTGAACGTTCTTGAAGTTCTTCTGGCAAAAGGCCCTCTGTGGCTTCACTATCTAAGAGGATTGTTTTGCAAAAAAAACCCCCCACACTCAAGTTTTAGAAATCCAATGTGTTATGAAATCATAAATTATCCATTGTGTGAAAGTAGGTTGATCCATTATGTGAAAATAGGTGCATTTAAGTAAGCACTTGCTTCTGAAGATTGAGAGTCATTTTATTAATCTGGTAAGTGCTTCATCACAGCAAGTGAGAGCGTTAGGCCTGGTAGAGGGGGTTCGGTGTCAGAACTCATCTCCGTAAGTCTTAGATGGAAAATCTTAGCCTCTTTAAGCCTCAGTTTCATCATCTGTGAAATGGGATGATCTTAATTGTACCTGTTTATGGGTGTCTAGAATATTAAATGCTTAGCGTCATCCCTGGCATAGAGGGAGCACTCTGTCTGCTGGCTGTTTTTCATTCATTTATTCCTTAGTCATTTATTTGGTCGGCAGACATTTGTGTAGGATGCCAGGTTGCAGGAAGGCCTACTTAGCCTCTCTCCTCCAGCCAGCAGCCTGGGGGCGAATGGGTCAAAAAAGCAGGTGAGCCCAGCCGGCGTGGCTCTGTGGTTGAGCGTCAACCTACACACACACATATATATATATATATATTTAAAGCAGGTGATAGTTACTGGGATACTCTGCAGTGAGTGGAGGGTAGACAGGTAGACATACCCTTTCTAGGGGTTTCCCCCCTATTTTTGAGGCCCCTCTTTTTTACTCCACCCCAGTGCTGTGTTAGGTGGCCACGAAGGGCACAAGTTCAAAGTGAGTCCATCCACCCTCTGGTCGCTTTGCCTTTTGAGAGATCCGAGGAGGCATCCCCTTGACGATGAAAGCCGCCTCTAAAAGATGCCTCTTTGTAAATGGGGTTTTGTTACTCTTTATGAGACTGAAAATAGCCGTTGGGTGTCGAAGTTTCAGTCTTAATTGTCGCTGCCTGGGGAGGTGGCTGGGGCGTTTTCCTAGCCCTGGAAGGTGGGTGCAGGGGTGAAGTGGAGTAAATGAGTCGGCCGTTGGGAGGTCTCACCATCCAGCGAGAATGGAGCTGCCGAGCAGTAGGCTCACAGCCATGGGAGGACGCGGCGAGTGTGTGGGGTCAGCCTGGGGCAGAGCAGTGGGCGCTTTGTCCCGAAGATGGAAGGTTATGGCAGCTGCTTCCTAGCACTCAGAAGGCACTTGGAGTTTCTTGGTGGCTTCATCAGCCAGACCCACGACTTAAAAACGCAGTGGCTTCCCATTGTCTATACTATAATGCACCGCGGAGAACTCAGACGTGCACCGGCCGTCGCTGTCTGTCCTTCCTCTCCCTTGGACGGGCTCCGGGTTCCTGGGTCTAGCGAAGCTCTGGGGGACACATTGTGACCTTTCAGTCTGACGACCCTCCACTCCTGCAAGGAGAGGCCCTGCTAACAGGGGCAACGCTTTCAAAATGGCTTTCATAGTTTTGCTCAAGTTTAACTCTGCGAAAATTTGGTTAACAGTCAAGCAGACTTGACTGTTGGCTTCAGGTTTTGTTATTGTTATTAGGTGAGAAAAAACAAGTGTAACTTATCTTTTAATGAAAATCAGCAGCCCTTTGTTGAAGATGACACTTGTCTCTCACGAGAGAAATATCATGCGAGTAATTGCTGTGGCGTGGGAGACGACTTTGAAAGAGGAATTTCATTCTAAGCGTTTGGCAGGCTAAGTTGGTGTTG
>NW_006383012.1:6539635-6547258 GCF_000327345.1 Myotis davidii | reverse complement strand
GGGGAAAGGAGCTCATTGTCAAGACCCGCTTTTATCCGGCATCCTATCTGGCTTGCTTTCTTTAATTGAATGTTATGATTTCGGACCTCGCAATATTTGCTGTGGGTAAAATAACAATAACTCATTAGATTCACTGCCTCTTCACGAGATCAATAACGAAATTTCCATTATTTATTTTCCCGAAAGACCCTTAGCCACTGCACTCCCAGCACGGTGTAAAGGGAAGGGATTTCATAATGATTTACTTTAGAAAGATTTTCACCTCTGATATATATCCGGCAGAGCCCCACGGAAATTGCACTGTGATAATAATAATTATAAAACAAAAATGTCAAGAAATTATTCCACCGTGATCTGCATTTTGACTATCTTGGGAAACCTGAGAAACGAAGCCATGGAAAGCATAACAGTCCTCGCTGGACACAGGCTTTGTTTGAACAAAATGCATTAACATGATGTGTGAGGAAGAACCATTCATATAAACATTTTTAATGGAAACTCACAAATGAAGATGAACTTGTTTGTTGATTGATTGGCTGGCAAATCTCTCTCTCCCCCCCCCCCTCTCTCTTTTGCCCTCTCTCCCTTCCACTGCACATGGCTCCTGCCCCCCCCCCCCTCTCTCTCTTGCCCTCTCTCTCTCTCTCTCCCCTCCCCCCCGGGCAGTTTGGTAAAATAGATTTCCCTATTTGCTTCTAATACAGCAGGACATGGCTCATGCTAGTCCTGCTTTGAGATTTCTGTTCCACATGTTCCAATGTGAGCCCAGTTGAGGAAAACACACACACACACACACACACACACACACACACACACACGCTTTAAAAGTTTCTCACTTTAGGGGACTATGCAAACGCTAACTCCATAGCTAGCAAGCAAGCACCTGGGCCAAAGTGATGGAACTTTTTGTATATTGCAGCCTTTAAAAGGAATGGCCATTTCTTTGGCATGTCAATAATTTAAATTAAATGTGGAGGAAGAGATTTTCAATACCCCCATCTCCGAAGAATCGGTAATGTCCCCTAGATTTTAGATGAACTGGATTAGATTAGAATAATTGTTGAGGACATATTCTTTCATTGAGCCGATTACAGCCAATTCAGTTGCCATTCTGAGGTCTGGTTAAGTATCGCTTAGTATCAAACACGACAGCAAAAGTGTCTGCGGAAAGACGGGGTGCGTTTTCCCATGTGGTCGCCCACTTTCCAGAAGTTGTAGGTGTACGTGGAATATGTCCAGAGGCTGTGGACAGGGAATGGTGTGTATCGCATTCGGAGCGGTTTGCAGTCCAGGCCTGTGCAAGACAGCTGTTCGCCTCTTCTGAGGGACAGGAAGGCTGAATGCCGATGACAGAGTTTGCTGCTCTTCTAACACTCACATGTCAGAAGCGGTAAACCGTTCTGCTCCCCCGCGGGGTCGCGGGCAGGTCACCTTGCAGGCCAGCGTTCCCCAGGGCCTGGGACGTTGAAAGACACAGCCTTCCTGTTGTCAGACACAGCACCTTCCCAGCAGCTGTTCCCAGAAGTGCCTGCGAAGACATGAGCTGTGTGCGAGTGCACTTAGTGTTGTGTATAATTCCGGTGTTAAATTTATTGGACGGCTGTGCCGCCTGTACAACACAACGTAGAAAACGTACATGTGTCAGCTTTTGGGAGGTGAAGCGCTTCAGGATGTCTGCGCGGAGGAAAACCAGCCCTGAGCCCTGGGGAAGGGCTTGGGAGGCGGCTGTCTAATCCGCAGTGACGCCCGGTTGTGTCTGGGTGACGCCCTGGGATCCCAGCACAGGTGTTGTCTGCCCCCAGGAACTCTCTATCCCCATTCCCTTGTGACCTCAGTGAGCAGATCTTTAGGGCTGTTGGCCAGGCAGATGTGACACTTGGATCCATTCCAGAACGTCCCCTACCCAGGGCGTGCGTAGGACTAAATACTGTATGGGCACCAGGGAGGATTCAGGAATGGCCCAGAACTCCTTTGTTCTGCTGTGATGGCACAGGGGTGGACCTGTGTGAATGCAGATACCTACAGGGGGAAGAGGAAGAGCCGTGATCCCAGTGAAGGTTGGCGGAGAGAGAGAGCAGATTGCTCCTCTTGCTTTTTTTTTTTTTTCTATTGGTTTGTTGGTTCATTCATCTATTCAACACTCAACAAATATTGTTTGAGTATCTGTTACATATCAGGTTGTTGTGCCAGGCAGTAAATGCAGGGAATTGTGTAAGAGCTTAGGCTTGAATGTAATCAACTTCAGCTTGAGTCCTTTCTCTGCCAGCTGTGTGACTTTGGACAATTCACTTAACCTCTTGGAGCCTCAGTTTTCTCATCTGTAAAATATTATAATGGACGTGCCCATCCATAGAGGCGTGGTTAAATATTTTGTGGTGCAACCAGAGTGGAATATTATACAGCTGTAAAGAGTATAGATTTCCAAGATGAGTAAAGCAAATTTGTATTATACTCTACCTTTTGTATAAAACATGAAGCTTGTATAAACACTAGAGGCCCGATGCATGAAGATTCCTGCAAGAATGGGCCTTCCTTCCCCTGGTTGCCAGCACCGCCTTGGCTCCAGCCTGGAGCTGCCTTTCCGCCTTCCCACGCTACCCAGAGGCCTGGAGCGGCTGGGCAGTGTGGAATGCCTGCATCATCACCATGGCAATGACGCAAACATCCCACCCCACCCCTGGCCGCTCATATGCAAATTAACCTGCCATCTTTGTTGGGTTAATTTGCATACTCACGCCCGATTGGCTGGCAGGCATTGTGAAGGTATAGTCAATTTGCATCTTTCTCTTTCATTAGTGTTGATCAACCGTGGACAAACTACGGCCCGCGGGCCGGATCTGGCCCGTTTGAAATGAATAAAACAAACAAAAAAAGACCGTACCCTTTGATGTAATGATGTTTACTTTGAATTTATATTAGTTCACACAAACACTCCATCCATGCTTTTGTTCCGGCCCTCCGGTCCAGTTTAAGAACACATTGTGGCCCTCGAGTCAAGAAGTTTGCCCACCCCTGGCCTAGAGAGCCGGTAAATGGCTCAGACATGGGACCGGCGGAGGACTTGCTTAGCTGAGCATCTGCACTGCCGCAGCCCGCCCTGGGGAGCCACGGGGCGGGGCACCCCGCAGGGCCAGCGCTGTCACTGCACTACACCGTGTCTACTCGAACTACACCCTGTCTGCTTGGCGCTTTGCTCCTCTCGATCTAACATAAAAGCTGAGGGCCGAGAACTGGCCAACATGATTTCTGTTCTTGACGTAATGTGCATGTGATTAGAAAAGGCCCAGGTAATTAGAGTATCCTTAGAGAATGTGGGGTCAGAAAGGGAGGTGGGAGCAGATGGTATAAGGCAGCGGTGGGCAAACTACGGCCCGCGGGCCGGATCTGGCCCGTTTGAAATGAATAAAACAAACAAAAAAAGACCGTACCCTTTGATGTAATGATGTTTACTTTGAATTTATATTAGTTCACACAAACACTCCATCCATGCTTTTGTTCCGGCCCTCCGGTCCAGTTTAAGAACCCATTGTGGCCCTCGAGTCAAAAAGTTTGCCCACCCCTGGCGTAGATAAACTCTGGATGGATACATATGACACTAATAATAATAGTTACATGTGAAGGGAGTGTGAGAATTTGGACAGAAGTAAGAGGGAGACTTCACTGAACTTTTTTGTTTGTTGTGGGTGTAACGTTGAAACACAGTTGCACAGAAATAAACTTTAGCTGTCTAGTGGAGAAGACCGGTAATCACAGGATACAGCCCATGTGTTGGGTTGGGGCTGTGGAGCCGGGAAAGTATAACTTGTTCTGGAAACACGGATGAACTTGTACCTTAACCTTTTGGAAGACAGGGAGCCTCCCAGACATGGTGACTGGACTATACCTTTATTTCCCTCTTTCAGCTCTTCTTGGTTAAATAAATGCTGTGTAATCCTCACAGCTGCTCCTTCCCTCATATGGGAAACACATAGCGCATGTTTAATGTGTAGATAGAATGGGGACTGACTTAGTCGTTTTCATCAGTTGCCTGCGTTTAATCAGTTTTTTCCTCTGGGTCTGGTTTTCCTCAGATCACCTGCCTCCTGGAGGCAGGAACCGTATTAATTCAGCTTGCTTTCTTCACAGCGATGTGTCCTTACTTGGTAATTTTATAAATATGAAACACTATGCACTTTTCTCCTTTTATGTGTGAGAAGGTGCTGGCAGCCTCCTGTGGGGGGCTGGAGGGGAAGTGCTCCTCCCCAGGCCCCTTTCCCTGTTGAAGAGGAATTGTTCCCAGCACTGTGCGTGCTGGCAAAGGCAGACTTCAGAAACGCGCTTCCCAGGTGCAGAGGTTGGCTCCGTTCTAGGGTTCTAGCCCCCGTGTCCCCGCACCAGCTGCAGCTGCCGTCTGCTCAAAGCGCCTATCTTCGTTTCACTGGATCCCAGAGATGATGTTCAGTTAAAAGTCGGTTTGACCCTGGCCAGGTGAGAATTAAATGGGTTCCCATGGCTAGAATCCCTTCCCGGCCTTTAAAAGATTTACTGGTTATGTCCGGTCTCTTGAGTTTGCAAGACCTCCACGCAGGCCTTCCTTGAGCTTGTCAGGTTAGCATGTGGCCTCTTTTCATCCACAAGCCTGAACTTAAAGTAACTTGTTCTTTGGCCGGAGCTAGCAAACCACATTTATTTATTTTTTCTTTTATAAAGTTTTTTTAAAAAATGTATATTTTATTGATTTTTTTTTTTACAGAGAGGAAGGGAGAGGGATAGAGAGTTAGAAACATCGATCAGCAGCCTCCTGCACACCCCCTACTGGGGATGTGCCAGCAACCAAGGTACATGCCCTTGACAAGAATCGAACCTGGGACCCCTGAGTCCACAGGCCGGCGCTCTGTCCACTGAGCCAAACTGGTCAGGGCTAGCAAACCACATTTACTGGAAGGCCAGAGATGTCTGAGCCTCCCTCCACCCCCCCAGGAAAACACATGGAAAGTGGGCTCTGCAGCAGTTACTTCTGAATGGGCTTACCCAAGATGGGGGCTCAGACTGGGACAGCCCTCGGCTGGAGGCCTGGGGAAGGTCCGAGGCTTTGGGGCTCTGGAATTGAAGGTTGTCCCACACCGCTCCTGATGGTTTTTTAACACCTTTAAGGAGTTGCATGATTAAACGTGTTCCACTTCAGAAAACTTCAGAACAAGCTGTAAAAAGTAATTTGCAATTCTTCCCTTCTCCGCATCTATGCCGAATGTGGTGTTTAATTACTCCGCAATAGCTTTTTGTTCTGGTGATTTGTTACAAAAATAGACACGTCCTTTATCATCATTAAACACCAGGATTAGTACTTTTTTTTTTTTTAAATTAGGACTCATTTAAGTATCTTGAAAGGTTTGAAGAAAAATGGCAGAGAACTTTTTTCCCCCCTTGAAATCTGAAGTCTTAAATACAATGCCTTGATATTTACAACAAATGGATCCATTCAAACGGTGTATATTTAAAGAGGAGTCAAGGCAGTAAAATACTCATCTTATTAAATCACCCAACAGCTCTTTGAGACAAGATCCTGGAGGGCTGCCAAATTAGACTCTGTAATGTCTATTCCCCGGAGGAGGAAGTCGCTGGTGTGTCCCCTCACGTGAGTTCTGAGGCGTGTGGAACCTGTTTCCGTTTTAACCTGTTTATCTGAACAGTTTCCCCGAGTCCAGCAGCAGGCTCAGATAGTTTGACGTGACAGAGCAACACGCTGACCTGAGCCTCCCGCCGGTGTGAGCGATCAGATACCTGTTGGCGTAAAGACAAAGTGAGCCACCGAGGAGGAAAGAGAGAGGGTTGCCTTCTCCTCTCTCTTCCTTGGCTGTTCTCTTCGTACGGGTCCTGATCGGATTCCCAGGGGGTAACTTCTACTTGTGCCCTGTAGACACGGCCGCATGTTCAGGGACCCCTGCTTCCTCCCATTTGCAGAAGGAAGTGCAGTTGATTCACAACTTGGCTGAATTCGTTGGAAGGAAGCTGGCGTGCCCAGGCCTTGATTCAGGTGTTGTGGAAACGCAGGATCATGCCTGTCACAGAGCATTAGCCTTTATACTGTAGTTAGAATTTAAATGTGTGGGTATATGCCAACAGATTATTGTTCTTCGCTAAGCGGGTGAGTTGAGGAAGGGTTGGCAGCTGGTTTTAGTGAAGACAGAGTTCTGGAATTTGGAACGGGAAGGCGGGGGACACTTTCTAAGACTGGGAAAGGAACGGATTATTTCATCACAAACTGGAAGCTGGCACTTGCCTGTACCCATCATAGGCATTGAAAAAAGTACTTTGTATAAATTACATCATTGGAATCCATAAGGATCTAAGTGATCTGGGGACCAGTTATCTCTGTGCTTCGTGCACGTTTCGAGTGATGTGCAGAAATCTGTAACATTAGCAGGTGTTTAGTTTAAGCAGGTATTTAGGTTTTAGCAGGTATTTCGTTTAACCTCATCATCTAAGACACGAGGGGACGGAGATTCAGGAAGTTTCGGCCACTTGGCCCGTGTCACAGAGCCAGCTGTGAAAGAGCTGGGGCTGGAAGATTAGGCTTTGTCATACTTCACCGGTCCGGGAACAGTCAGAGGACAGGTTTTGCGCCTGGCTGGTCACCTTCTCAGGGACCTATCGGCCGTTGCTGATCCTGTATCTCTTTCAGGAATTCCCGTAAAGCACAGCTGTGCACATTGTACTCACCTGCTCAGAAGTCTTCATGCCTCCCCAGGGAATGCATTTAAAATATGTAAAAATAATATTTTGGAATAGGAAATAAAATCCAAACTTCCCTTCACATCTTATTCCCAGCGGTCCCCAATCCGTAACCTAGCCCTGCCCTACCTCCATTCATGCAGAGACGTTCTGTGTGTCCCTGCACGTTTACCTTCTGTGTCTGGGTTGAGTTACCTCCTCTCTGAAGCTCACTGAATTCATTCCTGTGGCTGTTGCTTACTTTTGAAACACTTTTCTTGCGGATAGCTTGGATGAAGTGCTGGTTTTCTGTCTTACATTATAATGGTGTGGGTGTGCCCAGGAGTGCGTGCCTGCCTGGGTTTTTTAATGGAGGGCAGGGGTTCTGTTCTGGGTATGTGCATGGCCTCTGGGTTGTAGTTGCTCAATATCAGAGTTGAAACCAGTCTTAGTTACCTCATCAAGAGTTCTTCCTGTACCTAGCTGGGGAGGGCAGCTTTGAACTGACAACTGGGGTAGAGCCGCCTCTGTGTGATGTGAGTATTCAGTGCAGCACTTCTCGGGAAGCTTGTGGGGAGCAGACAGCTCCCATCTTGGGAGGCCCTGCAGCAGTGAGAACTCATGCTGGTTTTGAATCCAGCGCCTTCATTTACCAGCACTGTGATCTTGAGGATGCTATCAGTCTCAGTTTCCCCATCTCTAAAATGGGATAGCAACACCCATCACTATAACAACTAACTCCGAAGATATGTGGGAAGAGCTTGGAATAGGGTGGGCACTCAGGAGATGGTGGTAAGCATCATCAGGATGTACCAGGCACCCCTTTGCTTAGGAACCATGTTAGTCTCTTCCTCCATCTCTGAAGTCATCAAAGTAGCATCTCTCTAGAGCAGCGGTTCGCAACCTGTGGGTCGCAACCCTTTTGGGGGTCGA
>NW_006383012.1:6526565-6539594 GCF_000327345.1 Myotis davidii | reverse complement strand
ACAATTCATAACAGTAGCAACATTACAGTTATGAAGTAGCAACGAAAATAATTTTATGGTTGGGTCACAACATGAGGAACTGTATTTAAAGGGCATTAGGAAGGTTGAGAACCACTGCTCTAGAGGAAGAGTCTTTGCATTTAGGGATTCATAGGATTAGAATCAGCTTGCCCAGAAAATGCAGTAACATCTCCCCGTCTCAAGACTCCTAATGACATCTGCAAAGTCCCCTGTGGTGTGTGCGGTTACACAGTCACAGGTTCCAGGGGCTGGAACGTGGACATCTCTGGGGCCATGCTGGTGCCCACCATGGCTGGAGGTGGGGAAGAGGTGTGCCCTGTAGCGGTGCCCTGGGCCACCCTCGGAGCCACCCTGGCTTCTTGTCAGCCCCTGGCCAGGAAATGGTTGAGGCACCACCTTTAAATCCCTTCACCAGAGGCCTCCAGACGGTTGGTGGCCTGCGATGACATTTCCCTCATAATTCCCTTCACTTTCTAAGTCACACCAGCCAGGGCCTGCTACCCCGGCCACATGCTTACCGACTGCCAGGCCTGGCCGGTAATGAGTGGTGGGAGGAGAATGGAAAATGACGGCGTTGCTTACCTCACTGAACCCAGAAGCAGTCCATCTGGAAATAGCCATGTTACAGCCCGTTCTTTTGAAGCTGTAAGGCAGGTACATTTTGTAACAACTGCTATAATTTAGAAGATGTCTCAAGCCACAAGCTAGCTCCAGATATGAGCTTTGTTCTAACAGCACACTTTGTCTCAAACCTTTAAAATAACTTGATAGGCACTGACTGAGGAATAGCCTAAAAAGCAGAGATTGCAAGTGTATTTGTCTTTGCATATGCCCCGTGCTGAGCACGATGCCCGGCCCACCCCAGGGCCTGGAACAGGCTGGCACGTGGCCTGCTCTCCCATTTAGGAGCAGGTAGAAGAAATGGCTCCACTGGGACAGCACACAGCATTAAGCACCCACTGTGTTTCCCATTTCTACATGGGGTGGCCCAGAAGGGATTAAGGACCCAGAGATATTTTGTCTCTGCTTCTGCAATGCACACAATGAAGGCAGTTAAGCCAATAAAACTGTCTTCTGTTACGGAAGAGTCTGAGCAAAAGGAGGTGTAAAAATTTAAGAGTTATCTCAGTTGTTGAAGATGTAGGATTCTAGTTCATACACCTTTTGTTGTTGTTTGTTTTAATCCTCATCTGAGGACATGCTGTTGTTAATTTCAGAGAAAAAGGGAGAGGGAGAGGAAGAGGGAGAGGGAGAGGGAGAGAACCATCAATGTGAGAGTCAAACATTGATGGGTTTCTTCCTGCATGCACCCTGATGGAGGATTGAACCTGCAACCTAGGTATGTGCCCTGACCGGGAATCAAACCCACGACCTTTCAGTGAATGGGACAACCCCCCAACCAACTGAGCCACACCAACCCAGGCCATGTACATTTGTTAAAACCACCTGCTAACCTGTTCCCACAGCACGTAGCCCGGAGGAATGTTGCGGAGTGGAGTGGCAGCGCCCATAGCTCAGTGTTCACACAGGGCGTCAGCTTTGGAATAAGCCCTGGCCGTGTTCCTTCACCTCCAAACCTGCGTGCCTTACCCCAGAGAGTGGGGGTGAAGGCTCGGTTGGCTCTGTCCTTTGGGTATTGGCTGGGTAGAGAAGGAGCAACCGGACGCCCTGCTCCTCTAAGCTGGCATCTTTCTCTCCAGAAGCTGCCACATCTCAGGTCCACTTTCAGATCCATTTCTGTTTCCTCTGTTCGGGGTACAGATGCATCTCTGGATAGTTTGAAAATATCTATCTATCTATCTATCTATCTATCTATCTATCTATTATCTATCTGTCTGTCTATCTATCTATCTATCTATCTATCTATCTATCTATCTATCATCTATACACCAGAGGCCCGGTGCACTGATAGGGTACCCAGTGGCTGCCAGCTGCAGGCCAGGTCCTCTCTCCCTTACCCTGGCTGGCCTCCGCCCCCTGGTCGAACCCTTGGTCGAGGGGACAATTTGCATACTATGCTTTTATTATATAGGATATTTATTGGGTTTAGAGAGAGTAAGGGAGAGGGAGAGAGAGAAACATCAATGATGAGAGAAAATCATTCATTGGCTGTCCCCTGCATGCCCCCAACTGGGATCAAGCCCGCAACCCGGGCATGTGCCCTGACCTAGAATTGAACCATGACCTCCTGGTTCGTGGGTCGACACTCAGCCATTGAGCCACACCAGCGGGGCTCTGAATAGTTTTATAAGGTGTCTGCAGAGCCAAAGTTTAGAGCTTGCCTCTGCCCCGCAGCCCTGTTCTCACTGCCCTGGAGCCAAGAGGAAACCAGGGCAGGAGAAGCAAGAAGCTCCCTACACAGTTCAGGGTTGCCCAGTGCAGGCAAAGGGGGAAACCCTCACAGAGGACATGCAAAGCCCCTTCCCGATAAAACCCCTTTGAGAAGACATTTTCATCCTGTGAACAGTGGTCTGTCATCTCAGTCTGATCTTTCATCATTTCCAAAAGGCTGCCCTTTTGATCCGGATTCTTAAAGAGGGCAGAGGAAGTTCTCAGGGCCGGGCTTATTTGGGAAACGTTTGTGCTTTGTGAAGACTTGGGCACGCCAGTGTTTAAAAGGCCACGTTGAGCATCTTTAACTCTACTCCAGAGGACCCCTTGGCCGAGGGCAGCAAACAAGGAACCTTTTGTGCCTTCATAATTGCCCAGCAGCAGGCATTTTATAGCTACTGAGTGGACTTCAAAGTTAATTACCGTTTAGACATCTGCATCAAATAATCCCCCCCAAACACTGGGGATCAGGGAAGTTTTGATGATTTATTTATATTTCAAAATCTAAACCGGTGCTACCCAATAGAAACAGAATGCGAGCTACATGTTTAATTTAAAATTTCTAGTGCCACCATCAAACTATTACAAAGCTCAGGTGACATTGATTTTAAATAACATTTATTTTCACTTAATTTACCCATAATATCATTTCAGCATTATGCAAACAATTATTAATAAGCTATTTGGCTTTTCTCACTAACCAAGTCTTTGAAATCTGACGTTTCTTTTATACTTAAAGCACATCCCAATTCAGACGCACCGCGATCCAGCTCGGTGGCCGCACGTGGCTGCGTGTGGACTAAAGCCAGGCAGGGATGAGTTCATAGGATGAGGAGTTGGGTACCTTATGAGGGATTGGCTTGCCCAGCTGTGGTCCAGAGAAGCTCAGAGTGACAATGCTGGGCATTAGAAATGTAGTCACAACCCAGGATTCTTTTGTTTCTTCTTCTTCAAACAGCTTTATTGGTACACTAGAGGCCCGATGCATGAAATTTGTGCAAGGGGCTTGGCCCCCTGCAGCTGCAGCAGCTGCCTCTGCCTCGTGCCCGCCTCCTCCTAACCCCCTCCCCGCCACAGCTTAGTCCGGAAGGTTGTCTGGAAGGTCGTCCAGTCTAATTAGCATATTACAATTTTATTATTATAGATAATTCACATATCATACAACTCACCCCTTTAAAGTGTACAGTTCAGTGGTTTTTAGTAAATTCATGGAGTTGTACATCCATCAGACAATCAATTTTAGGACTTTTTTGTTATTCCCAAAAGAAACCAGGCACCACTCAGCTATCGTTTTCTCCCATTTCTCATCCCCTCCAGCCCGGGGCAACCATTAACCTATCTTCGGTTTCTAGATTTGCCTATTCTAAATATTCCACATAAATGGAGCCGTGGAACACGTGGTCCCTGTGACTAGCTTCTTTCACTTGGTATCATGTTTGAAAGATTCACCCATATTGTAACTTCTATTAGTACTTCATTTCTCTTTATTGCCAGTTGAGATCCTGTTGTATGGATATACCACATTTTATTTACGCCTTAACCAGTTGAGAGATATTTGGGTTGTTTCCACTTCTTGACTATTGTGAGTGATGCTGCTGTGAACATTGGTGTCCAAGGTTTTGTGTGGATATATGCTTTCCTGTCTTTGGGGTACATGCCTAGGAGCGGAATTGCGGGGTCACATGGTCGCTCTATATTTAACCATTTGCGGATCTGCCAGACTGTTTTCCAAAGTGGCTGCCCCATTTTGCATGCCGACCAGCAGTGTATGAGGACTCCAATTTCTACAGATCTCTGCCAACACTTGTTATTTATCTGCCTTTTTGATTATAGCCATCCCAGCGGGTGTGCAGTGGTATCGCGGGTGGTTTTGATTTGCAATCCCCTGATCCCTAATGATGGTGAGCATTTTCCCATGTGGTCTTTTGTATATCTTCTTTGGAGAAATGTCTATTCAGGTTCTTTGCCCATTTTTTTTTAAAGTTGAATTTATTGGGGTGACATTGGTTCACAAGACCATACAGGTTTCAAGTGTACAACTCAATAAAACATCATCTGCACACTGGATCTTGTGTCCACCGCCCCAAGAAAAGTCTCTATCTATCCCCAACCTCCCCTCGCCCCTTTGCCCTCCTCCACTTGGCCCCCGCTTCCCTTTCCCTCTGGCTATCACCACACTGTTGTTGGTGTCTGTGTGTTATTTATGTATTTTTTTTGGCTAATCCCTTCAACTTCTTTCATCTAGTGTCCCACCACCCTCCCCTCTGACAGCCGTCAGTTTGTACCCTGTATCCATGCCTCTGTTTCTGTTTTGTTCATCAGTCTATTTTGCTTATTAGATTCCACATATAAGTGAGATCAAATGGTATTTATCTTTCTCTGACTGGTTCATGTCACTTAGCCTAATAATCTCCAGGACCCTCATTGGGTATATGTCTTTTACATTTTTTGACTTGTCATGGTTGTTTATATAGTCCAGGTACAAGGGCCTTATCACACATCTGATTGGCAATTATTTTATATAATTCTATGGGGTTGTATTTTCACTTTCATGATGGTTCCCTTTGAGGCATAAATGTTTTTTATTTTGATTATGTTCAGTTCATCTATTTTTCTTTCATTGCTTCTGCTTTTGATGTCATATTTGAGAAACTATTGCCTAATCGAAAGCCACAAAGATTTCTATCTTGTTATCTTCTAAGAGTTTTATAGTTCTAGCTCTTTGATCCATTTTGAATTAATTTGTATGTGGTATGAGATAAGGGTCCATTTTAATTCTTTTACATGTGGATATTCAGTTGTCCCAGCACCATTAGTTGGAAGTATTATTTTTTTTCCTATTGAATTGCCTTAATCAAAATTCAATTGACTATAACTAAGAGGGTTTATTTCTGGACTGTCAGTTCTAGTCCTTTGATCAATATGTCTGTCCTTTATACCCATACCTCACTGTCTTCATTAACTGTAGCTTTGAAATAAGTTTTGAAATCAGGAAGTGTGAGTCCTCCAACTTTGTTCTTTTTCAAGATTGTTTTGGCTATGCAGAAGATCTTGAGCTTGCCAATGAATTTTAGGATCGGCTTGCTGACTTCTGCAAAGAAGACTGCAATTTTGATAGGATTGTGTTGAAAGTGTATATCACATTGGAGAGTATTTCCATTTTAATGGTAGTAAGTCTTTGACCCATGGACCGGACTCTGTTCCCGATTTAGTTCCTTTTCTTCTCTTCCACAGAGACATCACTGTGCTTTGTGGAACTTTGCAAAGACCTTGACCCCTGTCATTTACCCACCTGGCAATACAGAGCATAGTAGGTTGTTAGATCCAGAGGGAAAATGGACAGAGTAGTTAAATCACCTTTGGTGTGCTAGGAGAATGAGAGGTGCAGGGAATTTATTCAGGAATAGATCCCAAAGTGCACAGACTTCAAAACCCCAAAGGTGCGTTACAAGTAGAGCATTTATTATCATTTGTATTTTTGTCTACTCTATATTATTCACACCCAATTCCAGGCGCTCATTTTCCCAATATTTTATTATGACAGATCTCAAGCATAAGAAAAGTTGAAAGAACTGTATAGTAAACATTCAGCTGGATTCTACAGTTAAGAAATCTTTACCTATTCCTAAGTAATGAGGTTATTTTCTTATGTTTTTGTTTTCTAGAAACATTATAGTTCAAGCATTTATCTATAGGCCTATAGGCCTGTGACTTATTGTGAATTAATTTTTGTGTATTGTCTGAGGCAGAAGTCTAAGTTTGTTTTGGTCTGTATGGGTGTTCCAGTACCATTTGTTGAAGAGACTGGCTTTCCATTATTGGATTACATTGGCTCCTTTGTCAAAGAGCAAATGATTGTAAATTTGCAGGTCTATTTCTGGGCTCTCTATTCTGCTCCCTAGTCTGCTTGTCTGTCAGCGACACTGTCTTCATTTCTGTGGCTCTATTTTATGTCTTAAGTCGAGTAGTGTCAACCCTCTGACTTTCTCTGCTTTATCAAGATAGCTGTGGCCACTCTAGATTCTTATGTTTCTTACACATTTTAGAATTGGCTTGTCATTTCCTACAAAGAACCTGGTGCACTTGCTGTTGGGATTGTGTTGAAAATGTAGGTTAATTTGGGGAGGAACAATACCTTAATAATATTGAGGCCTTCAGTCTGTGAATACGGCATACACCTCCATCTATTTAGGCTTTCTTCCATTTCCCGTGAGCCCATTTTATTTCTTCTGACTCCCTTGTCCTGTTGCTCCATGGGCCCTCATCTCCACATTTTGAGTCCTACTGTGCAGTGGTGATGGGGGTGTGCCCTACAGTCAGATTGCCTATGGGGTCTTTGGCAAATGAATTTATTGGTAAAATGAAGGTGAGAATGATATGTATTGCTAGAGGCCTGGTGCACGATTCATGCATGGATGGTATCCAGCTGTCCCGCCCCGATTGGGCCTGATTGGGGCAGGCCGGCCAGGGGGAGGGGCCACAGGAGGTTGGCCGGCCGGCCCTGCCCCCATCTGGCTGGTTGGCTGGCTGCAGTGCACAACATAGCAACCAGTTGTTCTGGTCGTTCGGATCACTTGGCTTTTGTATATATAGAATTTTACGTAAAGTCCTAAGAAACGAGGGCTCCATAAATGCTAGCGTTGTTTAGGACTGTCCTTCACGATCCAGCTCAGATTGTATCTAGTCCGTGAAGACTGCCCGGAGCCCCCTCCTCAAAACGTCTCTCTTGCTCACTGTCCTGTTTTCATTTCCAGGTAGATTTGGCAGCTCTTGCCTTGAGTGTGCCTGACTCTCCTTTTTTATTATAAGCTCTTGGACTGTGGGGTCTGGATTTCAGCTTCCTTTGAGCCCATTGTTTGCTCATTACATTGTATCAGCTCCAGCGGACACTAACAAAGTACCAGAAATTTCTATTTTATTTTTTTTCAGAGTGTGAGCGCATCTACTATCTTATTGTTTCCTTGAAGAATTAGTGAAGGCAGGCTTTCCCTGCAACTAGGGATCCCCAAGAGAGGATTACCCACCAGCCACCGCCAGTCAGGGCAGAGGTTAGAACTAGAACCCAGCTCTCTGGACTTGAAGAAAAATAGCCATGATGCGTGGAAATATATATACATATATACATAAAATGCTTAAAATACCTTCAGCTCTGTGAGATGCTGGCAGCCTTTTGTTCAGGGCAAAGCAGCTGCACAGATCCTTCATGAAACTGACATCTACACTGTTTCCTCACCGTGTTGAGCCACTGACTGTCATACAGGTTTAAAAGAATCTTAAACTGCAGCGTGAACTTCCCCTTCCTTTTTGCAAAGGTGCCCAGTAAAGTATGACCCGTGGTACCCGGATTGACTGCTCGCTGCCTCTTTTTCCCAAAGATGAAAAGGTTCTGCCGCAGAGGCTGTTGGGAAGGTGTCCTTAGCCCTCGCGGTCCCCTGCCCCTCGGAGATGCCTGGCTTTGATGCCAGAGCCCAGCCCAGTGTGCGGCCCCGCCGTGCACGTGGGGTGATGGGGAGAGAGGAACCGTACTGAGCCTCTGAGTGGGCGACTTTATAAAAATGTGCTGCCTTCCCGAAGAAAGACCTGTGCACTGACACATTCATGGAAGAGCCTAGAGTTCACGTTTAACTTCTTGCTCCCAACTACCTCTGAAAAATACCAGCACTTCCCTGCTAATAGACTAGAGTGTGGGCAGTACTTGTGCGCTTTAATGTTTGCTCATTGGATAAACATGGATCCTGCTTCCAAAGGAACAGATAGGATTCAGAGAGAATGAACGCTGCATTGCTGGAGATGTTTTCTCCCATCTCCCCCTTGCCCCCCCACCCCCCCCCACTGGGGGCCTGCTGGGCATGGGGTGCAGATTCTGGCATAGTTCCCAGGTAACCTGGGAGCACACAGCAGAGGGTCCTAGCGAAAGGTTTCTTATGGAGCTTTACAACCGGAAGGGACTGCAGAGGCTCCAGTCAAACCTTGGGGACCCAGAGGGCTGCCATGATTCATCCTCGATTTTTCAGGGGATTCATGGCAGGGCCTGGCCAGAACCTGTACTTCCCGAAACGGATCCGGCCAGAAAGGATCCCGTGGCCAAAGCTTCCTCCTGGAAGACTTGGGCCAATTTGCTGGAACATTTTACTTCCAAATCATTCTAATCAGCAGTGCTTGATGTTGGGGGCGGCTTCTCCGAACTCAGACTTTAATTGTCTCTGGCTCCTGGAAGCTCTCCTGATAGTAATTTGTGCCAAGCCATCAGAATAATGATGATGGCATTGTCTTATGTTTGCTTTAAAGTTGTCCATCCTGGTAACAATCACCTGGCGAAGAAAGAGATTTATTCTGCTGGACGTTTGTAAATACCGAGTTTGAATTTAGGACACGGGGTAACCAGTCCTACTAAAACCTGGATCTCAGAGACCTGCCCGAGGGATATGTACATGATGAAACTCACCAGTTGACTTGGAAATGGAGATGACAGAACATCTCTCAGGAAGTGCATGCGGAGTGGGTGGGGGTGGGGTGCAAATAGAAATCGATTCAAGGAGGCCCTGTAACCTTAGAGGTTTTCAGCTGGTTTATAATTTATCTGTAATGGGAAAAATATTTTACCACCGAGATAATATCTTGAGATAAATCTGAAATCACCAGCCATATTATGAATGTGTTTATGGATGTGTGTGAAATGCAGGGAATGAGATTTTTTTTCTCTGTGACTGTAATTTAGTGTGGATAAGATGACAAATAAGCTCTATGCAATAACAGCCCATCTGATATAATGTGTGTAATTTTAAACTTGAAACCATCATGTTTTAGAACTGGAAGGGACCTCAGAGATCACCTAGCACAAATCAGCTTTCTGATGGAGGAGCTGCATCCTGGAGAAGATGAGTGGCTTTGCCTCTAGTGCCAACTAAAATCCAGAGATTTAGACGGTTGGGTTTGTAGAAAAGAAGGCTCCGTATCCACAGACTCATTTTTAGTGTTTTACCTTTAGAGGTTTTATGTCATTGCTAATCAGAGCTATAATTGATCAGAGCCATAACTGATCAGAGCCATAACTGATGAGAGCTATAACTGAGCAGGCCTATATTTGATCAGAGCATTAACTGGTCAGACCCATAACTGATCAGGCCTATATTTGATCAGAGCCATAACTGATCAGACCCATAACTGATGAGAGCTATAACTGATCAGGCCTATAATTGATCAGAGCCATAACTGATCAGACCCATAACTGATGAGAGCTATAACTGATCAGGCCTATAATTGATCAGACCCATAACTGATCAGGCCTATAATTGATCAGACCCGTAACTGATCAGACCCATAACTGATGAGAGCTTTAACTGATCAGGCCTATAATTGACCAGAGCTGTGACTGATCAGAGCTATAACTGATCAGACCCATAATTGATCAGATCGATAACTGATCAGAGCCATAACTGATTTCTTCTGGAAGGTGAACCTACTCTTCAGCCCTTTACATATGTGGATGGATGCTTCATAAAAACACTTTCTGTGACTCCTAATTTCAACTCAATTACGTAAGTTTACGGAAATTAGAACAAAGTTATTTGTCAACCTCTCCTTTTGGTTGCACTATTAATGTGGCTCCTTATGACTTGCTGGTGAGCTGACTTAAGGAATTCAGAGCAAGTCACGTATGCCGTTCTTTTGAAAGAAAAACACTGGCTGCTGAAGGGATTGAGTTTAATATAGTTTCATATCAGAGCGGTTTTAATAACGCCGTCGAAAGTATTCGTACATGAATTCATTAAGCCCAGATTAGTCTTATTATAATTACTCAAAAAGTAATTCAATTGAAGAGAAAACATTTTAAACGGATATAAAATACACTGTTCGCTGGGAAGCCAGCCTGTTCTACTTTATCAGCTCCATAAAGTACTGCAGAATTGAACATAACTTTCACAGTATACAGAATGCTATCATAAAAAGTATTATTCCTAAATCTATTTTTTTATGTTCTTTCAGTAGTTAAGGGCTTTATCCCTCTGTGCGACGAATGAGATAGACTGGGGATGTAACATCATAAAAATGGTAGGGACTCACCAGCTCCGTCCCTCGCACTGCCCCCGAATCAGTGTGGGCTGGTGGTTCTAAGCATGGGGCCTGCGATTGATGTTGGTGGCACATTCCCTAGGAAATGTAGTAGGAAGATACTTTGGGGCTTAAAATAATTTTTTTTTCTTACAACAAAAGACATCTACTGAAGGCCATGTGCCTTCAGAGGTAAAACAGTGACAGGCAAAGTCGTGGTCTTCATGTCTAACATGATAAAAGGGGAGGAGGGCCAGGAGCGGGGAGAATATGATAGGACTTTACCCGGCCTGGGTCCCAAATGAGACAGAGAAGAAAAAGGACGGAGGTATTCAAGTCCCACCGCATTCAAGAATGGGGAATCAGGCCCTAGCCAGTTTGGCTCAGTGGATAAAGCCTTGGCCTGTGGACCTGAAGGGTCCTGGGCTCAATTCTGGTCTAGAGCGTGAACCTCAGTTGCAGGCTCCTCCCCTGCCAGGGCCCTGGTCAGGGCTTGTGCGGGAGGCAACCATTTGATGTGTTTCTCTAACATCGATATTTCTGTCTTTCCCTCTCCCTTCTGCTCTCTCTGAAAATCAATGGAAAAATATCCTCGGGTGAGGAATAAAAAATCAAACAAACAAACAAAAGAACAAGAACAGGGAAGCAGGAGGGGCCTGGGTGTGGGCTGCCTGAGCTGTCTGGTTTTGGAGACACAGGAAACTAATCACAGCCCCGCGTGGTGCCACGGAGACCACGTGGGGACTCCGAGGCGCCTCGGATGCTCGCTGGCCGGGCTCCCGGAGCACAGGCCTGCACCTGGCCAGGAAGGGCTCCCGTAAGTGGTTTGTTGTGTCCAAACTTTACCTAATTTATGTCAGAAAGTAGCCGAACGCTTTGCCCAGACAAATCCTTCATGGAGCCCCACTGCACCCAGTAGAGGTTTTCAGTTCCGCGGCCCCCACGCAAGTCCCTGCCTCTTTTGAACCCTGGGCTTCCAGGGAGCACGGCTTGAAACACGGATCGAGGCCCGGGGCAGGTGAGCCCCTTACAGGGTGACCTTGAGAAATCATGGCAGGCCCAGAGGAGACAGGCAGTGTCGGAGGGGTGAGTGGTGGCGAAAATCAAGGCTGGGCCCTGGGTTTTTGGAACTTCTAATCACACCCCCTTAGATCATGGAGGATTGAAGATAGGATGTCATTGGACTGCTGATGGCAGACATGAAAAATAATTCATCTGTAAGGTAATGTTTGAGAGTTGCTTACGAGTTTCTCCATGGCACAGAGCTCCATGATGAGAAGAAGACATGAAAACGGTCATTTTATTTTAGGATTTCCTCTGGCGATAACTTTTATAGCCCTACAGAAAGTTGCAAAGGTTTCTCAAGGAGCAGGCAACCAATCAATGTTGACTTGTAACGCTACCATTCACAGAAGTCTTTCTGAGGACTACTGTGTACTCTTCTCCATCGGACCTCGTTTGGTCTGCACAGCACTGTATGAGGTAACGCAGACGTTAGCGATGGTCATTATCTCTCCATGCTGCTGGTGAGAAAAGCGAGGTTTGGGGAGGCTCAGTCTTTTGCCTGAGATTACACAGCCAGACCTGGGCCCAACTCCGACTTCAAGGCCTGAGCTCTCTGCTACCCTGCTTTATTGCTTATGATGATAAGAACAGTAACTTTCACTGACTGAACATGTACCACAAACCAGCTACCATGTGCCCACTGAGAGCGTTACATGCATGATCTTGGTTGCCGTCGTGCATTTGGAAAGGTAAATCCCCATTTTATGAATGAAGGAATGGAGACCAAGAGGGGTTAAATAGCTGGCCCAGGATCTGAACCTGGCCCAGGATCATGAACCTCAGCCCATGGGCTCTATGCTGATTAAATTACCTGCCTTGACCTTCATGATATCCCCGTGGTAGGATAAAGTGTACCTCAACCATCCCCACTTATTAGATGAGAACATAGGCTACAAGAACTCCCCTCCCCCACCCCCTACCAGGTTTCCACCTCCCGAGGAGTTGGGACCCAGTCTTAGGTCATGGGATCCGGTGGCCACCATCATGTGGTGACATGGCCCTGAAATGTATCTGGGAGAGAAGGAGATAACCCTGCCCTCCCTGAGAAGCCCACCTGCCATTTTTGAGCTAGGCTTGGTCAATGGGAATCTGCTCTGGAGTGGCAGCATTCACCAAGAGGGGAGGCGTTGGAGGGACCCACTTTCCAACATAGGAAAGAAAGAATTCACTTCATTCACAGGGTTTGCAGGACACAAAAGCCACAGACTGCATTCTGCTGCTCTTCAGAGCCATGGAGAGAGCCAGCTGGGCTTCGAAATTTGGTGAGGGAGCCGCCTAGCCCACCTTGAAGTTGACTCTCGCTCATGGTGAACCTGACCCCACTCCAGGAATCAGCATTCATCCCACTCCTCCCTCCCTCTTTTCCTCTGCCCCTGGTTAGTTGAGTCCTGGTAAAAGTTACTGTGCTTTACTGTAAAAGCACTTGTACTTGAGACTTTTCTTTCTCTAGCTCAAACCACAGGAGGACTCACAAAGACAGCTGTCTCCCCAGGTGAGAGCTCTTAAATGGGAGTTAAGTGCATGCATTTTCAAGAAACTAAACACCCCTCATATATAATT
>NW_006383012.1:6517399-6526523 GCF_000327345.1 Myotis davidii | reverse complement strand
GTGTATGATTACAGAGTCTGAGCACCAGTAGCTTTGCTTCCTCCCGTCTTAACGGAAGTCGGGCACACTTTCCATGGTTTGGCCTATCTTTAATGCTACGGGCTGTGGGCTAAGTGTGATATGGTAATAATAGTGAGAGCGTTCCTGACTATAGTTATGGACTGTGCATCGAAATAGTAAATTATTCTTAGCAGACTGAAGGGGCAATAAGATTGCCATCCCGGTCTGCTCATAAAACAAAACCATAGATAAATAAAGGAGCGCCAACTCACTTAACCCGCGTGGCTCTGCGCACGGCTGATTATTAACCCGGGCGCAGGAGAGGGGTTCACCCGGTGGAGTTAAATCATTTTTAATAGAGGTAAACACTGGCCATGTGGACGAGCAATGCTCCAGAAAGTTTTTAATCAGCAGCGTTTTGGAATCTCCCGGCCTAATTGCCATCACGTATTAATACTAATAAATAATCTAGTCTTTTTACGGCCCTTGTCTCCGGAGGACTCCGTGCATTAAACGTCTCTGGGGTGTGAGTCTCTCAGCAGGGATGCGGGAGGGGCAGGCATCCTTGATGTTCATTCCTCCTTGAAGAAACTGGACATAGAGGCTTATCTCAAGTCCTTCTTCCCCCCTTTCTCTTTCCCACATCTGCGGTCACTGACTGACACCCATGGCCTTTCATCTATCTATAGGACCAGCGTGGCTCCAGGGGCTGGGGGTGGGGCTGGAGAACAGGCC
Source organism: Myotis davidii (assembly GCF_000327345.1). Lineage (NCBI taxonomy): Eukaryota > Metazoa > Chordata > Mammalia > Chiroptera > Vespertilionidae > Myotis > Myotis davidii. The sequence continues at coordinate 6,525,788 of NW_006383012.1, read as the reverse complement.
TTCTTTGTTCCCCTGAAGGACAGGGCTGTGAGGTTTTCTCCCTGGGGAAGTGAGTAAGAGCAGAGCTTTGTCCGAAGGAGTTCATTTCCTCTGCACAAGTGTCCCTGGAGGCCTCTGGGCGCAACCTGGCTGTGGTTAGGGTGGAGGCTCCCACCTCTGAACTCGGGTGAGTTCCATTTCCGGGGAGAGCAGACGAATGGCGCTGAGTCTTCCTCTCGAGGGATTCCCCACAACCACTGATGGGATCGTGTTCCTGCAAATTCTTTAACTTAACCTCCCAGCACCAGAGCTGCGGCCCTCAACAAGGAGGATACTCTAGCTCAGAGTGTGACTGACTCCCAAGTAATTCCTAGGGGCTGGTCAGACTCAAAGAAGATCACACTGCACTGTGAGGCTTGTTCATAAGACTGGTCCCTATGGTTTGGGAGACGGGGGTGTTGGGCATGAACACCAGTGAAGAAAAGAGTATTTTTGTGGCTAATATTGTGTGAGGCCCACAATTGGAGGCTTGTGTGTGTGTGTGTGTGTGTGAGGGGGGTGGGGGTGGAATGGGTAGAGACATGGTCTACACGTGTTTTTAATAAACAACCTTATTTAATCAAAAGTCCCTATGGTTTGGGAGATGGGGGTGTTGGGCATGAACACCAGTGAAGAAAAGAGTATTTTTGTGGCTAATATTGTGTGAGGCCCACAATTGGAGGCTTGTGTGTGTGTGTGTGAGGGGGGTGGGAGTGGAATGGGTAAAATGTAGCCAAACAGCACAAAACTTACTGTCTTCTCACTTATTTTTTGCTCTTCTCTCCATGAGTCATTTGAGCCTGGATGGCTGGCTCAGTCGGGAAAGTCCAATTTTAAAGGAGGAAGCCAAGCCATTAGTATACAGAGCAAAGAGCTAAATGATGCTAACGACAAAATGATTTATGCCACAGACTACAAAAGACATAAATTTACAGTGTAAATTACAAGATAAGTCATGGGCAAAATTGTTGCAATATTTATACTAGTGTTTATTCAAATTTACATTTGAATAAAAAGGTGCAAATGTCAATGAAGCTGAAAAAGGGGTTCTTTTAGGAATCTAAAATAGCTCCTATGGAAATCAAGAGAGTTTTTTTTTTTTTGAGGAGAAGCTATGACTAGTATTTGTGTAGATTTGCCTGCGAAAACATGGAATACCCAGTGGATTTGGAAGGAATAAGGTCACTATATCCCTGCCCCAATTTCCTCCCTCCCTGCCCACTCACTGCTTCTTTCCAGTGATTCAAATCTGTACCGAATTTCGAAGGACGTGCTCTCTGTCAAAGCCACGGAGAGGAGGTTGAGGACTGTGGACAGATGTCGAGACTGGATCCGTATTTGAAGGACTAATCATATTTCATGATGTTTCCAGGGTTGGAAATTTTTGTCTGTTTTCATTAGAGGAGCATGATAAATCTCGAATTTGTACTTTGCTAACAGGGATGGGCTTTCGTGCTTCATTAAGGTCAAATGAATCTTAGTGTCGTCCTGGCTCAGCCTCTAGCGCCACGGGTGGCCTTGGGGAGAATCTCTCCCGTCCCTGGGACTCAGGTTCCTCATCTGTAACATGAGGGGGTTGGACCAGGTGGGTGTTACGACAGACCAGCCCTCTCTCCTTCTCGCTGGTGTGGGAGCATACCACGCCAGGCAGTTAGGAGCCGCCAGAGTGATGAAGACACTTAGCCCCTGTCCTCAGGAACTCAGGGCCCACATAAATAACTAATTATAATAGGAGCTGTAATTGCAACGCGCACACATTACTCTGGGAGCACAGAGCCAGACGCTGACTTCCCTCCCCGTGGGGGTGGGCTCTGGGAAATCTCTCAGTGGCTATGACATTTGAAGGCTGGGAGGAGGGCTCCTGCGAGTGAGCAGGCTGGTCAAAGTGGGTGGTGCAGACTCTGTGTTGGAGGCAGCAGGTGCACATGACCGTGGTTTGCTGAGGGAGCTGTACTTGGTTCTTCTCAGGCTCTGGGCAGTGTCCGCGGATGGGAGGGGAGTGGCTCATAATGAATTGCTGGGGCTCGTGATGAATGACTGGGGTTAGAGAATGACATAGAGCACCTATAAATTAGAGCGGAGTTAACGTTGTCCCGTGAAGGTACCAATGCGGGCCTTCTCTACATCCCAGTTGGTGTTCACGAGTGCGAGAGAAAGGGTGGCATTTTAGCCACCTCCCTGGAACTGGGAGTCTGCGGTCTGGCCTGGGTGGAGGTGTATGGAATGGGAGTGGTGCTCCTTAGGGGGTCACGTGTGCTCCGTTGAAATGAAAACTGCACCCACAGGTGTTCTGTCCGTGCCGTCTGTCTCACCCACCTGGTCACATCTCATCCACACCATTCATGGGCCGTTGGCTCTCCGTGACCTTGTAGGAGCTGATGGGTTAGTGGGGATGGCTGGCAACAAATTTAGATGTTGATGATACAGTTCTTACTTAGTTTTTGAGATGAAAATAACTTGTTTTCAAGTTTAGATTATAAATGTGTAAGACATGTTCATTGTTAACATTTAGAACAATACAGAAATGCTTCCATGAAATTAAAAAATGATGATCCCATTACCAATGGAATACTATACAGCGGTGAGCATGAATGATCTACTACAGACTACAGCGTGGGGACCCACACCCTGTGGAGCAAAGAAGGCAGACAGAATAAATTCACACGGAATCAGTCCATTTATACAAAGTTCAAAAATAGCCAAAGCCAGTGTCAGGTGTTAGAAGTCAAGCGAGGGTTCCCCTGAGGGGGGTGTTAGTGACTGCTTGCTCATTTATGCTTCTTGTAGAAGTGTGGTTCCCAGTGCCAGACACAGTGCTTGGCATATGGTAGCCTCGCAAGCATTTGTTGAAACAAATTTTTTTTTTCACCTTTGATCTAGGATTTCACTGGAAGGCATGGTCTTAGTTGTGAGTTATGATGCGGGGAATTGACACCCATGCTTTGTTTATATGATTTCAAGATTCATAGGCCCTTCCTCAGTTTATCCTCCTTTGTGTCCTTGTTGCTTTGTTGTTACTGATAAGCCGGTCCAGGCAGCTTAGTTGTGGCTAAGAAGATGGTTTCTGGAATCCAACCGACTTGGGTTCACTCCTGAGCCCCATCACTTGCTTGTCTGTGGTTTGGGATGAGTTACTCAGCCTTCCAGACCCTCAGTTGCCCCAGCTGTAAAATGAGCACGATCCCCCAGCTTACTCTGCAGAGGTGCTATGAAAATGAGAGTGTTAAAAATCTCAACAACCAGACGTGCCTTTACTACGTCACGGCAGCGTTCTGAGCCCTGCAGACATCAGCCACTATTTGTTTAATCTTCCTGATACTCTTGTCTACTTGTGGTTTAGAGAATGTCAACCACAGAGTTAGTAAGTGTCGAGCCAGGATTCAAGCCAGGGCGGTTTCATGCCAGAGCCCAAGCTCTTAACCGCTGCCTCCGAGTTAAAGGAACTACGTACGCGTGGAGTGCTTAAGCAGTCAGCATACGTTTGCTATGATTATCGTCATGGTCATGTTCAACATTATTATTAATTTTCTTTCTCCTCTCTCTCTCCCCGCCCTCCTGCCCTGTTTCTCCTCCCTCCTGGCAGACGTGTTTCAGCAAGGTAAGGTCACTGCCTTCTGCCTGCTTTCCCATTGGCTGTGCTGTTTGGGGAAGAAGGGTGTATAGTCTGTGTGCCGAGGGTCACGGGGCTTCTTATTCACTCTGCACATGTCACGGGGGCTTTAGGAGGCCAGATGAGGACAATGGCCTGAGGTGGCCTGAAGTGCCATCCAGCCTCGGGGTCTTCCTCTGGACCACGTTTGGGGGATGGATGGGGATGGGACAACCAGGGCAGGGACGTTGGGGACCCTTTGTGGCTGAGCCCGTCAGGGGGCAGGGGCGCTGTCGGACTTGTGACGGGTGAGGAGCAGGTGTCTCTGGAGGCGGCCAAGTGGAGGCCTCATCGCTCAGGGCTCCTGCATAGGGGCAGCCAGAGCTTGCTCAGGGCTCCCTAGGTGGGTGTTTGCCAAACAACCGTGTCACTGTCCCGGAGGTGTGGGCAAGACCACAGCTGGCCGGTCGCTGCATGCCCTCCAACCCAGGCGCCTCCCACAACCCTTCTGACTGGGCCTGTGCCAGAAACAGGGCCAGGCAAGGGTGGGCAATATCTTGTCTGTTTGGCCAGCCAAGGTCATGTGCTCTGGGAGCTGGAGACTGAATGCTTGACCCCGAGTGTGCATGTCTGTCTTTGTCCCTACATAGGACGCAGGGCCCTGGGAGACTCAGGGGCATGGCCTGGTTGAACCTGCTAGACCTTCACGCAGGGGGACCAGCCTCATTCCCGCTTTTGTCACAGTCAGAAGCTAGTGGGCAGCGTGGCAGGGAATAACTGTTTGTATTCAAGCTGGGAGATATGTTGGTAGCACAGTCTGCTGCGTCTTTCTTGAATCCAAGTCTGGCTCAGAAGAGGAGCCTGGTTTAAAAATACATCCAGGCTTGCCATAAATAGCTTCCGAATCATCTTAAAGGCTGGCTATTTCCACAACTATTATTTCACCCCCGACAGGCGGCACATGCTACGGGAACGTCGGCCTGCTCTCCCCGATAGAAGCGCAGTTGTGGGTAACAGTGAGCGGGCCTGGTGCGTTGTCTTTTAAGAGTCTGCAGTCAGAGACCCGCTTTTATAAATAATTCATAAATCCCAGCAAGCTACAAGTAATATGTTCCATTTGGCTAGAGACTAACAGATGAGCAAAACTGAGAAGGAGCCGCGCCCATTCACGTCATGGAAGGGTCGCCGTCAGAACCCCTGGCTGCGGTTGCTTTTGCTTTTCCATCCCCCGGACAGACTGAGGGCTCGGTGGGCGCTCTGGGAGAGAGATGGGTTGTTTCCTGTGGACCGGACTGCCAGCACTACCCAGTGCTGAATGGCGTGTCCCCTTCCGAGGCACAAAATGCCCGCGTTTCGACTGTCTTGAGGGAGCGTGTGAGCGTCCCTGGTTGTTGTCATCGGCATAAAGAATGGCCCATCCGTCCGGCCCTGTCAGGTCTGCCTTCTTTTTAAATCCGTCATGCTGTTTGATGGATGGCATTTGCCTGTCAGTAACAGTGATATGCAGAGCAGAAGTTATAATCATCTCCAAGGCACTGGCTGGCGAGGCCTAATAGCATCTTCCAGAGACGGAAGCTGCCAGCCACCCAGTGCCCTGCGCGCTGGCAGGTGGCAGTCCCCTTATACGATGTCACTAGGATTTCAGAGGAGAGAACGGAGCTGGCGCTTGTGAATTATTTACATGGCACCGGCCTTGGAGGATCCTTTCGTATGGAGAGACTTTCTCTGAAATGATGGCAGAGGACGTGCCAGCCGGTGCCCCCTCCTCTCCCTTTGCTTCTGGCCATTTTCGCTGTGAAGTTAATGCTCATAAAACGTGACAGTAAAAATGTACCAGTGACAGTCGCACCGGGCCAAGACAAAAGGTTCGGTGTCTCACAGACAATCCAGAACACGACTCCGCGACATGTTCTGTGATTGGCGCTCTATTCCGGAATTGGGCCGTTCACTCGAAACCTGGGGGCCCTGAATTGGACTGGAAACAAGCAACCAGACAACTAGATGAATAGACGCCATGGGGTCGTCTCTGCAGCCCGTCCACACAGGGCACGTCTGAGTGGCTCTGGCCTCCTGGCCACACCGTGAGCATCCGGGTCCTGCTGGCTTTGGCCTGTCCAAGGATGCCCGGGCAGTCGGGGGAGCGGAGGTGCTGCTCTGCGAGTGCGTGCATGAGAGGAGCCCGTGCATGTTTGGGCTGCTGTGCACCAGGGCAGGCCGGAGAGGGAGGCAGGCTTGCCGGTCGACAACATCAGACATTCTCAGAGGAAGCCCAAGTTATTGCCTCTGGATTGCATTACCTTTTATTTCTCTGCAGATCCGTCTTGTTATGGCAGGTGACAGTGCAGCAGCGGCTGCCGGGCCTTCCTCTGCTGAGTCCGTGCTGTGTGCTCTTTTGGTTCTTTCATCTGTAAATGCCTCTCGCTGTGCCGGTTAGACCCAGGGCGTGAGGACTGTCAAGGACAGGGGACCCACAGCTGGGCCTGGGAATGTAGAAGTTCCAGGACCACGTTTTCAAAGAGCCTTTGTCAACCCACATTCCCTGTTGTCCATGGAGCTCATAGCCATTGGATGGCTCTCAGGAGCCCCAAAGTGCCATACAATTGCTCTTCGCCATCCCAAATGCAATTGAAAACGCTCTGTGTGCACACGTGTCCAGAATCTCGAGTAGTAGAGAAATCCTTTCATAATGCAGCCAGGGCCACGCACGTGCCTCACTTGAACTTGCTGGAGCACCGTTTGAATGCTCTTCCACGGGCTCAACCTTGATTCTGAAATGGAACAGAAACCGAGCAAGTGGCCTGGAAATCAAGCGGTGCCACTCAGCAGGGTGTTTGAGAGCATAAGTGGGCGCAGCATAAAGACTGTACCATTGCGTTAATTCTCTGCTCTTTCCCGTGCAGAAGTCCCTTCTAGACTCTGAGCACGAAGAGGTGCAGCCTCTCCCCTCACTCCGTTCCCACCTGCAGCTGGGATCTTGCTATTGGAGAGATTTTTTCTTCCAGCCCAAGTAACTTTTGAGGCCATGATCTATTTTGCAACCAGCCATTGCCAGGCACCCTCTGGGCCATGAGGATAAGAGAGTGGACAAGACAGCACATGCCCTGTTCTCTTGGCACTCACAGTCCAGCTCGGGGAATATTGGTGCCAAGCATGCAAATCAATCCATTCTAGCCTTGGCTGGTTTGGCTCAGTGGATAGAGCATTGGCCTGTGGACCAAAAGGTCCCGGGTTCAATTCCGGTCAAGGGCACGTACCTTGGTTGCAGGCTCTTCCCTGGCCCGGGCCTGGCTGGGGCATGTGCTGGAGGCAACCAATGGATGTTTTTCTCTCACATAGATATTTCTCTCTGTCTTCCCTCTCTTCCACTCTAACTAGAAATCAATGGGAAAATATCCTCAGGTGAGGAGTAACAACAAAAATAAATATTCTAGAGCAGGGGTGGGCAAACTTTTTGACTCCAGGGCCACAATGAGTTCTTAAACTGGGCCGGAGGGCCGGAACAAAAGCATGGATGGAGTGTTTGTGTGAACTAATACATGTTAACACTGCTGCTGGTGAAGGAGTGGAGGGGAGAGCAAGAGAACCCTCCGCTCTTTCGGCTCCGCGGGCAGGCTGTAGTTTGCCACGGCTGTTCTAGAGGGATACTTGTGATGAAGAAAGTATCACGTGGCGGCGTGCTGGAGGCTAGGAGGTCCGTCCACCTTCGATGGGGTGGCCAGAGAATGACAAGAAGGACCAGCTATTGGAGGACGTGGGGCCCAGCAGGGGAAGGTGCAGGGGCGCAGCCGGTTAGGCAGAGACACCCCGGTGTTCCAGGACCCGAAGGAAGCCCGACTTGCTGGGGCTTGTGCGTGTGTGGAGAGAGTTGTGTGCAGTGAACAAACAGAGGGGAGCAGGAGTGGCCGTTGGGGGACTGGAGGAAGGAAATGGTGCGGGGTTTGAAACGTAAGCGTGACCTGGTCTATTTACACGAAACACCGCCAAGCTGGTGGCTGTCAAATGCACAAGAACAGTGTGTGAGGCGTTAAACCAGGACCAGAGCTGAGCGCTGAACGGGCTCAGGCTGGGATGGGCCCTGCCCACAGGCCCACATTGCTCCCTCCTGGGCAGTGGGACCCACCAGGCGACCCATCCCCAGCAGCTTGCTCTGCTCGTTTTGCCTGCAGGGAGCCTTGTGCCCGTGGCTTACACCTCCCCTCCTGGCAAATGATGCTCACCGAGGGCCTCGTTAAAACACTCCTATATGTGTGTTTAGGTTGTAAAAAGCCACTTCTCTCTACTACGTACACACATATGTATCATATGTATGGCAGATTAATACAGATGTGTGTTAAAAGGCTTAGGAGACTTCCGCTTGGCTCCCAGTAGGGTTGCTGTCGCCGTGGGGAACTTGGCCCAGTGGCTTGGCCCCGTGGCCTGGTTTTCCCATCTGCACAATGAGAGGCAGGGACCTCCTGGGCTTCCTGCTCACGCTGCAGCTTCTGGATTTTCCTCCATAGCGCACACAAAGCCACGCTACAGGTTCTGACACGGTGGAAGAGAGGCTTCCCGAGTGGCTGAGAATCCAGGTTGAGAGAATTTGCGGTTTCAGATGTGTAACTTACTCCCGTGGCCATTTGGAAGTCCCAGCTCTTTCCCACGTGGATTAATACCGGCACCCACAATGGAGGGTCCTGCTTTTTCTCACTTGAACAGAAAAATCAATCATAGTTTGGTTCCTGGCAGTCCAGCCACGCCTGTTAATTGCTGGGGTGGGCGGTGGTGACGGACCTGTTTGACGTG
>NW_006383012.1:6509447-6517131 GCF_000327345.1 Myotis davidii | reverse complement strand
TCTGAGGTTTCCCCAGCCACTTCCGAAAACCCATCTGCTATAAAGATCTGACCCTTTAGCCATGAATTGTGGTCCCTCTGGTAATGTCGTAGACAATGAAATATTGTTTTCTTCATGAGTGTGGGATTGCGGGAATAAATTAAGGCTAGTGTTACCATTTCCAGGTAAAAAAAAAAAATCCAAGTTGTCATCTGATGGTAACTAGCAAACGAGAAAAACGCGTTCACATTTGTATGGTGGCAAGTGGTGGGTTTCCTGGACTCATTTCCTGTATGCTAACATTTCCTGGGTATGTATACCATCCCCCTTTTGTCCAGATTCAGTAGACTATTCAGAGTCATGTAGGAAACACATCCATCTTTCCAGCACAAACCGAACAACATCGCCATTTAATTTTACTCAGATTCACTTTGTGTGCGTGCGAGATGTATGAGGGAAAAGATAACCACATTTAAATAACCGAGTTCTCTGTGATGCTTATCACATTCCCTGTGGGCTGTGCAGGGCCACCCGTTCCGTGCCAGGTGACCTTGGGGTGGGTCTCTCCTTGTAGCACGTTCACTGTGTACCCACTCCGATCACAGGATGTGGGTTTGGCATTTCAGAGCCCCTTCTCCCAGTAACTTGAGTTTCAAAATTGCCAGATCAGTAAAGTGGGGAACTTTCAGATTCCTTTGCTGAGGTGGTTGCTAATAGGAAGAGCAGTTTGTTTGTTAAAAAATTTTATTTTATTGGAATGATGATGATGGTAATAATAATAATGATAATTCCAACGTTTTTATGCCTCCTATATTCCAGGCATTGGGACAAGTACTTTATACATCTTTTTTCATTGAATCTGCCCCCACATTTTTATGAAGTAGATATTACAACCAATAATCCCATTTTACAGAGGAGAAAACTGAGGCACAGAGTGGAATTGATACAATGATGGTTATAGAAGTAGTGAGTGGTAGAGCCAGGATTTTTAATTTTATTTTTTAATTATTTTTACTTGAGAGACTTTATTCTACAGAACAGTTTTAGATTTTCAGGAAAAATGGTGAAGACAGTCCAGAGAATTCCCATAGAGCCCACACCTCGTTTTCTCTGTTATTATTCTTACATCGGTATGGTACATTTATTAAAGCAATGACCCGGCGTTGATTCATTATTATGAACTAAAGTCCATAGCTTATTTAGATTCCTTTAGTTTTTACCTAATGGTCCCTTTCTGTTCTGGGATCCCATCCAGGGTTCCGGGTTATCGCAGCACACTTAGTTGTCATGTCTCCTTCGGCTCCTCTTGGCTGTGACAGTTTCTAAGACTTCCCTTATTTTTGAAGACCTTGACAGTATGAGGAGTGTAGGTGTTCTGAGGATTATATTACAGGATGCCCCTCTCCTGGAATTTGCCTGAGGTTTTCCTCATGATTAGACTGAGGTTATGGGTTTCAGGAAATATCATCCCACTTGCATCACACATCCAAGGCCCCTACTATGCACATGACCTATGATAATTGGTGTTGACCATCACCGGTTGGCTGAAGCCATGTTTGTCAAGCTTCCCCACTGCAAAGTCCCAAATCTTCTAGCACTTTTCCAAGGAAATCTATGCAAAGCCCACCCTGAAGGAGTGGGGAGTCATGCCCCATCCAGCTCATCGAGGGAGCAGTGTGTGCATATATTATTCTTTTGTGTGGGAGATTTGGGTCTTAGTCCTTCTTTATTACTTTCTGCAATCATTATTTCAGTGGTTCTCAACCTGTGGGTCGCGACCCTGAAAAATACATCCTGCATATCAGATATTTACATCACGATTCATAACAGTAGCAAAATTACAGTTATGAAGTAGCAACGAAAATAATTTTATGGTTGGGGGTCACCACAACATGAGGAACTGTATTAAAGGGTCGCGGCATTAGGAAGGTTGAGAACCGCTGATAGGTCAATATGGACTGGTGGATATGGGTCGCGACCCTGAAAAATACATCCTGCATATCAGATATTTACATCACGATTCATAACAGTAGCAAAATTACAGTTATGAAGTAGCAACGAAAATAATTTTATGGTTGGGGGTCACCACAACATGAGGAACTGTATTAAAGGGTCGCGGCATTAGGAAGGTTGAAAACCACTGATAGGTCAATATGGACTGGTGGATGTTTACTTCATACGTTGGGTTATAATGCAGTACAATTGTACTGATTTCCTCGCTTTGGCCACGAGGAGCTCTTGGCCAGCCTTGTTCCAGCTGTGGCCATTGGGAGCTCTTTTTGCTGGTACCTTGTGGCCTGCCAATTCTTTTTTAAGCACTTCTGCAGTACTTCCTGATGCGACAAGATGTGCCAGGGTCCTCTTGGATAGTTCCCACCTTCATCCAAGATGCATGCGTTTCTCTAGGAGTCCTGGCTACTTTGATTGGAGAAATGATACTAGAAACCAAGATCTAGGTGCCGGATGTGGTTGTTGCTACCGGAGTGTCATTTCTGTTAAGCCCTCTCAGCTGACCGAGCAAAGAAATACACCTGTGTATACTAACCTGTATGTAAGTGCATAGTCACAACTATTTCTAGATGTAGAAATACATCTAGGGGGCTCAAGCAGCAAACGTTTATTTCTCATGGTTCTAGAGGCCGGAAGTCTTAGGTCAAGGTGTTGGCAGCGTTGGTGTCTTCTGAGAGCCGCCTCCTGGTGCATAAATGGCTGTCTCTTGCTGTGTCCTCACATGGCGGAATGGGGAAGGAGCTCTCTGGGGTCCATTTGAAGGGGCACTAATCCCACTCATGAGGGCTCTACTCTCCTGCTCTGAACATCTCAGAGGTTCCACCTCCTAATGTCATCACCTTAGGAGTCAGGATTTCACATGTGAACTTGGAGGGGACACATACAGTCCATCACAGTGCCCCTCCCCAGGCCCAGGCTCGCTCTTGTGACTTCTTGGCCTGTTCTAGCTCCACAAGCTTCCAAGTGGGTTTGCAGGAGCTGAGTGTATAGTGCCTTGTTGGTGAGCCACGACATTTGCACTTTCTGGGCAGGCCAGGGACACAACTGATCAGTTTATAATCTTCCACGGTTGAGCGCTTAAAGCCCCCTACACCATCCTCCGATTGATTACTGCTCATTGGGGTCCAAGGCAGACCCATTCTTTAAGTCGCTGAGTCTGTCCCGGGGACCGATTATGAGGCTTGTGAGTGTTTCCTCCTTGCTTGGCAGGAGGGTACATGGGAGGCTGAGCATGTTTATCCATTTCGGTTGGCACCACCAGCCCATTTCCCCCCGCTTCCTCTCTCTCATATCCTTTCCCAGATGCCTGGGCTGGTGCACTGTCCCCTCCAGGCAGAGAGGATGGTCTCACAGGGAGGCCTGCCTGTGATGGAGACACTCATCAGCCGGCCGATGGGGGTGCCTGTGGAGACAGGCCGTGCCCATTTGCCAATGCCCTGTGGTATCTCTGGTGCACCTGGTCCCCTCCAGGCCAGCAATCAGCGAGTAGGGGGCTCTCAAACCCCATGATGTCAGGGAGCTCCACTCCTGTTGTTTTTGGAGCCTGGTTTGCTGGAAGTCACAGAACATTACAAACAATTGGAGTGGATTCATTCGCATGTCTGGTTGGTAGATGAAGCAATCTTTTGGGAAGCATTTTGCGAGTTGATAGAAATTTGTTCTTTGGACTTGACAGTTGGTTTGATGGCATGTTCCCAGGCTGTTGGCTAGATGTGGGCACTCGTTGAAAAGCAGTTTCTTTTAGGCCAGTGGTCGGCAAACTCATTAGTCAACAGAGCCAAATATCAACAGTACAACGATTGAAATTTCTCCTGAGAGCCAAATGTTTTAAACTTAAACTATATAGGTAGGTACACTGTTATTAACTTCATTAGGGTACCTCTAAGGCTTAGGAAGAGCCACACTCAAGGGACCAAAGAGCCGCATGTGGCTCACGAGCCGCAGTTTGCCGACCACGGTTCTAAGGGATACTAGGCCAGACCACCTCAAGCCCTGTCCCTGCTCCATAGTTTCTGGAACCCCTTCCCCCATCTCATCCCATTCATTACCATAAGGCTCTACCAGATTAATCCCTGTTCTCCCTGATGCTCATCCCCACCTCTTTGCCTTTGCATGGTGTTGATTGCTCTTTGTGGAATATTATCTCCTCGTTTCAGCACCCCTCGTCCTGCTCTGTACCCGAGTCAGAAAAGTACCCGGGTTCTGCCATCATGGTGGCTGGCCCAGGGGTGGGTGCTGTAGGCCCTCAGCCTGACGCTGATGCCTCCCGTGTGTGTGAGAAGCAGACTCTTGCTTCCACACAGTCCTCCGATATCTATGACATGCACACCACTGGGACAGCATCTTACCTGGAAACCATCGAGAGAGAGCCCCCTAGCTCCCTTCCTGGATATGTCTGCTCTTGCTTACTCTTCAGCACTCAGTCTAATTCTGCTCTGCGAGGTCATCCCAACTCACTCCCACTGTCAGGCGGGGAACTCTGCCTTCCACTTCGCAGTTGCCCATCCCCTTCTCATGCCTCCATCAGGACTTCTCTCACGTTGTTACAACGACCTGTTTAATCCTCGGTCTCACCACACCACGCTGAGCTCCCGGAGAGAAAGAATCTTGTCTTTTATTTTGAATCTTTAGCACCAGATGCACTGCTTAGTACATAGTAGGTACTCAGTAGATGTTCGACGACTGAAAGTGGACATGAAATGAGGCTCAGAGGAATGAACATTTTGTGCATGGCTGGTGTGTGTGTGTGTGTGTGCACGCGCGCACGTGCATGCACATGTGCACACATACACATGTATGAGGACTGCACATGTGTCTTTTATGGTTGACAGCCTAAGTTCTGTAACAAAGTGGAGACGGAATGCTGGCAGTGTAATAGATGCTCATGTTATTGCCTGTCTCGTTTCCCATCCTTGAGTCCTGAAATCTTTTTCCATTCTGTGCCTTCACCACCATTTGTTGTTGTTGTTTCGAGGGGACAGTATTTGGACCTAGAATGAGTCAGCAAACACTCAGCTGCCCCGGTTTGTGCAAGTCATGGGCAGGAGCAGGAGCGTGGGAGATTTAGCAGACACTGTCCTTACCTATCAGTGGGCGCTGTCCTCTCCCAGTGCAAGAGGGACTCACAGAGGACTGGGGTCCCTGGGGAAGGGATCGTGCCCTGAGAGAGGGGGATTTGAAGGAGGCAGAGGGTCTGAGTGGGCGGGACAGGGCAGGCCCGGCGGTGGGTACAGTGTGGGAAGGACAGTCTGAACGGAGGTGGAGACACACGCAAACATAGTGCTGTGTTTATGGGCTGTTGAGGGCGCCTTAAACCTCACAGGCTGGGTGCTGGGATTCAATGGGCCCTGGTTATGGAGCCTTCACAACCCGTTGATGGTCAGACACCTCTTGGGACCCCCAATACCCCCAGTATGATTGAAAAGATTTTATCTACCACATGAATGGGATTGGTTATTGAGTTTTCCCATTTTTTTATTACTCATTTTATTCTTTTGCTACTCAAGGGTAACCAGTCGGCCAATCAGCATTCCTGATCAGCACAGTGAATGTTATGCTCTGAGTTGATGAAATTCCAGTCCATAAAAAATCCAGCCTGATGTTTCAGAGAGCCTGAGCAGTGGTTGTGAGGTTATTTTAAAATCTAGCAGCAAAGTTCAGTCTTGGTCTAGGAAGGTCAGGAAAGCCGTTACAGCTTTTTGAGCTGAGAAAGAGCATGCGCTGTGCACACAACAGAGCCAAGCTGTAGGCTGGTGGCAGAGGATATGGGCGGCTTCTGCTTGCTTAGCATGTGCCAGGTGCATGCATGCACTCACTTTCCCTCCAGAATAATCCTATGAGGTTCATCTATAGGATTTATCTCCACATTTATCCCCATTTTTCAGGCGCTGAAATTGATCAGAAAGCTTAAGTCGTTTTACTTTACAGAAGGCCTCCCAGCTAGTGAAGGGCCCAGTCTGAGTTCACACCGGGGCAGTTGGATTTAGTCTGAATTCTTAATGACCACATCACACAAGTCATCTTGGAGGGACCAGGAGATGAGTAAGATAGACAGTGCTGTGATCAGGCACGAAATCCCAGCCCAACCTCAGAGAAATGGAAGCATATGTTCAACCAGAAAACCTGTGTACAAGTCTTTCTAGCAACAGCCCAGTTAGTTGCCTATCCACAGGGGAAAGGCTCAGCGCCTGTCGTATTCACAGGGAACGGAATGCTACTCAGAAATAACGAGAAGCAAAATGTTGATGCAACAAACGGCACGGAGGGGCGTCAGGAACATTATGCTACTGAGGACACCCTGTGTGATTTCATTTCTGTGAAATTCTTAAAACTAATCTGTGGACAGAACTCAGCATGTCGGTCGCTTCTGGGGAAATGGGAGTGGAGATTGACTTGGAAGAGGCAAGAGGAACTTTCTGGCTGATAGTAATTCTGTCTTGACAGGGGTTTTGGCCTATACAAGGGTATGCATTTGTTAACACCGAGAGAATATGTCCTTAAGATTTGTGCATTTCACTTATGTACATTTTACCTTAAAAGGAAAGAAGACCTATAGACTAATAATGAATTCTGGTTAACGATGTGCACCCTGAAGCATTGAGGGGCGAGCACACTGATGTCTACAATATATTTTGAAATGCATCTCAACAACAAACATGGGTTGATGGATGGATAGAGGGGTGGATAAAACGGATACATAGGTGAAAAAGCAGGTATAGTACCGTGTTAATGGTGAATGTAAGTGGTAGGTGTGTGGGTGCTCATTGTAAATTCTTTCAACTTTGCTATGTGTTTGAAATCTTCATAAAAAAATGTTGAAGGGAAAAGAAGAGATCCCAGCTGGGGTCCTTTCTATAGACAGAAAGCGTGTGGCCAGAGAACCATGCAGGCACAGGCCAGGCAGAGGCTGGATGGCACCAGAGAGGCAGGGCCTGGGCTTGGGCTGCAGGACTCCAGCTGAGGGGGCTCCAGGGGCTCCAGGTGAGAGGTGGGTGGAGGGAAGGCTCTGGACCCGCTGTTCGTTTCCCGGGGCCACTGTTACACTACCACCAACTCGGTGGCTCAAAACAACAGGTGTTTATTCCCTCCCAGTTTTGGAGGCTGGAAGTCTGAGCTCAAGGTGTGGGCAGGGCCTCCTTCTCTCTGAAGGCTCTCGGGGAGGATCCTTCCTTGCCTCTTCCAGCTTCTGGAAGCTTCCAGCAAGCCTTGGCCGCCCTGGGCTGGTGGCCCCACTGCTCCAGTATCCTTCATCATCACCTGGCCTTTTCCTCTCCGTGTCCCCTCCTCGTCTCGGGAGGACACCAGTCATGCATGGATTTAGGACCCATCTATTCCAGGATGACCTCGTCTTAACTCCGTGACATCGGCAAATACCCAGTTTCCCAATAAGGTCACATGATAATGTTCGGGTGGACATGAATTTCGGGGGACACTCTTCCACCGTGACAGGTGACCAACCAATCTGAGGGTCCCAAAATGAGGAGAGGACCTTGTGGGTGGAGGACTGGGGTAGGAGAGAGAGTAAAGGGCTGAGAGATGGAGGAAGTCCTGAGAGTGGAGAAGGAAATCAGTTTAAAGTTGGTGAGAGCAAGATACGGGGTTTGGGGGAGAAGAAAAGGCAGGTAGGTTTCCCAGAAAAGGCTTCTCTATCCATGTATCTCTGGAATATCTGAAAGAATTAAAATGTAAATCCCAG
>NW_006383012.1:6502281-6509377 GCF_000327345.1 Myotis davidii | reverse complement strand
GGGCGGGCGGGGGAGGCCTCTACATGAATGTGCTCTCAGAACACAGGCCTGCTGTGGTTTGGGGCTTCCTGGGCTTGGACCACCCACTCTCTGGGAGGATCCTTCCTTGCCTCTTCCAGCTTCTGGAAGCTTCCAGCAAGCCTTGGCCGCCCTGGGCTGGTGGCCCCACTGCTCCAGTATCCTTCATCATCACCTGGCCTTTTCCTCTCCGTGTCCCCTCCTCGTCTCGGGAGGACACCAGTCATGCATGGATTTAGGACCCATCTATTCCAGGATGACCTCGTCTTAACTCCGTGACATCGGCAAATACCCAGTTTCCCAATAAGGTCACATGATAATGTTCGGGTGGACATGAATTTCGGGGGACACTCTTCCACAGTGACAGGTGACCAACCAATCTGAGGGTCCCAAAATGAGGAGAGGGCCTTGTGGGTGGAGGACTGGGGTAGGAGAGAGAGTAAAGGGCTGAGAGATGGAGGAAGTCCTGAGAGTGGAGAAGGAAATCAGTTTAAAGTTGGTGAGAGCAAGATACGGGGTTTGGGGGAGAAGAAAAGGCAGGTAGGTTTCCCAGAAAAGGCTTCTCTATCCATGTATCTCTGGAATATCTGAAAGAATTAAAATGTAAATCTCAGAAATTAAATCCACGGGCCGAGTGTACACTGAGGAGGCTTTTGCAGAAGAAACAGCGTGGTTCGTTTTCCCCTACTACACAGCCACGGTGGGAAGGCGCGTCGGCAAGCACCGGTTTTATTCGAGACGGATTAAGGTTGGTGATGAGGGATCTCAGAAGGCTTGCAGGTGCGGTTCTCATGAGCCCCCCAAGTTCAGCTCCTTCTCTGAGGCTTATCCAAACCCCAGGCAGCCTTTCAGGGGGTGTGGACCCACTCTCTCTGGTGGGCAGATCAGAGATTCGGCCCTCGGAGTCCCGAGAAAGGTCATGCCTCCCTTACTGCTTTCAGTTCTCTCCTCAGCTCCGAGATCTGGCCCCAGGTCGGCAGGCCCTGGTCTTGCTCCCTCTGGTGCGTCGCCCTCACCTCCCTCCCTCACCTCCTCAGGCCTTCATTGGGACTCTTGGACCCATCATCCGAGCTTCCTCGGGCCGCAGGGCTCTAGAAGGTTCCACCAGTCGCAGGCTCCTCATTGTTGGGCAGCCACCTTCTCAGAGCCGCCAACCCTGGCCACCCTTGCTAAAGCTTTGCACCCTCCAGACACTGTCCCCCGTTTCCTCATGTCATTTCTTCATAGCACTTGTACACAAGGGGAAATGGCTGCAGTTCATGTCCAGCTGGAACCTCAGACTGTGACCTCGTTTGGAAATAGAGATGAAATTGTCCTAGTTTTAGGGTGAGCCCTAAAATCAGGGACTAGTTGCCTTTATAAGAAGAAGGAGAAGACCAAGCGAGATTCAGAGAGAAGGCCACCTGGACACAGAGGCAGCAGTTGGAGTGATGCTGCTACAAGCCAAGGAGCACCGGAAGCCACCAGAACCTGGAAGAGGAAAAGGAGGATTCTTTTCTAGAAGCTTTAGAAGGAATCAAGCCTTTGTTATTATAACCATCTGGCCCCAGAACTGTGAAAGAACACATTTAAAAAGTTTTAAGCCACTAAATTTGTGGTCATTGGTTGGAGCAGCCCCGAGAAACCAACACAGTACTTATTACTGTCTGAAATTACTTTCTTCTTCTTCTTTTTTTGTTTTTTGCTAACCTGTTCGTGGTCCATCTCTCCAGCCAGGTTATAAACCCATTGGATGCAAGGGCCTCGCTCTGTTTCTAATCCCTACCTCCAGTGTCTAGAGCAGTGAGCGCCAGGCACAGCACACGTGCTCAGTAAATACTTGTCCAGTGAATGGAACCTGTGAGATAAGAATTATTGTCTTGATCTCTGGTTGATGAAGCTGACACCAGGGAGGTTTCTTAACTTAAAGTGCCTCGTTTGGAAGAGTCAGGATTCAGGCTCAGGCCTTCTGGTCCTCAAGTTCAGGTTTATTCAACCACGTCACAGCAGCTCGGTTGCTATTTTGAAAGAATTATTTTTAGTATCTTTACAATTTATTTTGAAGTGCATTGCATCCTCGCCTCCCCCAGTAGAGTGTTACACCTTACAAATGGGCTGGAAGCCTCCCCAGGAGGACTGGTGAGTAGCCTGCCCTGAGGAAGGAAGTCCACGCAGGCAGGGGGATACGCAGCCTGCTGGCCCAGCAGCACCGCTAAGACTGGAGTCTCCCAGGGCCTGACCGTGGAGGAGGGAACCGGACGCTGTCCACGTCTCCATGGGATGCTGTCCACACCTCGACAGGAAGGATGTGCATCTGCAAACAGCCCGGGGGAGGACTTACCACTCAGATGGATTGTGACTCTGAGGGTCACTGCTTCTCTCTTCTCCCCTGAAAGGGGAAAACACCTGAGTTTGATTTCCCCCTGCTTACTCGAGCACATCTGGCGCACTCATTCAATTTTATGGGGCATTTGCAGTGGGGCTTTGGGTGGGTCATCTTGCAGATTTGATCCCTGATGAACCCTTTACTCTCTCCTCTGCTTCTCAAGCTAAGTGAGTTTAAATCAGTTATCCCTTTTGGCTCCCTGGAACTTTTTGCACCTGATTTTTTACTAGTCTACCCTAAAGACTAGTAGAAAAGCTTCTCTCTCTCTCTCTCTCTCTCTCTCTCTCTCTCTCTCTCTCTCAGCATTTTTACTTTTGTTTGGTAAATAATGTACACACTGACAATTGTTTATTAAAAAAGTATGTTTGGATGTACAAGTGTGACTGCTCTAGCTCCTGTGGCCCACAGTGCTGTGTGGCTTCCCATTTAGTTCCCAAAGCAGATGTACAAGACATCTCTTACACTTGTTACTGAAGGGAGCTACCTTTGAAGTACTTTTGTATAAAACTTGTCTTTCTCCTAGTCCCAACTTATTTTGGGGGTAAATAAAGTTTCTTTTGCTCTTAAGGGAAAAATAGTATCAGCATAGATTTTCTGATATTCTCTCCTGGTGCATGTCTTGGTTATATAGGATGAATCTGGCTTTTGGAAACAAGCTAAAGGTTAAAGTTCATTTTACTAATTAAGGTGGGCAAGTCAGCAGGCATGGTATTGCTAATGTGGGTCAGAAGTAGGATGTGGCGTTAAGGTTAGCAGAATGGCTTTCCTGTGTTCTCTCTACTACACTACAAGCTTCCTGCGGGCAGGACCCATCTTAGTCATCTTTTTCTCTCCAGGGCCTGCTACACAGTAAGTATTGGATGGATATGTGAATGAATGGATGCGTGGATGGTTGGTTGACTAAGAGCCTTACAGTGAAGGCAACTCTGACAAAGAACTTGCCGTAGAATGTAGAGAAACGATCATGTATGTGACCACCCTGAAGGTACCTATCAATGTTCTGTTCTGTAAGGAGGCCTCTGGCTGTGTGTGGTCATGGCTCACATGCTTGAGTTGACCAACAGTATAGTAAATCTTTGTCTTTTCTTACATTTCCCACATCCACTAATGTGTGGTTGTTCTAAAATCTAGAAGGATAGCCACAAAGTAGACAATTCATAGCTTAGTAGACTGCCATTCAGAGGGCATGGGGGCTTGTATTGGCACCTCACCTAACCACGGTGTGATATCAGAAAGATCAGCGTTGATGCTTGAATTTTCTCATACGTAAAATAAAGGGGTTGTCATCTTTTTGAAAAATCATCCTGCACAGGCTGTTATTCTATCAAATGGTGACTTCCAATCACTTCTGCTTTAATACTCCCAACAGTTTTACCCGTCTTTACCTCCATCACCTAGACTTCAAGCCTCTCCTCAGTCACTACACCCCCCAGGGACATGTTAGCTGAGGGCGGTATGTGTATTTGACCTTATTCTGGATAAGTCTCGGTCATTCTGAGACCGCCATGACTTGGGGAATAGTTCAGGACTGTGTAATTACTGTGAACTTGCTTCTTGTTTGAAATAGTGATATGTGGGTTTCTGAAAAGTCAACCAGAATTTGGAGGGAGATTTTGCAGCCTTCCTTGAAAGGTTTCTAAGCCACGTGTGCTGATCCATGACACCCTTTTGTGTGTCTGGTGGGGATTTCTAGTGGGGACAGGCTCACCTCTCCTTCAGAAACTTTGATGCCTGTCTCTTTGTCTTCACTCCCCCTATTAGCGTGGACTTTAAAGATAGTTTGGTAGACAGAAAAATGGCCCACTAAAGACGTGTTTGCATCCTCATTCCTGAAACTTGCAAATATGTTTGATGGGGAAAAGGCCTTTGAAGCTGAGAGTAATTTAAGGATCTTGATATGGGAGAGAGAGGGAGGGAGGGAGAAAGGGGCGGGGGAGAGAGTGAGTTAGTTAGTTGAAGGTGCTATGCTGCTGGCCTTGAAGATTCAGGTAAGGATTACAAACCAAGGAACATAGATGGCTCTAGAGGCTGGAAAAGTCAAGGAAAATGGTTCCCTCCTAGAAAACCTGGAAGGAGTACAACCCTGCTGGCACCTCAGTGTTAGAACTTCTGACTCTAAAATTGTAAGATACTAAATCTGTGTTGTTTTAAACTACCAAGTATATGGTAATTTGTTATAGCAGCAATAAGAAGCTAATACAGATAGGGAGGGCTAGATCAAAATACTGAAGGAAAGAGGGTAACTGGGGCAAGAGTATTATCATTTTTCATGTAATTATCATTTATGGAACATCTCATATATGCCAGACACTGTGATGCACAAAGTGGGCATGCTGGATAAAAATAAAATCAAACATAGGCCTGTTCCTTGAGGAGTTTAAAGTTCTATAAGGAAGATAAGGCGAGTATGAGAATGATACCACAAGGCTGAAATTGATCTGCCTATAGATGATGGGTGGGCCAGCCAAGCAACTACTTAGGGCACCCATCCATCTATAAGATGAAGTGAAACAACATCAAACATGGCTTAGGAAAGACTGCACAGACTCTTCTTGCAAAGAGTACGGGATGTGTACGGACAAAAATTAGTAAGGAGTTTGGGTTAGGAAGTAGAACTGCAAGGAACTCCCTTCCTTAGTGAAGTGAGGTTTCGCTGAATAGGTTTGCAAGTTTGGGTCTGAGCTGAACCGTTGGGAACTAGGGTATCTGAGTGCCCCGGTGTATTCCCTCTGACCCGTCCCTGACATAGCACTCCGTCTTCCCCGAACAGTAATGCCAAGCGCCTATTTAAAGGCTGTCAGTGTGAAAGGCATAGAATTAGCAGGCTGCCTGGCAGGCCACAAATCTTGATCTGACTGAGAAAGTATAACAGAAAAAGACAGAACTAAATCAATAGGGCAATTTAAAGTAGAGAAAAAGTTCTTCTTGAAGACACGAAAGAAGGCTCCATGGGGAGGTGTTCTCTAAACTTGACCATGAAGGAAAAGAAACGATTATTTTGGTACAGGGGTTGACAAACCATGGCCTGCCTGTTTTTGTAAATAAAGTTATTTTGGAGCACAGCCACACCCATTCATTTAAATGTTGTTTATGGCTCCCTCTGCTTCACTGTGGCGGGGTTGCATGGTTTCTACAAAGAGTGTACGGTCTCTAAACTGAAAACATGTATGATCTGGCCCTTTATAGCATGCGTTTGCTAACCCCTGCTTTCCTGTGTCTCCATAGCAGCTATTTGGTCAGAAGCCATAATGAATGAGAAGTTTCAGAAGTGATTGTTAATCTGTTTAGGGAATTAAGATGAAGATGTTGATCGAGTGATGAAATGAGCCTACCAGTGCTCCTACACGCTGAAGTGTCTTCTTGGTTCAGTCATGTAGCAAACAGTTACTGGTGCCCTGGGGTGTGTGGGTCAGGAGGCTAACAGTGGAATCAAAACAAGAAATGCTCAGTGGTTTTGTTTCTCTTCTGGTTATTGAGCATCTGTGGCTATAGGGTAATTCTCTATCAACCGGAACACTTAATTATTCAAAAGCCCAGCCCTGATCCAGCTAGTTAGGTATTGACAAGAGCTATAGTGGAAATGTTAATTAACCTTTCAGACTCCCTCTTGATCTCTCCAGGGTAAACCAGAGCACGTAAGAGTGTCTACTGGGCTCTCCTGCAGAGAGAGGGTAGGTTAAAGGTGACCCAGAAAGGTGAGCTGAACCAGAACGAGTCAGTGGAAGTGGCTTTGTTGTCTTGTTTTTCTGCCGGGGAAAGAATTCATGGGGTTATTTTTAGGTATTCTATTCTTATTTATCAGTCAACTCTGGCAACATTGTTTTACCCAGCAGACCCACTCTCTGTAAATAGTAAAGCACATTCATGGGGATATTTACAAACCACGTTCTGCATATCCAGCAGGTCCAGAGACAGCGAATTATTAGAAACTCACTGGCTATCGTAAAGCTCCTCATTTAAGGTTTTATAATGGGCTTCCTTTTGAGGGTTTGTTGACTGTGGTAAATGGGGCAGGTGGGGACGTGGCCACCGGGAAGCAAGTCCAAGTGTGAGATCCTCCCCGGGTTTAGCTGAGAGACTGCACCTCTCTGATTGTCTTCTCGGGTAGCAGAGCACAGAATTTCCCCAACACAAGCCGGATTCGTGTCTCTTAGGAGACGGGTCCTTCTCTGCTGGCGACATCAGGAAATACAAAACAGATGTGATTGATGGCGAGGGATTGGTGACATTTCCGTGAACTTGGGACATGAAGAAACCCTTTATCTTTCATCTCCAGCCTGTAGTCTATTCACTTCATCTCCCCAAAGTGTTTTTGGTTTTATTTTCCTTTCAATGGTAAAGAATATGTTAATAGATTTTTAGAAGAATCAACTCAGAAAACCCCAAAGTCTTCAAAATCCTTTCTGTTTCCTTCCCCTCCCCAAGCTTTAATAGCCCCTGGAGTGGGCGTGGAGGTGGCAGGAGTCTTTTATACTTTTGAAACCTGCTGTTTGCACAAGTGGCTGTTATGACTGCAGCAACATAATTGCTCTTAAAATGCCTAGATAAAAAAAAATCTATTTTTATTTCTTAATCTTGAGGGCTCCTTGGCTCCCATTTTTCCAGGCCACTTTAGTAACTTCCAAAAATTGGCCTGATGAATATGGCTTCCCAGCTTGATCAAAGAACAGCTGTTTGTGGTGGGGGGGGCCGTGTGTGTGGGTGTGTGTGTGT
>NW_006383012.1:6499716-6502251 GCF_000327345.1 Myotis davidii | reverse complement strand
GTGTGTGTGTGTGTGTGTGTGTGTGTAGGGGAGCTGGGGAGCGATGAGGGGGTGGTGTTGTAAAAAGGGTGTAAGGATTTGGTTCCTAGATGGCAGCTGTTTCTGCCTTCGCTTGACTGCTTAAAAGCAAGCATGAAGGTAGATACCCACTTTGCAAGCCGCCACTGGGACTGCCTTTGTGGCTCGGTTAAGAATGAGAGGGAAGCATCTCATTCCTATTACAGGCCCATTCCTGGTGCCTGTAACTGCTGGCTGGGCTGGCCAGTTTGGATCTTCAGCACCGCGAGGGACCAGCCACCCTCTTGTGGAGTTTTCCCTGTGTTTCTGAGCTCTGCTTCTGAGAGGATGTGCGCAGGCGGAGGTGGGATGGACAAGAGCTTGTCAGCTTTGCAAGGGGATTGCCTTGGGGCAAAGGCGCACCAGGCGTCCTCTGTGGAGTCCGGGGTTGTACAGTTTGACGCTGTGGATTCAGTCTCCAAACACAGCCAGCTCTGCGTTTGCCTTGGATGATTCGCTCACCCTCGCGAGACCTTGGTGTTGATCTTATTTGCGATGACCCTGGAAGCTTGGCTCTCAGGGGAACAGAGTTTTCCAAAGCAATTAGTGGTGCCGAGGGCAGCCTGCCCCTAACATCTGGGGGCTCTGGGCAGGTGTGCAAGCAGAGGCCCCGCCCCTTCTCAGCCAAGAGGCCTCAAGACACCCAACCTACAGACCCTAACTTCATCTCAAACCCACTGGTGGGAGTGAGGAGGTATTGTTTGCATTAAGGTACATATTCCTGCCCTGGCTGGTGTGGCTCAGTGCACTGTCCCTAGCACCAAGCACCAAGAGGTCGTTGGTTCGATGGACACCATAGGGCACATGTCCGGGTTGCAGGCTCCATCCCTAGTAAGGGGCGTGCAGGAGGCAGCTGGTCAATATGTCTCTCTTCCTCTCCCTTCCTTTCTCTCTAAAATCAGTACAAACATATATTTTTTAAAAAGATAGATATTCCTGGCCCATTGGTCCAAGGAATGGGGGTACCCATTCAAAGCAAGGGATTTTATCCGTGCAGACAAAAAGCCCCAAATATTTAAGGAGAAATGAAATTACTCCTTAACCGATGGTGAGGAACGAACGAAAAAATTCCATTTGGACTCCACAGTATATGCCAGGCAGCACCTAACCTCCCATTAACTGTAGACTGACTACCTTGGATTTCTTCACACCACCCTGATCACTGAACGAGCAGTCCTCTATTGTTTCTTTTAAACACCTGAGCTCTCTTTAACATGTTTCCAGCTCTCTGGAGACTTGAAGAGACCGTCTAGTAAAACCTTGTAATTTTCCCCTGTCAACGTGGCCCCTCTCCTCGCCGGGCGAAAAAGGGTGGTTTGACGCAGGCGGTTGTAGGACGCTGTACGGTGTAGGGTGTCAGCTTCGCATCATGCGGCTGCTGAAAAGTTGATTGCCTTGTGCCAGAAAAGTCACTGTGATTTCATTTTTGAAAGTTGAATGGAAAACTCAGAATAGACTCTCCCGATAATTATGCCTCTTATTCGGCAACATAGGGTGAAAATTTATACGGCCTATCAATGCGAAAGAACAGAGCCGAGGCTCCGGGCTTTTATGGTGATTACATCTACCTGTATGGGGGCTTTATGTGCTTACAATTTGAATCATTTATAGATGCACACTCAACAGAGTTTGAGCATAACTAGTACTGTGGGTTTTTTTGCTGACTAAATGATAGGCAAAGCAATTTTCCACAAATGTCTCCCAGTAGGCTGTCAGCATAGAAGCCTTGTAATATTGCTTTTTAACCTCAGCACTGGCAGCTATCCAGAAATTATTGCATTGATACCAAACTGTCTTGCACCAGGCAGTTGCCCTTTTCTCCATGGGCACCCTTTGAACTCTCAAGTAGATGCCAGCCCCGCCCTCTTCTTACCGGCCCCCCCTTTCTCCTCTCCCCAAACAATCTTGTCTTCATTTCAGGAAGATGTTTTACCTGTTCTTGTTCAACTGCAGGTAGCCAGGCACACCGGAAGTTTAAACATGCAGCCACACAATTCTCTGGATTGTGTTATTATGCCTTTAATGCATTCAATTAACATTCAGAGCTTTGTTACCAAATAAATGACACACATGTTGGTGGCACAGAGGGGAAGGAGAGGCTTTGTGGTGGTGGTTGTTTTTCCCTTAGGCAAGCCAGGTCCAGCTTTCTTTCTTCTTTCCTCCTCCTCTCCCCTCCTTTCGTTCCTTTGACTCTCAGAAACTCTTGCCAACGGCTCTGGGGAGTTGGTAGGTGGGAATCCTGTGTTTTGGAGAAGAGTTTGTTGGGACTTCTTGGGAAGGGCTGAAGGAAGCGCACGTCCTGCATACAGTTTCCTCACCCAGCGGTTGGGTCCTGGCAGCACTCGCTGGTTCTCTGCAGGGACCTGGGCTCCTGGGCCTGCGCCATTATGGGAGCTCTGGAGAAAGGTGGGGATCCGGCTTCCTCCTACCTCCTGTCTGCAGAGCACTAGCTCAAGTAGACCTGAGTTC
Organism: Myotis davidii; assembly: GCF_000327345.1. Lineage (NCBI taxonomy): Eukaryota > Metazoa > Chordata > Mammalia > Chiroptera > Vespertilionidae > Myotis > Myotis davidii. The sequence goes on along the minus strand of NW_006383012.1, from coordinate 6,499,725 downwards.
CTGGGAGGC
>NW_006383012.1:6475204-6498969 GCF_000327345.1 Myotis davidii | reverse complement strand
CTCTTTCCCAGTGGTTCTCAACCTTCCTAATGCCGCGACCCTTTAATACAGTTCCTCATGTTGTGGTGACCCCCAATTTTACTGTTACAAATTGAACGTAATTAAAGCATAGTGATTCATCACAAAAACAATATGTCATTATATATGTGTTTTCCGATGGTCTTAGGCGACCCCTGTGAAAGGGTCGTTCGACCCCCAAAGGGGTTGCGACCCACAGGTTGAGAACTTCTGCTCTAGATGAAAGCAGGAAAGAGCATGCTGGGGCGGAGGGGATGTGACTCCTCTGGTGAGGAAACAAGGCGTGTTAATCAAGGAGGCCCCTTGGAGGAAGTGTTTCTTGAACTACAATTTGGAGGAACAGAAGCATCCTGTGCCAGGTGCCTCCTGGTGAGAACCACCCCCTGAAATCATTGCCCTTTGTTGGGGAAAGACTAGTTTATTCAGTGAAGAGGCAGAGCCATGTCTGTCTGTAGGCGGACTCACTAACTGACCCAGGGAGCTTTACAATACCCAAGTGCTGCCAGGCTGGTGTGGCTCAGTGGTTGAGTGATGACCCATTAATCAGGAGGTTGAGGTTCCAGTCCCCGTCCCCCTCTCGTAGCCTGAGAAGGTTCTGGGCTGCTTTCCTGCAGTCCTTCCAGGGATGTGTGCTCAGAGAAGATACACAAATTTAAAGTCCATCTGAATAGAACACAATTAAAAGCTAAGAACTACGACAGAAAAGTCAACCACTGTGTTCTTATACCAGATAACACGCCTTATGGATGAGCTCCTTTATTGGATTATCCAAGCCACTAACTCCTAGATTATTATGCTAATTAGACCTTATTAATATTAAAAGGCAGATAGCAGTTTCAGACCTAGGGAATTAGAACCACTCCTTGCATAAAGCTGAAGTCTTGGTGCGGGCGGACTCCCTAAGCACCTAATCCATTGTATGACACTTACTCATTGTATGAAGAAGAAACTTATAGGCAGGGACATTGGGGATGTTACAGTTGTCCAGAGATACTGGCCCAACAGGCACTAAAACCCAGGGCTCTGGCCTCATGACCCCAAATTTTTGAATGAAAAAAAATATGTATCCAGATCCAAAATATTCACAGATTATTTGCATTCAGGAAGAGTTAAGTCCTTTTTTTTTTAAGACTACTTGGTGCCTTTATTCATGAATGCAAGTATCGCAGTCATTGTCTTTTATACCTCGTTGCCTTTAAAGCCCTAACTTTTATTTAAATAGCAGTTATCTGAACACGCCTATGAAAAATGTCAAGTTACTTTCTCACTGAGATATATATATATATTGATTTTAGAGAGAGGGAGGAAGGGAGAAGGAGAGAGAGAGAAACATCACTTGATTGCCTCCCACAGGAACCTACAACCTGGGCAGATCCCCTGCCTGGGAATCTAACCGGTGACCTTTCGGTGCATGGGACGGCACTCAACCACTAAGAAACACGGGCCAGGGCCTCATTGGGTTCTGACATTAGGGTTTCCAGGCACATTACTGGTTCTTGAGAAGAGGACTGAGATGTGAACAGGCCCTCTTCCAGCTTTGTGGGTAACAACTTGAAGGGACATTATTAGCTTGAGGCCCACGACGGGAGAAGCACTCTAAGTTTGCTTGGAACTCACAAGAACTTGAGACACAGCCTGCAGTTAAAATCATGTTTTTCAGTATGTGTGTGTGTGTGTAGGAGTCATATTCCTTATAAATACAGAACTTTCATCTGTGAGAGAAATAAATCTCATTTCTTTTATGTCCTGTTCACCTGAAATGCAAATAGGAGTTTGCTTGCGATTAATTAAGCAGATGATAGATGGAACTTAAAATGAACACTCAGCATTTTCCCTTGTCTGTATACAGAGCACAGAGATAATTGGGTGGGAAACAATATGGCATTTAAATGTGGATTTTTTTTTTTTTTGAAAGAGCCCTTCTCCTTTGACTTATCCAGGGAAAAAGAGATTGGCCTTTCAGACTCGTGTGATGTCTCAGCTGCATATGTAAACCCATCAGTGGGGGAACGTGCCGTCATTTATAAGGTGCACCCGCTCACCTGGCTGTTGGCAAGACCTTGCTCAGTCGCACGTCAGCGATTGGGAGCTGTCACCACCTCTGCGTGAAGCACATGGCGTTCTTTCTCTTGTCACTTGGTTCCTCGGCTTGGGGGGGGGGCTGCGGGGGAGTCACATTTCATCACGGGGATAATAGAAACCCCTTTGGAAAGTGGCCAGGTGGTCCAGAACTGTTTTAACTGCACTTGCACCCTCAGAAGTAGCTCTTTCCCAGGGACTGTCGCTGGGACCACCTCCAGTTAGCCCAGGAGGCTTCATTCCTCTGGTGCCATTTCTGGGCCCTGTGGTCCTGTGCTGATCCGTGGCCAAACCTCAGAGTACCTGCTGCTCGCTGGCCCTGTGTTCTGAGCCTCTGAGAAGAGATTCCCGTGGTCCTTCCTCCCACAATGCTCCCTTCCCCCCAAAAAAAAGAATATGGTAAAATAAAATAAAGTGGGTTAAAACTTCAGCTTACCTGGAGGTACACAGACTCCGTGCCTAGATGTCAGCTAGAGAGATGCAGTCCTGTGCAGGGCAGGATGGTAGTTACCATAGCGACGATAACAACGCGCCTAGCCCTGTTGTCCCGTGAGTGTTCAGCAGACTCTGAGATGAGAACGTGTGTGCAAATGATTCATAGAAAGTTACTTCCTGATGAAACTGGCAGGGAACAGGGAAGGCAGGACAGCGAAGTGGAGGAAGCCAATGCAAGTTCAGATGAAGGCCTCTTGGGGGCATGTGGCACCTGTTGAAAGAAGGGTCCCACCAAAGAGGCTCTCTGCGTTGGGCCTGGCTCCAGGGCCAAGCAGCTCTGGCTCCCTAATGCCAGGGCCCTGGTTAACAGCCAGGAACCAGGGTGAGTGAAGGGGCCAGTTTTCCTCCTTCTTTGAGAACTCAATCCAGGCTCACGCCGAGGGAGCCTCTTGTCTCTGTTGTGACCTCTGAGGAGACATTTCAATTAGAACTGAGCAACCAGCCAGGGAGCCCAGCTGCAGTGCCCCCTCCTCTTGGAGATCTGAGCTTGGAGAGAGAGAGAGAGAGAGAGAGAGAGATAGCCTGCTCTCGTCCAGCCTGTCGGGGGGTTGGTTTGGGGCTGTACCCGGGAGCTGCAGGTCCCTGGCAGGCCAAGTAAAGGAAATGTTGTAATTCATCGTCAGCCGAGTGAGGGAGGGCAGTGTCTGAGAACTGGGAAGCTGATGGGTGTTGGCATGTGGGCCTGGAGAGAAGTCTGCCATCCATCCTCCTCCAGGCCATGTGGACCTCTCCACTAACAGCCAGCCAGGGGTAACTGGTCCTGGCAGCCCGTGATTGTCAGGAGTTCCCCCGAGCCATCTGGGGCCTTTGGCTGGCAGTTCCTCTGTCTGCCCGGAGAGTGCATGATCTAGCTCGTAGAGGCTCAGGAAAGCTGCCCTTCTTAGCCTATTTTTTATATCATCGGGAGAATCAAAGGGTCTGTAACAGTGTGCATTTTATGGACAACTAGGCTTATGCAAAAGCAAGTGACTTTCGTGGGCTTCCAGGTGGGCCCGACACCGGCTATTGTGAAAAATGCTCCATGTAACCTCAGGAAGAACTTCCAGCAGCCCTGGAGTGTCCCAGGCACTGGGTGAGGCAGCGACCTTCCCTCTGGCACAGCGGTTCTCAACCTGTGGGTTGAGACCCCTTTGGGGGTTGAACGACCCTTGCACAGGGGTCGCCTAAGACCATTGGAAAACACATATATAATTACATGTTGTCTTTGTGATTAATCACTATGCTTTAATTATGTTCAATTTGTAACAATGAAAATACATCCTGCATATCAGATATTTACATGACGATTCATAACAGTAGCAAAATTACAGTTATGAAGTAGCAACGAAAATAATTTTATGGTTAGGGGTCATCACAACATGAGGAACTGTATTAAAGGGTCGCGGCATTAGGAAGGTTGAGAACCACTGCTAGCACATTTCCCAGGGGACACAGTAGGGTGATGCCAAGAGCATTCATCTGCAGGTCTGGGGATCTGTCCCAGGTCCTGATATCGGAGTGAAATTGGAGCGTGTCCCTAGGGATGCCGAGATGGAGCAAACACTCTCCCAGCCTGTAGGGAGCTTGAACAGAAGCTGGACTGATAGGTGGGCAGGGATGCTCAGATCTGGGGCCCTCGTGTGCTACCAACACGGGGGAGCCTGGCATCGAAACGCTGGGGCAAGCAGCATCAAGCTGGTGCCCTCTCTGAGTGATGGACCCAGTGGACATTGAGAAAGAGTAGACGCGTGAGAAGAGGAAGAGAGGGGAAGGGGATGAAAGACAAGGGAGAACCAGAAGCTGGACATCTCTCTCCAGCCCTCAAGAGTCCTGGGGCTTTCTTGGAGAGGGGGGTGGGGGTTGGGAGAAGGGAGAGCCTGGTGGTGGGGTTCTCTACCGGCCCCTCTTACCCTTATTAATTGGTGACATATGAGCACCTTACCTTGCTCTCCATCCATTGGCCTCTGCCCACTCAGTGCTCGAAGTGGGGGTAGGGGGGAGAGCATGATTTCCACCAACCAGTGTTCACATACACCTTCTTGAACTTGAGCAAGTTAACATCTCTGAACCTGAGCTCACCCATGAAATAGGTATACTAAAGGGCTACTGAGCCAACTAAATGATGTAATGCATTTAACTTTCTTAGTGAACGTGGGCACATGGCATTCGCTGTGTTCTGTAAGAGCTATTAGAATTAGGTTGGACCCATCAGGGTGCTCCCTGAATGGTGGGTAACCTCCCAGTGTGATATGCTGTCCTTCCCCCCACCCCACCCCGCCCCAGGCGTTTTCTCACTTGAAGGGATCAGCCTTGAACCCCAGGCCCAGTGAGCAAAGCTTCCTTCCTCATCTGCCTGGAGTGCACTGATGAGATGGCTTTGAAAGGACAAAAGAAATGGAAATTAATCCACAAATGCCATGCTCGTTCTCTCAGAGGAAGAGAGTACCCCCCCCCCCACTTCAATATGCAAGACTCAGGAAAAGTCAGGAAGGTAAAGAAAAATGAAGAGGGCCAGACCGTTGGGAAGGCCCTTGGGTGACCTTGATCCCAAAAGACAAATGGCACCGTGTTGGCTCCTCACAAACCACTGGGCTGCATGGAGGGAACACAGGGTCCTTGTGAACTGTCTCCCTGGCGTGCTCAGCTCTTGGTGATACCTGGATGTGGCTGTCATTATCTTTCATCTCCGTGACTTCCCGCGGCTCCTCCAGGCACGGGCCTGGGCATCTCTCAGAACTGGCGGAGTGACAGGGACGGGCTCTGTGTTTCTTTCCTCGTGTGCTGTTGGGAGTTGGGTGAGCGGGCTTTCCGGGGCTCCCGGAAGTTAGACACGAAGCACAGGGTGTTTGCTGGGCTCCCGAGGCACTGAGCTACTTCTGGGTCATCTCCACTCGGAAGATGGGGACCAGCTTGCTCTGTTTTAGAACCAGCGTTAGCCTCTGGGGAGTTTCCGGAATGTAGTTCAGTGACTGCGACCGACCACGGAATCCAGGGCTCTTCAGAGCTGCTCACTCAGCAGCTTCCCAAAGTGCTTAGGCAGGTTTTTGAGTTTTGGGGTAGGGAAGAGAGTGATGGCAGACAGCGATGTTCAGTCCGAACGCTGACGCTTAAGACAGATTTGCTCTTTACTGAAACATTTAAGATAATGTTTTCTTTTCACAGTTCCTGAAACAAAATACAGAGCCAGCAGGAAAGTCACTGTGCTGTTACTATTAGTAACTATTATTATTAATATCATCATTTGGTCATCTGATAGTCAGGTAACTGTCCTCCTTGTTTGAATACTATTATTGGTGCACTGTAAAAGGGACAGTCCGTGTCTTTGGTTTATCTACGTTTCCCCCCCGCTCCATTCCCTATCTCCGCCCTCTCCCTAACCCTTTCTCCCCGTTCAGGGGTTTAATCCATGCTCTAGAATATGTGTGTATCCTTGAACAATATATTTTTCTGTGTGCCTATGATTTTTAAAAATAAAGATATAAAACTACAATTCCTTACCATTTCCACTCAAAACTTTTAGAGATCAACCCATGTTTTTGTACATTTAGCTAGTTTATAGTGTCTGCTGTAGGAACTTTTAAATCAATTCTGTGTGTGTGGGGCGGGGCGGGGGTGGGGGGATGATGACCTAATAGCTCAGTGAGGCATCACTGTGGCCATTTAACAGGTCACTAAAGTGAGACCTCCAGCGTGAGCCCATAAGGTTAAGGTGGATGGCAGGGCTAGGTCTTCCTCCTGACTCCTGGGCAGTACCCTTTCCACGTACAGACCCGTGACCTCAGTTTCCTTTCTTCTTTTCAACTCCTTTGGGGACTTGAGCCTCTAAAAGAGTCTGGCTTTGATGGTCTTGATGGTTGCACCCTTGTTCAGTCCTTGGGCAGAGGCTGGGCTCCGGGACCTTCGGCCTCTCTTTACCCCATTCTCTTATTCTGCAATAGGACTGCGCTCACAGACCATTTCTACTCGTGTTTCCTGCTCTTTGCTGCTCCGCAAGAGATAGCAGTGCCTCCCACGCACGACAGCAAAGGAAATACTGCAAGCACATTATTCTTCTTCTAGGCATGCGAATAATAGCGCCTTTGTTCCTAGGTTCTCACAAAGGGTGTCCGATAGGCTTATTTCAGTTTATTATGATCATCCACCTCAAGCGCTTCCTCACAATTGGCTCTCCACCAGGAAACCTTATTTTTAAGGGTGATGGTGGGACATGTGATGATTTAGAAGGAGGGGAGCATCCGGGCTTCTGAAGCCAAGTCTCTTTCTTGCTAACATTGTGGGTCCATCAAAGGCTTCGAAACACTATTCAGAAATGGAACACCGATCTCGGAAGAGGGATGCTTTCTCTGAAAAAAAGACAGCAGATGTGATTTACAGAAGGGTTTGGCAAGAACTTTCTTTGGAGGGAGTGATGCTGGGGCTGTGGAAGCACAGACGGGGTGGGGCTTACAGTTGGATTCAAAACCCAAACAGAGCTCTTAGAAAGGAATCTTCAAAGAAGGAATAGAAGGAGCCAAATAACAGGTCAGAAGAGACCAGTGATTGGCCACTGTTGAGTGTAAGAAGCTAAGAAGCAAGGAGGAGATCATTCCTTCTGTTGGGAGGAAACGTTAAGAAGTCGGTGACAAACTTTGTCGTGACTGAGTGTTGAATGAAAGTTGATGCATAACTTTAATTATATTATTCTGTTATTTGTTACTCTGTTATTACCATCCTTTTTATTTAGTAACTGAATAATGAGAGAGAGAGTTGATATTGATGAAGACCTTCCAGTCGAAATATTTATCACGGGACCCAACTTTTCTCGGAATATGTGTCAGGGAGTGTAGATTCACAAAAGAAAATTTCATATTTGTGAGGACAGTATAAGTATTTGGCTTTTATTTATGTTCTCACACGCGACACAAATAGCTTTTCTGTCCAGTGTACTAGAATTTATGCTGCGGAGTCTTATTACAATATGGTAAATTGAACTCTGTATGAATTTTCCTTTGGAAATACCATTATTTTTCCTGAATGTTCACCTCAGCCAGGCACTTTAAAACCTTTGAGTCAAAAAAGGTGTTGTCTGGATTAATTATGTATTTGTTTGAGAAGAAATATTTTGCTGACTGGTATGCATTAGAATAATGATGATGATTATTATTACTTTAATATATCTTTATTGATTTCAGAGAGAGGAAGGGAGACGGAGAGAGAGAGATTGGAACATCAATGATGAGAGAGAATCATTGACTGGCTGCCTCTTACTGGAGATTGAGCCTGCAACCCAGTCATGTGCCCTCGACTGGAATCAAACCCGGGACCTTCTGTTTACAGGCCAACACTCTATCCATTGAGTCAAACCGGCTAGGGTGGAATGATGACTATTAAGGAATCTAATTCATTTGACAAATTGTGGGTTGCCAGAGTTACAAGATTCATGGTATGGGAAGAAAAGGTCTCCTTTGCAAGGTCAGCGTGGTGGGGGACACCTGGAATCGGTGTTTCATCTCCAGGGGACAGTACAGGGGCAGCGCCTCTCCAGGGGAATCTAGAGTCTGTGCCCTGCCTGCTCATGTACATGGATTCATTTCCCCATTAAAGTATCATCATCTTGCCCTGACCAGTTTGGCTCAGTGGATAGAGTGTCAGCCTGCCTGATTCCAGTCAAGGGCATGTGCCTTGGTTGCGGGCACATCCCCAGTGGGGGATGTGCAGGAGGCAGCTGGTTGATGTTTCTCTCTCATCGATGTTTCTAACTCTCTATCCCTCTCCCTTCCTCTCTGTAAAAAATCAATAAAATATATATTTTTTAAAAAAGTATCATCGTCTTGTGGTACCTCCAGTTCCCATGGAGAATGGAGGATGGCAGTGGATACTTGGTGCCTCCTTTTACCTTCTGTTCACTCTCATCTGCTCCCGTGATTTCAGTTACCATCTCTATTCTGACAACCTCCAGCTCAGGTCCAGACCCAAGTTCCATATCCTTATTTCTGGTGCTTGTTCCCTTGACCTCTGCAGATTCCTCATTGCGCCAACCCCAGGCCTATCCCCTTCTGTGTGTCCTGTTGCAGATGGTGGCACCACCTTGGCCCTGAGCCTGGTGTCACCCATTTTCCTTCTGCTCCTCCTCTCCTCCGTTGGTCCTGGAATTCTACCTTCCGGGTCCATCTCAAATCCTTCCCCTCATTCCCATTCCTCTGTCTTCTCTCTTAGTCCGGGCGCTCATTTTTTTTCCTGGACCATTATAGAAGCCTCCTAATGGGCCAAATCTCTCTGTCCTTTAAACTATAAGTAGGGTTAAGGTCCTAACACATGGATATGCTGTAGTATGACAACCCTGGCTGACTCATGATCAGAGGAGGAAATCTGCGTTCCTTATCAGAGCCTTTGATGGCCTTCGTGCTTAGGCCTCCACCTTTCCCTCCAGCCACATCTTCTCAAGCATCAGCTATGTTCCAGACACACTGATTTTTTTTACCTTTCCCTGGACGGGCCAGATAGGTTACCGCCTCTGTGCTTTCGTTCATGCTGTGCATTGGTCTCTGTCTCTCTTGTGTACCTAGTGAATGGCAGCTCACCCTTCAAGACCCAACTCAAAGTCCCTTGTCTGTGAAGCTACGCACGTGGACCACGTCTCCACTGTGGCACCTGCCCCACGGCATGGCCATATCCTGCTTGGCTGTTGGCCTGTCGGTAGAAGTTAACTTCCCGAGGGCTGGCAACTGCGTCTTATCTTTGTACCTCCAGTGCCTGGCCCATGGTAGGCCTGATATTGGTGTGGGTGTGTGGCGAGGGTGGTTGGAAGGATGGAAGCAGATCTGCCCGAAGGGATAGAAGGAAGAAGGGAAGGAAGGAAGGGAGGGAGAAAAGATGGGAGGGGAAAGGGGGAAAGATGGAAGAAAGCGGTGCCTGAATTCCATTTAGAAGTCAAAAGTAACCTCCATGCAAGCACTTCTGTCCCATCTTCCAGGTGCCCACGGGTGTCGCGGACTTGTTTCCTGCTCCCCATCTGACCAGGAGCCCTGGCGCATAATCAATGGGCTCTTGGCAGATCTCTGCAGGCAGACACATGTTTGTGGACAACGTGCTTTAAAATTCTTGGGCTGTAAGAAAAACACACAGGCAACTGGTTACTATTCTCTCTGCTTATAAATTAAAGATTTTGTTTGCCATCTTCTTTAAAAAATAGTGCGTTTGCTGGGTTATTTGTGGTGGAAACAGCCTGCTGGCACCAGACATTCGTAGTCCCCGTTTAAAACAACAACAACAGCAACTACTTAGGAAAAAGCTCAAGGAAGGTCATTTGGTAACCAGCTGGGAACTCCACCTCCCACGTGGGCCAGCTCTTGGACTTAATGCGGAGGCCCTGCGAAGTTGAAACTGGCAGGTCCCCCTGGAAAATAAGGCAATGAACATAAAAAGGGCAAAACCAAGAAGGCTTCCATTTCCTCCTGAATTTGAAAAGCTGTGCAACTGCATCCTCCGCTTCCTTTCATCACCACGCCGAAGCGCACATTTTGTAACAATGTAATGAAGCCAGCCAGTAGCGAGGCCTGAGAGAGGCAGGTAACACTTCCCCCCTGGCAGCCCTAGGGCCAAACAAACAAAGGGACCCCGAGGGTGGCAGGGGTCTGGGCCAGCTACCTTTACGTTTGTTTTCCAAGTTTCTAATTTCGCTCACAGAGCAACACTAGCAAGGAAATGCTGGATGAGGTTCCCAGGCGAGGATTGTAATGAACATAAAATCCACCCGCATTCCTCTGGCCCTTTAACGATCTATGTGTGGTGATCTCACATTGCATCCCCCCCCCCTTTTTTTCTGTCCTTGGCGGAAGGCAGCCTGCTGGGCTCCCGCTTTGCTCAGCCTTCTTGATAAATGTCAAGCCTTCGTGCGGAGCTGCCACGTAGCTAGGCAGCTAAGGAGTCACCTATGTCCCCCGAGCCATCCTCTTTCTCAAGGATTCGGTTCCATGTTGAGGATGAAGCCTGGTGCACCAGGCACAGATCGGGTGCTGTTAACCTGGAGGGAGACTGGCGTTTCCCCAGGCTGCCTGCCGCAGGGGTGGTATTTTATTTGCTTCCCTTGGGGCCTGACCGGATCCTGCCTCTTCCCTGTGAGGTGCTCAGGGGAAGCTTGAATACAGGTTTTCTAACAGGTGGGGGGAGCGGGAGATTTCATTCAGAGTCCTAGGACCGAGGGAGCCAGGAACACCTGCCACCTTAAATCGATTAGGACGGCGCCTGTGCAGGGCAGGACCCACGGTTGGGGCTTTCGCATCCCTTATGGGAAATGGTCCGGCAAATCTTTTTTAGGGAAAAAAAACACACACACACAACAAAAACCAATAAATCCAGAGCTCTCTCTCTCTCAGAGCCATTTATGTATTATATTTTGCTTTCAGCATCAAGAGTGAAAAATCATGGTTTAGAGCTTATTAAAATGTTGCCCATATGGATAGTTTTAAAAGATAATTTATATTAGTGCTGGCGCATAACCTTTTAAATTAATAATTCAGAACTGTGGCTAGAGGTTTCAGTGGTCTCTGGTAGTATATTATCTGGCTGTTCCACTGAGAAATGAGCACTTACGGACGAAGGTATAAAATTGAAAAATCTAGCCCATTTGGTGATCTGTTCTCCGTGAGGAGAGCCTTCTTAAATGAAAGCCTATTAGCGGGAGAATTCTGATTTCTGGACTCACATCTGCTTGAGGTCATTACGGAGTATTATAAAGAAAAGGCCTCCGCTGCTTAACCACACGCTGAAGTCTTAAAAGTAGGCAGACTATTGATTTTTTAAGCAAGAGTTTTACCGCTCCAGACACTGAAGAATGGTTCTCATGACTAAAATTTATAGGTTATTAAGGAGAAGAATGCAGGGGGAAAGACTTCGCTGGAAGATTCACAGAATTAGCTCATTTTGTTCGTTAGAATTCGCTTAGCACTCTTCCCCGGAATAGAGATATATCCGTCTGGAAAGGGCTTTTTGGTTACGCGGTAAATTTATATAGATCAGAAATATATTGGAATCGTATGTTAGCCCACAAGGACGCATTCGCTTTTTGTACGTTTGCAAAGAAAAAAGAAAAGCAATTTTTTTTGGAGAAGTTTAATTCATCGAAAAGATCAGGGTTGGCAGGTCTGGCCACTGGCTGACTTTTTTCACCTGGGAAAAAACTATTCAGCCCACACTAAACAAACACATTACAGGAAGCTTTCTCTAGCTTAGGTAGGTATTTAATGCAGTGATGTGTGTGTGCATGTGTTTAATCAGATTCCATGCCTCAGTTTAGAATAGGGGAGGCTTTCTGAATCCCTTGAGGGTCGATACTGTACCTTGTGCCCTTCAGAGGGAAGGTGCAGAGTTATTGGGAAGGCAGTTCTGTGAGAGCAGGAAGTGTACTCTGTATGTCATGTATGGGGAACAGAGAAAAGGGGCCTATGCCAGAGGCAGTGTAGTACCTGGGAAACCACTACACTAGGAAGATGAGAAATGATGTCTTGTCTTAACGCCCTCTCTGAGCCACTGTGATTTTGGACACGCTGACCCTCCAGCAGGGGCTCCAGTGCCATTGCCTCTTGCGAACATTCGCCTCCCCACTTCCAGCTAAGGCCGGGCTTCCTCCCGTTGGCCTCTGATGAACTTACTGTGCTGGACTATGGCTTTTGGTCTGGTATCAACCTTCCTTTTGGACTGTGGACATATTAAGAGTAGGATGACTGGGCCTTCCTTTCTCCCCCTCCCCACTCCAGTGGGAAACACACCAGAGGCTCCCAGTAAACACTATCTCCACACGGTGGGTGGAGATAGGTATGAGGCACCCATGTCTTACCTTTCAGCTTCTAGCGTGCCCGTTGTCAGGAGAGAGCAGCTTTGCAGAGGGATTAGGCCTGCATATTTACTCAGATTGCTGTCATCCCAGACCCTTTTCTACTCTTCCTCCAGCAAAATGCCAAAGGCTTTGTGTGAAGGTGACAGACTCACTCAGGGACACACCCCTGGTGCCACCTTCCAAGGGGTGCTCAGGGCTGAGGGGAGACAAGGCTCAGGTCTTGAAGAGCATCCTCGGGAAGAGGAAGGCATTCAGAATGAAGCTATTGGGGCTCTGAGTGGAGACAGGAGAAGGGAAGAGGAGAAACGACCGACCTGGGCCTGAAGGCCATTGTCTGTGGCTGATCTCGGGTGTTTCCTCGCCTCACCCCCGTCTGCTTCTTTCCACACTGACACCTGCAGAGTGACCCTGCCCGAGGACGCCTCTTGCATTGTGAGCAGGAGACAGCCAGTGGCAGAGGCCTGGAGACCCTCAGAGACCCTGGGGGACAGGGCTGGGGAGCTGACGAGGCCTGGTCTGTGCAGCAGGGAAGTTGGGGGAAAGCCACCGTCAAGATGCACACGGGTCTGGGCATCTGCCAACAGACACCGTCCCTCCAGCTGTGTGTGCTGCTAGGAAACCTGGTGATTTAATCACACGCCATTACTTCATCAGAGAACGTTTTAGGCCACAAATTATTACTTTAATAAACCAGAGAGAAGAAAGGAAAGTTTCTTGAATCTCTTTGCCCAACCGGCCGAGGCATCCATTTTCAATTTAGTGACGAATAGCAGCGGAGATCGAGATAGATGTTATGACAGGTCTTTGCAAGGCAAAATATACTTAAGCGGGATCAGGAGGTTAATTAAAATTATAGCTGGGCTTCGTCATTCGCCAGTCACGCTCCCTCTTCGGCGCAGTTGCTCCGGGTTGAGCGTCTGTTTGATAAAAATGCTTAAAATGGAATCCTCATCGAAGAGGGAATTATCCTGGGTATTATTTCTGAGCCTCATCTCATGTACCTAGGCCGGAAATAAATGCATAATTAACCCTTTTCCATGATAAATTAACATTCATTTTCCTAGGATTAGTAGGAAATAGCATAATACAGGGCAGGGCTTGCCTTCATTGGGACAGCCCCGGGGGACCTTTAACACCCTTAAAGGATTAGCAAAGGCCTGTGATTCATTGTATGTCTGTGTACAGACAAATAGGATGCTGTCTCTGACCCTCAGAGAGAGAGAGAGAGGTTTTCCTAATTGATAGCTTTTACGACTTAACGGAGAAAGATGGGCCCGCAACTATTTGTGAGGATGACTTTGGGGGCGTGTTAGTGAAAGGACACGTCCTGTGAATATGTAAAAGGGAAAAGGAATCCTCGCAGGACTTTCAGGCATCAGGTTGCAGCAGCTGTTGAAATCAAGGTCCCGGGAGGACAGATAAGCTTTCAGGAGGAGCTCCTTTGTCCGGTGCCTTCTCGGCTGTGCTCTTGGGGGTTTTCATGCTTATCTGAGCTCCATTGTATCAACTGATAGGCTGAAATTTACATAAACAGCGTCGTTTGTTTCATTGGACTTATTAAGATCGGGTTTGAAAAAGCAGGGGTCTTTTGGAGAATAGAGTTTGGAGTCTCCTTGAGACTTTTAACTCAAAATTCCCAAGGTCTTGGGGACCTGGAATGAGTTGCCATCTGATGTTTAATTGATCACCCAAGAGTCACGAGGTAGGGAGCCTGCATTTTAAATGTGTAAAGGCAGGAGTGAGGGGAAGAGAAGATGAAAGAGATTCTGCCTTGTGGCCAGTAACAAAGTAGGGTCTAGGTTCCCTTTGATTTGGCCCATAAGACAGGAGTTTAGAAGGGTGAGTGGAGCCCCCATCTGTTGAGTAGCTATGATGTCCAGGTCATCGTATTCCAGGCATTTTGTCTGAATTATCTCAATAGAAAACTTGGCAGTAAAGAGTGAGACACGTGTGAGCAGTGTAACCCAGAGAGGGGGTGAGATGGACCTTTCCTTGTCAATGGCCCACACCTTGTAGATACTAAAAAATAGTTACGGGTTCACCTCCAGGAGTCCTTGTTATGCGTAGAATCCATATTTAGACTGGCTCCATGTCACACTGTCAATAACCCTGGTGACCTCCTGCTCTTAACCTGAAAGTGAGCTCATTGGGGACCTCTGATGACTGGGTGATTGGGAGCAGTTTTATGGGAAGGAGCTTTTGATTTCACTTTTTAAAAAATACATATTTTTTATTGATTTCAGAGAGGCAGGGAGAGGGAGAAAGAGAGAGAAACATCAATGATGAGAGAGAGTCATTCATCGACTGCCCCCTGCATTCTGCCCCACTGGGATGAAAGTGAGCTCATTGGGGACCTCTGATGACTGGGTGATTGGGAGCAGTTTTATGGGAAGGAGCTTTTGATTTCACTTTTTAAAAAATACATATTTTTTATTGATTTCAGAGAGGCAGGGAGAGGGAGAAAGAGAGAGAAACATCAATGATGAGAGAGACTCATTGATCGACTGCCTCCTGCATTCTGTCCCACTGGGAACCGAGCCTGCAAGCCAGGCATGTGCCCTGACCAGGAATCCAACCATGACCTCAACCACCGAGCCACCATAGCCGGACTCATTTCACTTTTTGAAGCTCAGGATCCTGGGGAGTCTTTGGGAGTCAAAGAGTGAGCGGAACTGGTCAAGCCAAGGAGACTCTTGATGTGCTCAGGGGCGCTCGTGAGGTGGAGTGCCCCCAGAGCTAGCCCTGTGTCCTGAAGTCAGAGGCAGATTCTGGGTGGCGAGGGCATCCATCCTGCAGGGAGCAGATGCCAGGAGACCAAGGGAAGGAGGCGGGACTAGGGGGTGGGGGCCTGCAGCCTTGAAGCTGCTACTCATTTCCCAGGGGCAAGTATACTTAAGTGCCCCATCTGGAACCCCTGTCTAAATACCACTTAGGGTTTTGTTTTCAAAGGGAAGCTACTGAAGAGCTCTGAAGTACTGAGAGGTTGTTTACATAGCAGAGTCCTTGTGGGTTTTATTTTTGAAAGAAAATCTGGTCCGCATATAATCTGCATGCTGGATGAGGATGGCTTCAAGAAACAGTTGGATCAAATAGAAGTAGTGATGAATAAAACAACTCTAGTGGCAGCCAATAAACATGAAAGGCTCAGCACCAGGCCCATCTCTACCTGACAGGCAGGGAGGCTCTCTGGGACCTTAGGATAATTCCTCACCAGTCCTTCCCCCCACCACTCCCCACGCCAAGGCTTGACCCATAGGAGCTTGAGCATTTATTTCCACAGGCCCGCATCCACATCCTTCCTTCTGAGGCCTGGGGAACAGGCAGAACAAGGCGAGGACCAAGTGTGACACAAAGACAGGTGAACATTAGGGGAAGAAAGTAGCTGATCCAGATGGACACTGGGCCAGGCTGCCCAGGGTGGAAACTGATTACACACACCACAGAAACACTGTTGTAAGCTCATTTTCTTCCTGCCTTTGTTCTCTGTCCTGTCGTGAGACCAATGGAAGTGGTAGCATAGTGGAGGTTGCGCTGGCAGAAGGCTCTGCAATAGGAATTTTCACTTAGTTGAATGCATGGCAATATTCCAAGTGCCTAGAACAGTTACTTGCACTTAGCAAACCCTCAGAAAATACTTGTTGATTGACAGTCATATGTGCCTGTTTTACCTAAAAAAGAAAATCCATGAGGTTTCTTACCATTGATGCTTAATAAGAATTAAGAATTTCATGAGTCACGACTGAATTTAGCACCTGACCCAAAGGTTAACTCTCTTACGGGCATTTCATATCGGTGGTTATATTGGGATGATGGATATAAAAGAGCCTTCCTCAAAGCATGGCCTCGATACGTGGAATGCTTCGTGAAAATGCAGAGTCTTGGGATCCGCCCTTGACCCACCAGGCCAGATGAGCTGAGCGGTCATCCTCAGGTCTCTGGTTGTGGGCACGTAAAGCCTGAGAGCTTTGGTCTTACAGGTGCCAAGTGAGAGTCTAACAAAGAAAACAGGAGGGACATATATGACTTTGGTTACAACTAATTTTGAAAATGAACTCATTCAGCATTCAGCAGGCACTACATACCAGGCATTGGGCCAAATGCACGGAGATCTTAAGAGAATTGAGACAGTCTCTACCCATAATAAGTACAGGATCTAGCCAGTGAGAAACGACAGGAATAGAGATAGCCATGAAGTAGGAAGTGAGAGGGCTGTGTCAGAGGAAGCGTTCCAGTTGTTGAGGGGAGAGGAAGACGCAGGAGGCCAGAGGGAAGGCCTCAGGTGGTGGGACCTGCAATGTTGGGTAGGGGTCAAACAGTTGGTGATGGTGGAGTGGATAAGTTTACGTTCAAGGAATTTCTTAGTCAATGTATTGATATGAGAAATGCTTGAAGAGCAGTTGGCCAGTTAGGAAAACCTTGAGAGTCTGTTTTCTCAGAGGGAAAGCCCATGATGAATGGACAATTGATGGTCTTCTGCTATTTGAAGGTTAAAGGAAATATGTCTAAGAAAACACTGCTGGATGGGAGAGTAAGGAGATTATGGGGATCATTGAAGGGAGGAAGTTCCTTGGCAGTTTTGGCTGAAGTCAGAGTTTACGGAATGGGAGGGACTGTCGGGTGAGGAAAGGGCACGAAGGGCAAGTGCCTCACTTCCTGACTCCAAGGTGTGATAGGGAGAGTTGGGACTTAGATGGCAATTTAAGGAGTTGAGGGAAAGTGCATTTAGGTGATGGGGATCTGAATGTGTTTATGCACAGAGGGGGCATGGTGGGCAGAGAGAGAAATTTATTGGCGATTCGAGAAAGAAGTGAAGTGGTTGCACAGAGAAATAAAGGTCTGGGACCATAAGTATAGTGAGTTTAAATAGCCATGCAGTCCTGTGTGCGTGTGTGCATGCATGTGTGTGTGTGTGAGTGTGTGTGTCTGCACGCGTGTGTAAGGGAAATGGAGAGAAAGGGAGAGAGCGAGCAGGAAACCAAGACCAAGCCAGTCATTGGAAACCTCGCACGTGCACAGTGAGTTCTGGAATTGTTTCTTGACCTAGAAGTGTAACAATAACCCACCAGACTTATCCTGGTTAGAAGTGATTTCAGGGACCAAGGGACATGCTATTAATGGCCATGGTTGGATGGCTCATGCGAATTACCAGTAGAGAGAGAAGGAAGTACAATGACAGCCCAACACTGTTACTGAGTAAAAGTTTCTCTCTTGGGATATCCTCAGTGTTAGAAGTAGAAAAATGTTTCAAACAGTTCAGGAATATTTTAAGTAATTTCGTATTATCCACGATAGGAGAAGGATTGTTGAGTGATAAGAACAAAATGTTGCAGAGCCTCCATATGTCTGCTATTTTGAGCATTCCTGAGATATTTTTGAGGACTAGGGGGTGTTGAAGGCCAGCCAAGATATTATGATAGAACCAGTGAAGCAACTAAGATTCTGGTTTATTCAAAACTCACCTCAGACTCAAGAGATTTCATGACCAAAAGCTCTTAGAAGCTCAGTGTTTCCAGAGACTACAATGACCAAACAATGGTTATAAAATTCAATAACACATTATTAAGAACCATCTGTCCTGTGCGAGGTAGAGGGAGTAAGCGCAATATTGGAAAGTAGTGCAGGTTACGTACTTAAAAAGAACAACAAAGAAACTTAGGAAAATTTCATTTAAGTGGTTTCGTGAGTTAGGAACACAATGTCTGTGGAACTTTTAAATGACCTTTTCCTCCAATGGTCTTTGGGAAGAAAATGAGGGTTGGTTTTAGATGGATGTGGTTTCTGGTTGTCGTTAAACTCTGCTAAAGGCAACACTGGGTTGTGCTGTTTGAAAGTGAAGTAAAGATCTTATTATTCAAGGGCAAATCATGTTCGACTTTAATAGTATGAATTCTGTCAGGCAGTCCCTAGAATAAATTTGCACACAGTTTAACACAACACGAGTACATTAAATAGGATTTGGCGTTAAAAGACCCAACACCGAATGGGAATCTGAAAATAAATGCCCACATTCTCCCCAGAAGACCATGCACCCTGAGGCTTTGGGCATTAATTTAACTGAATGAGGAAGCCACTGGGGCAGCTGTCGGGAGCTTATTTGATTTGTGAATAAACAATGCCTTCATTTTAAATGCTGTTCCTCTTACCCAACCCAAGGCAGGACCAAGAGCACCAGAGAGACTAATTGGTTACACACACACACACAAAAACCCCCGATGAACAAAATATTTTGAGGGGTCAACGTTGGATTTTTATTTAAAGGAAAATGCAGCATTTGAGAGGTGCTGCTTAATTTTAAGCCCAGTGAATGGTACTCAGCCCAAGGTTGTGTCTTAACTGCATCTTAACTGATGCAGAGCAGTCAGACATGCAGTAATGAGGAGGTGGGGTATGACAGGCCATCTTTGGGCTCGCCGGCTGCAGTTGCCAGCATTCTGTCTATGGCCAACAGGACTGGTGTAACAAGGACAAGGCCTGGGAAGAGGACTGTCCTGTGTCTATCCCCTCAGAGGAGTGATAGGCCGGGTGCTCCTGACCTAGGGCTCTGGTAGACCCCTTCAGGGGTAGGAATGGTGTTTCTAAAGAGAAGCACCGAAGGGGTCAGTGGGCACACTTCTGGAGCAGCCACAGCAAGCACTTGTTGATATCCCACAAGGTCAGGTAGCGTTCAGTGTCTAACATCTCCCTGGTGCTGGAGAGACAGGTTAAACTTGAGGACGTAGACCTTGAGGATTCACTTGAGTTAGAATCCCTGGAGGAGTGGGGCACGTGATAGAAATCCGTGGCCGAGCTTTGAGGGGAGTGTGAGATTCTGGCTCATCTAGATTCGCCTTCCTCTGTGGCTCACAAATTCGCCATGTGCTTTCCAGTCTGAAAGGGGAAGGTTCAAGAACCAAGATGCCCAGATGGGGACCAGGTGCTCTGGGCTCTGTGGACCTGCTGCAGGCCATCCGATGCTGGGGGACCGAGGCAGCACAGCACACCTGGGGAGGGAGGCCAAGGCATGTTTCCAAGGAGCAAATCCTATTTATTCGTGAATTTAAGTGAATTTCAAGATGCAGCTTGAAGTTTGCACTAAGAAACTGACAACCCAAGATGAAACAGACCCTGAAGACACCCTAGTGACATTGGAGAGCTGGGCCTGTGGATGAATTGCTTCCTGACAGTGTCTTCCATGTGTTGAGGACAAATAAGCCCGTCTTGGTGTCGGTTGTGCTTTGGCATCTGATGTTTCTCAAGCAAGTGATGGCCTGTGGGCACTTAGGGAACACTGGATCCAAGCAAGGGCAGTTGGACAGAAATGAGAAAGAAAATGTTAGCATGAGAACACATGAGTCCTTTTCATCCCCAGATCACATGTGTTAATGGCGCATCGGGTTATGCCCCACTCATAGAATTTTATGGTATTTTCTCTCCTGAAGAGCCAGCGATAACTAGAGGTGCTTAGTGACCTTCTTTATGAGCAGGCTCCTCTTATGGATCATTACATTGATTTTCCTCATCCAGGCCTGGGGAGATTAAGAGCGGGGCACTTGGCCTTTCCCACACTGGGGGCCGTGGGGTAGCCTGCCAGCAGCAGCATGTGACATGAGAAGGGTCAGCAGCCTGGTGACCATTACAATGAGGAAGTGACTGTCGTCCTGTCCTGTTCCACATGCAGGTAGAGTTGCCTGTGCTAAGACAGGAGATGCGGATCCCCAACCTGTCTCTGTGAATCTAGTCACATTGTCCATCCGCCAAAGGCATGGACAGCCCTTAGAAAGAAATAAAAGTCAAAGTCGTTCATTCAACAGTTGAGATATAATTTACACCCCATAGACTTCCCCCTTAAAGCACTTCTTAGTGTGTTTACAAGGTCGTGCAACCC
The DNA here is from genome assembly GCF_000327345.1 of Myotis davidii. NCBI lineage: Eukaryota > Metazoa > Chordata > Mammalia > Chiroptera > Vespertilionidae > Myotis > Myotis davidii. The sequence goes on along the minus strand of NW_006383012.1, from coordinate 6,478,720 downwards.
TCACAACACAGAGACTGTTGAGCAATAGGATAATTGTCTCCTGAGAAATCTATTTTGATGGTTGAAAGTTTGCAACATGGGATAGTTGCTTTCTTGTGAGCTTTTTCCATTAAGTGAAGTGAGTGTGTGAGTGTGTGTGTGTCTGTGTGTGTGTGTGTGTGTGTGTGTGTTCTCCAGAGCCTCTGCAGGTGAACCTCTGGGAATGGACTGTGAGGCCTGACCACACGAGCTTGGCAAGAAGGGAGCCCAGAGCCAGCCACGCCTGGGAAGGCCCACCCAGGAGGCTATCAGGGCTTCCTCACCCCCCAAGCACCTCCTGACTATGATTAATGCAGAGCGTAAGCTCGCAGAGAAATGAATGCCCTGAGCTCCGAGACTAGAGTTAATGGTGCTCTCAGAGGATCTCTGACCTCCGACCTCTCTCTGCACATAGACCTCAGTACCTGGTCTCTGGATTGACTTCCTCCTGCTCATGATATGGGCCAGACCAGGCCTGGCTGCATAGACTCCAGGTCCAATTACTGCTGGCTATCCCAGGCTTGGTACCCTTTAGAAACTGGACGAGCTGATAAAATAGGATGTGTTCAGCATGTGAAATAATCCCAGAAAACAAAGTTCTGAAAGATGGTCCTGCTCAGAAAAGAGCAGGAGCTGGAAAAGAGCCAGTGAGGAAACACCGTGGAGAACCAGCCCGGCAAGATGTAATCTGAGCTGTGGCCTACAATCTTTCTAAATTTTATAAATGGCCCTAAACAGAGCCATGTGACCCATTTGCAGACTGGCCTACATTTTTTTTTTTTTTTTTTTTGCACAATAGTAGTAAAATTGTACATAGGATGTACAGATTCGGGGCATAGTTGTAATCAATTTCCTTTTCGATGGAAGAAGTTTCCAGGGTTGATTGCAGAAATGCCGCTCTTTCCAAATTCATTCTGGGGGTTCATCACAATTATGAATCTGCATGTTTGGGAGTTGGAGGTCCAGGGAAGGTCCTGGATTCAGAACCAGCAGCAAAAAAACAGCACATCAGAGGCCATGAGTCATGTGGAAGCATCGGGCGGGAGAACTGAGCTTTCCAGTGACTGCTCTAAGGAAACCCGTTTCAGAAGATCGTGGGCAGTGTGTTTTCTAGAGGACACTTTCCCAGACTCTGGTTCAAGATGCATACCCCACCCCTCCTTCCATCTAGTTAGTCTTGTGGGTGAAGCACAGGGCACCAGGGCTCACCTCTCCTCTGCAAGCGGGCACCGCGGCTCTTACACCTGAGTTCTGCCCCCCAGGCCCATCCTCCAGGCTGGAAACCCTCCTATGGTTCCGGGTACTGGCACCATCATGCCCAGAATTCTCCTGAGAAGGAGACAGGAGTCCTGGGCGTGTCCTGGTTTCTACACGTGCATGGATTTCCTATGAGGAGGTGAGCAGTAAATTAAGATCCTGTAACCAAAGAATTAATAATTCACCGTTGTTATTGACAGCTGTCCTCTTCTTCACGTAGTTCAGAAACCAGCCCTGGCTTACGTCGTCGAATGGAATGCGATCTGGGATTGGATATTCAGATCCATTAATGGCCGGGAGCCTGGTGGTCCCTGCCTCTCGGGGGTTGTCTAAATGCATGATTTGTTAAAGGCAATACATCCTTTTGTGAAACTTATATTGCCCATTAATTGGTCATTGATCTCCGGCCCATTTAGGACAGTTATTCTTACAGATAATTGTATGCCTTTGTCATGTTGTATAACACTGGGTCTTAGTTTATTGCTTGTGGATTATGGTTTCATCTGAGGCACTTGAATGATGCCTGATGATTTCTTACTGACACGCACCCAGCAAACATTCCTGGAGCATCTCCTGAGTGAGATGAAACACCGAGCACGTGATACCCAGAGATGGATGAGTGATGCTGGCTGCCTCGCAGGCATTTTCTGACTGGTGGCGGAAATAAGACATAAACCCAAATAACTATTATGGAAAAGTGCTAAGCAGCCTTCTCCTCTGGAGTTGGCAGGAATGTAAAAACAGTTATGACAGTTGGGGAGCGTCGCTTGACAATATCTTCAAAAATTAAAAATACTCTTCTCTTCGAATATTTTCCCCGCAGTCCTCTCTCTAGGAACTTAGCGTGCAAACATGTCGTGTGCGAAGCCATAAATTCCAGAATGGTTACCGCCACGTCATTTGGAGCAACACATCATAAAGACCAAAAGACAAAAAACAAAATGACTTTTCTGTCCAGCGATAAGGGGTTGGGGAACGCGTGGCCATTCTTACAAGGGAGTAGCGTGAAGTTGATCGCATGGATGAGGCAGTTCCTTGTGCCCCTGATAGACTGGTTAGTGAGAAAAGGTAAGTTTCACATGATTCTGTTCTGTACAGAAAAAAAAAATTCTGTATTTGGAAATCTTTACAGTCCGGTTCTTGTTGTAGGTGGGATTCATGACTAACAGAGGGTTTGCAAGTTGGGGAATAATAGGTAGCCTTCACTGTTTGTTTCCTCCAGCATAGCTACAGAAAGAACATGCTAGAAAACAAAGAAGGCTACTATCCCACACAGGCCGGCGTGGCCCAGGTGAATCGGTTTCACCTGAAGCAGGTACTCAAGGAGAGTGTTTTCATTTACAAATGCAAGTAGTGATGCAGGCCTCACACTGAACCGAGCCAGACAAAACGTGCCACTCAGAGCGGAATGGAGCCCGAGCCTCCTGTACATCCCTCCCTGGTCTGGGACTCCAGAGGGGAGACCTGCGAGGACAACAAAAAATATCCCTTTTAATGAGAATAATCTATCACCACGGCATCAATTCGATTAATGTAATGGGGACCATTTCAAAAGGAGGAAATGACAGGTCATTAGGAGTCGTCTCAAATTAAGTTATGGGTTCAAGTGATTGTCTTCAGTTTTCTGAAGAATTTCCCCCGCATTTTATTTTCACATGTTCCATTCACAGGACAAACAATATTTACACGATTTTACAAACCTTTGTGGCAAAGAACTGTGTGGAGGCCTGGGTGTTGGAGTCCCACTAATACGGTTCCCAACCCTGTCTCACCCCCACATCTCCCACGCCGTGTTTTCGGGTTCAGTCGGAGGTGTACCCCACCCCTACCTAGTCTTCCTTTATGTTATTTGGTGATAAAACAAACACTTCAACTCCAGGTTTGTTTTCACAACAGTTTGATAATCTGATTCCAATTAAACGGCAGAGAACTACACTAAGAACAAAACGATAAATCACGTTACCCATCTGCGTTTGGCTGATAAAGGCGGCGAATGGAAAGGTTAAGTTGACACTCCGCACTTAATCTGTGCTATTGTGGAAGGAAAACCCAATTAGAGATGATATTTCATTGCGCGCTGTACACCGGTTCCCTTTGTTCTTTAATGTGAGTTGTACTATTGTGGTACCACCCGGGCGGGGAGGGGTTCATTGTCTCCTCCTCCAACGTGTTGTGCGAGGCGCCCTCAGTTATAAGGATCATTGCCAATGCCGGCTAATTATAACCAGCTCCTCGGCTGCG
>NW_006383012.1:6469090-6474568 GCF_000327345.1 Myotis davidii | reverse complement strand
GGCTCAGCAGCAGAACTGTCTTCAAACCTTCAGACCACCCCGGACCAACTGCAGCCCACATCGCTTCCTTCTGTGGCTGACAGGACCCACTGGGGAATGAGAACATGCCCCTTGGGTATCTGCTTCCGGTGAAACTGACTCACCTGGGCCACTCAGGCCGGGGCGGGGTGGTAGCCCTCCTTGTTTTCTGGCGTTTTCTTTCAGTGGACGTGCTGGAGAGCCTGTTCCCTCGGAGGGCTTCTGCCTTTCCAACCGGCCACATTCAGAAACTAGAGCTGGTCTTGACAACCATCGATTTTTCATCAAGGCCAGAAGCCTCTGGCTTTGGCACTGCCTATGCGAGGGTGACGAAGGGTAGCTCAGAAGCAGGGCTGTGTACACCCAGACAGCCACACCTTCCATTTTCCACGAGGTGCAGGAGGAATAATCGCGCTTTCCCGCGTTTTCTCAGCATTTTACTTTCAGAGTTCCTCCTTTGTTAACCGTGGCACCCTAACCTGGCTGTGCTTGGAGGAGAAAAGTTGTTCAGCAAATCAGTGAACTTGGGGGCGAAATAGAAAATCATGTTTTATAATATTTATTTCATGACTGGAAAGCTATCCAAAGTGATGCCTTAAGGTGACGGAGTTTCATTTCCGAACAGCAGGTACCCCCCATTGTGGCAGGAACGCAGGCATTGTTTAGGTGGGAAGCATTCGGCAAAGCCTCGCTGCTCCGCACAGGTAGCCACAGGACTTGCTTGCTTGTCACAAGCATCCTAGCTCTCATCAGTACAAACCTGTTCCTGCTCTAGGAATGCCAGAAAGATGGACAGAGGGAGGGGGCATGGTGAAATGGTAACCCCCCCACCTCCACCCCCACCCCGGGGGCTTTGGGAAGGGCTTCATCCTTTGTTCGGCACTCCCCTGGCTTATCCCGTCTCTGTCTTCTAAAAACCTTGTGTCCAACATCTAAACCTGCTCTCCTGGCTCAGGAACTCCATAGATTAGGAACTCCTGGCTTTATAGTGTTAAACAAGTCATTTAACTGTCTTGAGTCTTGATCTGTAAACTTGGGGCAATAAAGAGGACCACTCAGCATTTTTGTTGGATGGATGAATGGATGGATGGAATGGTGGATGGATGTATAGTTGGATGGGTGGAGGGATAATTGGATGGATGGGTGGATGGATGGATGGATGGATGGATGGAAAGGTGGGTGGATGGATGGGTGGTTGATCGACTAAGCTGACCATTAAATAAGACCAGGTTCATAAAGCACTCGGTCCACTGTTGGTACACAGTTCCCAGCTCAATAAAAGGACTTGTCTTCGAATCCCTTCCTAACAAACAGTAATTAATTGCTGAAACACAAAGTGCCATCAGCTCAGTGTATCTGGTGCGACAGATACTGAACTCAGTCGACGTTTGGTTGAGAAGTCCACATGCAGCTTTGCCTGATGATCAGGGTAGCAAATGTGTGAGGTTTGAGACGTCACCAAAATAAGTAAATACATAAAAGACTCTGCCTTGAAGTGTTTAAGTCAGACTCTACCTGCCAGCTGCTCAGTGAGTGGGGATGCTGATGGAGATGTGCTTCTTGGTGAACATTTTTAAATGGTGGTTGTGAAGATGATGGTGGGTGATCACACAGCGTGGGGTACTGAGTTATGGCAGTAGCCTCCCAACTGGTGTCACTGCTCCCTCTCTGGTCCACCTTCTATTGCTGCTCCCATTCATTCTCTACCCAGCAGACCTGACTTGGATCATATCATTCTCTGCTCAGAATCCTTCCATGATTTCCCTTTGCACTTGGGATAATATCTCCACTTTTTTCTCATGCTTATGAATCTGCATATCTGGTACTTGACAGTTTTTCTGACCTCATCTTCTACTCCCCCTTCCCACACTATACTCAGATGCAAAGTGTCCTTCTTGTGTCTCCAGATCACCCAGTTTCTCCCTGCCCTGGGGCTGGGCTCAGCCCTCACCTTCTGGGGGAGCTCTTCTCTGATGTCTTTTCCTAATATTGGGTGGTAGAGTTGACTACTCATCTTCCCATAGTATATTCCCTGCATCATACATACCTTGCGTACGTATTTGTTTGTTTGCTTTGCTTCTCTTCACCTCTGGAATTTAAACTGTGGTTCACTTCTGGGACACATCAATAACTGATTCAATCACCCTAGCTGGTTTGGCTCAGTGGATAGAGCGTCGGCCTGCGGACTGAAGGGTCCCAGGTTTGATTCTGGTCAAGGGCACATGCGTGGGTTGCAAGCTCGATCCCCAGTCGGGGTGTGCAGGAGGCACCCGATCAATGATTCTCATCATTGATGTTTCTATCTCTCTCTCCCTCTCCCTTCCTCTCTGAAATTAATAAAAATATATATTTTTTAAAAAAATAACTGATTCAGTAGACAAATAACCATTTGTTATCTGCCTCTCCCCATCTTGGATTGTAAGACCACACCTGCCAGGTCTTCATCATCTATTTATCCTCCTGCACCTACTCTCACTCACCACCAGGCGCGCTTTCTGCCTTCTTCAATGACATTCAAAGATTTCAGATGGGCCCTCTTCCCTTCCCCTTGCCATAGGAGCCGGCAGATATTAACTAACATAACTACCAGAAGGCTATAACTGCACTTGCCAGTGAGGTCATTGGTGCAGTGCCTGGAATGGAACATGTTAAGAAGGAGGATGTCTGTGTGAGGCTCTTGGCCCCTGGTACCCTGCTTTCAAGCTTTAAAAATGGGAGTGATGGTGTTTCATGATAATGAAGAATGGTTTGATAAATAGTAGACCACACACTCATAGCCCACCCAACCTGAGGAATTGAGGAACTGATTCTTGTCCCTACAGAATGAGAAATATCCACAGGAGGAACAGTCCTAAGTCAGTTCCTTCACTGATGTCCCCAATCCATGTGCTGGAACGTTCGGATGGACTGAGTCCATTAGGTGATTGGCAGGTCAGTCTACCTGGACCGATTTAGAATGCTGGGGAATTGTTACGCAGTCATAATGTACCAAAGAAAGAATATTTTCAACTTCTCAAGTTATAGGTGTCTTCCTGCAGGGGGGAGAGAGGGGGGACGTGTTTTCTTCCTCTGATATGTTGTGAGCAGTTTGTGTTTGTGTGCACGCAGCTTAATACCCCTTCAGCTATGCATTCCCTTTGATCCCAAGCTTATTAAAAAATGCAAATCTAAATTGTATCTTATTAATGTGATTCTTTGTGTTAAAGCTGGGGGGAGGGGGTGAAAAATCCCAGGTTCTGGATTTTTAATGTGCAAAGTACGAGAGCCTGATTTTCCGCAGGCTATATTTTCTAATCAACCGTTATGAAAGATTTTTTTTTTTATTGTGCTGCTATTTCTTGCTTTCTTGGAATTCAAGTAGATAAAGAGTAATGGCTTCATAGTTATACCCCACATATTATCACACATGTTGAAATTCTTATTAATTTGCTGTAAGTTCTCCAACATGACAGTGGCTCTGTCTTCCCAGGAGGACCCTGGAAGCCTATTTTAAAGATGTGCGTGGTGGTGGAGCTACCTCTCGCATCCATATAATTTGCTGGTGATGCCCCTTAGGCTTGTGGGGTGCTTGCATGGGGACCATGCCCACCCACCCTTTTCTCTGGGTGTGTGCTGCATTCCCTAGACCCAATGTATTCTCGCTGTTAGAACAGTTTCTTTCCTTGAAAAAAAAAGAATGCATTAGAAATTTAATTTGAATCAATTTAAAAAGTGATCTCCTTAGAGTATAGATGCACTTTTGTCACTTGTCTCCATTGTAGTTTGAGCCTTAATTCCTCATTCTCTCATCCATCCTGTCTTTTCTTCATGTCCTGGGATAAGCTGCATCCTTGTGTTCAATGCTTTCTTTCTTCAGATCAAAGTCCATTATTTTATAAAAGTCATCACATGGAAATGATCCTTTTCTATTTGTGAGTCTGTCTGTGTGTGTCTCTCCCCCCAACTCCCCCTGCCCCCCTCAAATAAAGCTCTATCTGGAACAGTGCTTGGGGTAGTGGAGTCATGGCAATGTGAAAGAAGTATGTGAACTGGTTAATGATAAAATGAGAACTCATACTGTTAGCACGTGCTATGTGCTAGGTGTGTGTGGTCTCATTTAATCCTCACAAAACTCTGTGATGTTCGGACTATTATTGCATATTCCCATTTAATAGATGAAGAAATGGAAGAATAGAGGTTAAGAACTTGCCCAAAGCCATGTGACATAGGGTCTGCTGAGGGAGGATCTGAGGCCTCCTGGCTCTGCCCTCAGCTAGTTGTGTAGCTTCAGGCAAGGGGCTGCTTTCCTTCACCTTTATTTTTTTTTTTGGGGGGGGGGGGAGAGGGGCTATGATTTAATAATTTTTAAAAATTTTATTCAATTAGCTGATATTGGTTAATAAAAGTATGTAAGTTTCAACTGTACAGTTCTACAATACATCATCTATATATTGCATTGTGTGCTCATCACCCAAAGTTGTCTCCTTTCATCACCATATATCTGACTCCCTTTACTCTTCTCTACTCCCTTCCCCCACAATCCCATTTCACTGGTAACCACCGTACTGTTGTCTGTGTCTACTTTCTGTTTGTTGTTTGTTGCTCTTGTTTGTTCATTTGTTCCTTTCTGTTTTATATCCCACATATAAGTGGAATCATATGGTTCTTCACTTTTATGAGGATATTGGACTGGATTATCTCTGAGGTCACATTTGGCTCTCAGGTTTTATAATTCTTAGTAATTATTTTAAAGTATTCCAAGGTTAAGCCAGAGACAACAGGCGGAGTTCTGAAAACATCCTCCCCTTTCAACCTCCACCCCCACACACAAATAGTTTTTCTCTCACTCCTTTTAAGTTTATTTTTATTGTTGAAAGTATCACAGATGTCCCCTTTTTATCCCTCCATTGACCTCCCTCCTCCAAACCCCTCCCCAGGCCTTCACCACACTGGGTTCTCACTCTTGATGAAAAGCACAGTGAAAAATAGCCCAGCCCTCACATCCTATAATGTTCTTCATTTTTAGGCAGAAATTGTTACAACTCATTCCAAAAAAGGCTCCGTGTGGTTTTCTGACGCCTCCACTGTGGTCCCCAGGAAACGAATGTATGGGGGAGGAATGTCTTTAGGTGGGAAGAGTGGAGGGTTTATTTTTAACTTGAGACCTTCTGCAGAGTCGCTTCCTCTTCTGTTGTCTCCAGTCCTAGGAAATGAGATTTCACCTCACTCTTGCTCACGGAGGTGGCATCTCGGCTCATAACGGACATTTCTCCTGGTTGCCGTTGAAGTGATTTACAAAGGAAGTTTGATGCGCTCGGGGAGGGGATGGCAGGTGGCAGCTTTGTGTGTCCTTCTTTGACATGTGCCAGCTGATGTGAAGTGACATGTGGTGACAGTCACGCTTGGTGTGAGCAATTTCTTTTTGTCTTGATAAAGCAGGTAGCCCTTTCTTGGGGAGTCAGGAGGGGGGAGCCAGGAGGG
>NW_006383012.1:6453554-6468446 GCF_000327345.1 Myotis davidii | reverse complement strand
TTCAACTGTACAGTTCTACAATACATCATCTATATATTGCATTGTGTGCTCATCACCCAAAGTTGTCTCCTTTCATCACCATATATCTGACTCCCTTTACTCTTCTCTACTCCCTTCCCCCACAATCCCATTTCACTGGTAACCACCGTACTGTTGTCTGTGTCTACGAGTTTCTGTTTGTTTGTTGCTCTTGTTTGTTCATTTGTTCCTTTCTGTTTTATATCCCACATATAAGTGGAATCATATGGTTCTTCACTTTTATGAGGATATTGGACTGGATTATCTCTGAGGTCACATTTGGCTCTCAGGTTTTATAATTCTTAGTAATTATTTTAAAGTATTCCAAGGTTAAGCCAGAGACAACAGGCGGAGTTCTGAAAACATCCTCCCCTTTCAACCTCCACCCCCACACACAAATAGTTTTTCTCTCACTCCTTTTAAGTTTATTTTTATTGTTGAAAGTATCACAGATGTCCCCTTTTTATCCCTCCATTGACCTCCCTCCTCCAAACCCCTCCCCAGGCCTTCACCACACTGGGTTCTCACTCTTGATGAAAAGCACAGTGAAAAATAGCCCAGCCCTCACATCCTATAATGTTCTTCATTTTTAGGCAGAAATTGTTACAACTCATTCCAAAAAAGGCTCCGTGTGGTTTTCTGACGCCTCCACTGTGGTCCCCAGGAAACGAATGTATGGGGGAGGAATGTCTTTAGGTGGGAAGAGTGGAGGGTTTATTTTTAACTTGAGACCTTCTGCAGAGTCGCTTCCTCTTCTGTTGTCTCCAGTCCTAGGAAATGAGATTTCACCTCACTCTTGCTCACGGAGGTGGCATCTCGGCTCATAACGGACATTTCTCCTGGTTGCCGTTGAAGTGATTTACAAAGGAAGTTTGATGCGCTCGGGGAGGGGATGGCAGGTGGCAGCTTTGTGTGTCCTTCTTTGACATGTGCCAGCTGATGTGAAGTGACATGTGGTGACAGTCACGCTTGGTGTGAGCAATTTCTTTTTGTCTTGATAAAGCAGGTAGCCCTTTCTTGGGGAGTCAGGAGTGGGGAGTCAGGAGTGGGGCATGCACCGGTCTCTACTGGAAACAGGATGTGTCACACTCGTGTTTATAAATTCCCTGGTGTATTAGGAACTCCCAGCTCCATCCAGGAGAACACAGAGCTTGACCTTCGGTGATTGACAGCTGTCTGTCTCAAGATCTGTCAGGCTGCCATCCCCTCAGACACCCCACCCCTCCAGCTCTCCACTAGTTATTCCCCTGGAGACCTCAGGATGCAAGCACACTCAGTCTTTTCTCTGTTTCTGCATCTGTATCTTAATGGCATATTTCAAACCTACAAACAAATGTAAACAGAAATATAAATGTACACACAAGAACCCACCAACCCAGCTTTATCAAATCTCAACATATTGCCATATTTGCATCTGAGATAGCACTCTCTCTCTCTCTCTTTCTCTCTCTCTCTCTCTCTCTCTCTCTCTCACACACACACACACACACACACACAAATAAATCATTATGGATCTCTTCCTCACCCCCAGGTCCCCAGGGGTGGACTTACTGGGAAGCTAATGAAACTTGAGATACTGGCCCCTTCCTTCCCCAGCCCTAGGAGAGAGAGGCTCCAGCAATGTGTTTACATGATTATATAGTTTTGGTAAAAATGTGTAAAATCCGCAGAAGTAAGACTTCAGCTGCACTGCCTCCACCAACTCTGACCTTTCTGCAGTCACACGTGCGGAGTTCCCCGTGTCCAGCGGGATTCGACGGGTCTCAGATCATTGAGCCTCTCGCTAAGGGGAAGTCGACCACAGGGACGCATGTAGTTTGGGTTGAGTGGGATATATTTACGGGGGTCCCAGTTCTTTCCATGTGTTAGGTCATTGCTAGATGACCCAGTGGAGGTAGTGGCATGGCTTCCAAAATACTCCCACTGCCCACTGTCCTCACTCACCAGCGATGTGTCATGAAGCCACGGGACCAGAGGACGGAGAGCAGGATGAATGTGGCCTGTGGTGCCCTCGCCTGATGTGTGTGAGTAGGAGAGGAGAAACCAAGTATGGAAAGTACAGAGCCAGGAACTAGTCTGTGGGGGAAAATGTCAAACCGTGAAGCATATCAAACGATCAGCAAATGCTTCTGCTATCAACACCTACTCACGTTGGAAGTGCCCTGCTAATGGCAGTGTACTTGGTAGTGTAGCATGCACAAGGATAAACACACACACTCTGTATTCATGTTTTACAGAAAGCATCCTAAGTTATATATTCTGTGCCCCCGGCTCTCTGTAATATTGGATTCTATTCCCCTCTTGATTTGGTGTTCCTCACGATCATTTATACTGTCTGTTTACTAAATATATAAACACAAAAACCTATTTTCTAGGTTGTTCTTCATAAAAAGATTATTCAGTACATATATTTGCCTCATTTTCAAACATTGTTTTGAAGTTTATCCATCTTGACACGTATACCTCTTGTTTATTCCTTCTCACTGCCATGTGCAGTACTTCATGGTGTGACTATACCATAGTTTACTCGTCCTGTCTTCCATCAGTGGGCACTTGGGTTATAATAATTATTAACTGGAAGTAAACAATAGGCAATGAAATCTCATAGTTATCCATCCATAGGAGAGGTTCTCTATAGCTGTGGTCTGCAAACCCTCTTGCTCAGATAGTCCCCAGGAGAATTTTGGAAAACTCTGTGCTTCCTCATACATATTTGAATTGAGAGCTGAAATATTTCAGCCTAAGTTTTATGTAGTTGGAAAAGATTTCATTTGCATACTATTTTAATATAGATATTTCAAGATAAAACTAAAGATCACTCTTTTCAAAGAATGCAGTGAGATGAAAATAATATCACTATTTGACTTTCACTAGCATTCATTTAATATACTACTAGGATTCTTCTTAATAGTTAGAAAGTTTATATCACTCCCTTTGGCCTTTGAACTTGAAATTCTATTCTTTTCCATGCGTAGAATTCTATCGACATGCAATATATTTTTATGCCTAACAGTCTCTTATTGACCACATCATCATATTTCTCTCTTTCATATTGATTCATAGCACTTCTCTATAATTTCTGGGTATCATTCTCTTGTCATTTTGTGAATTTCAGTATCTTCCCTAGTCTGTGGCTCACCTTTTTTCTTTTTTAAGATATATTTTTATTGATTTCAGAGAGGAAAGGAGAAGGAGAGGGAAATAGAAACAACAATGATGAGAGAGATTCTCTGAGCCCACAACCTGGGCATAAGCCCATGACCGGAATCGAACCTGGGACCCTTCCATCTGCACGCCAACGCGCTATCCATTGAGCAAAACTGGCTAAGGTTGTGGCTCACCTTTGTATTTTGCTTTTGGAGTCTTTCTGTACTAAGTTTTAATTTTAATGCAGTCTATTTGTTAATTTTCCTTTATAGTTTGGGGATATGTGTGTCTTCTTGTAATATTTCTTACCAATATCAAAGTCATAAAGATAATCTGCTATGTTTTTTCCTAAAATTTTTCAAGTTTTGTTTTTCACATTTTATTCTTTCATCCGCTTAGAATTTATTTTTGTGTATGGATGCCTTAAAAATATAATTTTATCTTTTTATAAGGGGATACCCAGTAGTCATGGGACTGTTTTTAAGTAGTTCATCCTTTGCCAGCTGATAGTTTCTGTTAGATCCCTTATATATCTAGCAATGTTACTCCTTGAGTATATTTGCTCCTCAAATTTTTAACAAAAAGGGGCTATTTTTGGCTCAGCTGACATTACCTTGCAATCCTCACAAGTAACCAGCACATTTATACCAAGCCATTTGTTTGGTTAATATTCACTAACTTAAAAAAAAATATTTTATTGATTTCAGAGAGGAATGGAGAGGGAGCTATGGAATCATTGATTGGCTGCCTCCTGCATGCCTCTTACTGGGGATTGAACCCACAACCTGGGCATGTGCTCTTGACTGGACGAACTTGGGACCCTTCAGTCCACAGGCTAATGCTCTATCCACTGAGCCAAACCAGCCAGGGAAGTATTCACTAACTTGAACTGAATGTGACTGGGTAGATTGGTCTTGGAATAGTAGAGGCAGGATTTACATTGTTGGTAGTAAACATCATAAATGTTAGGAGAAACACTATGAATGAATGAATAAGTGAATGAGTGAGTTGTGATAGAATTATTAAAGAATAATTGTTATAGCTAAATTATTATTGACTTATTCTTTGGATGCAGCACATTGATCTCATTAATGGACTTAGCTTTCTAGGAAGCCGTTTCCTTTTAGAAATGTTTCTCAAAATGTGGTGAAGCAGAATCAGGAGAAATGTGTTGAGATGCAGGTTTCTGGCTCCCACCCCAGATCCACTAAGTCAGATTCTGTGGGGGTGGGAGCCAAGCTCTCCAGGAGAGTCTTAGGTTCAAAAAAAAAAAAAAAAAAAGGAAGAGTCATTGGTTTCATGAAATATCATTCAGGGCCCCTATTCAGATGTTCTACTAAACAGAGCAGTGACATGCAGACCAGCGGCCTCTTACAGCAAAGCCACTGGGAAGACTTGTAGGTCATCACACATTGGAAGGGAGAGAACATGGGCCTGTGGTCACGATACTGGATGCTCGTCTCCAGTCTCCTTCTGAGGGCGTAGACCGTGTACCCTGTGACCTCACTGTGCATGCACCTCAGTGCTCTGTATCTTAATTTCCATCTGTGGCCCTTCCAGCTTGGTGGAGAGTTACAGTAAATTGGCCATGCTCATGGCAGGGGAGAGAGAATTAAACTAGGACGAGGAGCCCTGCCAGCTGCTATCTTTTCCCCCTCTCCATAAATCTAAATAACATGCGGGTAGCATTTGCAGTGTCTGGATGTGTTGTCATCAGCTCGGAGCAAAGTGACCCTTGCAGAAATTTGGCTTGGGGTCCCAGCATGGGAATTGTTTACACACCGACTGCCTGAAGGTTAGTGGGCCCCAATGCCATGCTAAAGACAAGCAAAGAATGCTCTTCAAACCCACCTCTTTAATAGACTCATTACGCCTTCTAGGTATTTAAATGAAAACTAAAACAAAAGAACCGACAGTTCCGGTTTGTTGGAGAAATGCTTTGCTCAGTGTCCTAAAACCCAGCCCCAGAAACTGGTTCATTGCAAGCCTCCACGATTCTCCAGAATTTCCTCCTGGCAGTGATCAATTTGAATGAACAAACCCTTGAAATATATGAACTGCACAACTATTTGAAGCAGCGATAAAGCCGGGATCCTCCCCACCTCCCTCCAGAATGAATGGTACAATCGTTTTTATTTCATTCTGCTTGGCGGTGGCAGCTATTAGAGCTCCCAAAGTATGAAATGTTTTCATCAAGTGAGGTGTTAAAAATACCGGCCTGTCAGAGGGGGAAGCGGACCTGCGCTTTACAAAGGCCGCTCCTCTTCAGCGGCACCGGACCGGGGCATGAAGTGGAAGCATTCGTTCCAGGCGCTGGGAGAATAAGGCCGACTCCAGCTTTCATCTTTATCACAGGGAGTCCAGTCCCTGTCGGCACAGGATGAGTGGACGCCCCCCACTTAGCTTTAAGTAACAGATCTATACAGAGTTGTTCGTTTGCAGATAAATATGGGTTTCTGCTATTGATGTTTCTTGATCTACACAAAGTGGTTATATTAATACTGAAACATTATTCATCGATAGTTCGCTCTTTAAAAATACATCAGAAAGACTACCCAATTACCTTTAAGTATATATCAAAGGGCACAGAGCAATCTGACGTATGCTCCAAGTCCATTAGAAGCCACCAGGCTTATTAATTAAAACTTCTAGTTACAGCGTGGATAAAAATGTCTGCTTTTGAGGACAGTGTCTGGCCAGCTGAGAAGCAGGAACTTGCAAATTCATTTGGGCACAGAGAGGTCTTGGAGATTTTTGCCACAATGAAACCCAGGGATGACTTCCTTTTACCTGCGTCCAACATCTAAAGGGTTTCTGACCCAGAAGTGTGAACTGGGAGATGCAGAGGGCTTCGCTGTTGCGTGTGTGTTGAAGGGAAGGGAGGAGTGCTCATAAGTTGACATTAAGCATCAGCAAAGTGGGAGTGGCCTTGAGATATGCAGGTGAATGACGAAACTCAAGGGAATGGGTCTCCTCTCGGTTATAATTTAAATACAGAGCAAAACGCTGAGAGGTGGGTGTAACTCAGCCCTTTTTTGGTCTCGCTGTGTGGCCAGCATTGTTGAACTTGATTGATCTCTTTGTGGTAAATGCCCACTATTAATAATCCCCTACAGCGTGGTCCCCACCTTTTCAGCAGCCATTTGTTCTACTGGAAGGCTCTGAATTTGTGCTGTGAGATAACTAAATTTTCATTTAGTGTTCCAGCAGTAGCAACGGGCTTTCCTTTCAACATTTGGATCTCACTGCCAACAGCCTAGCCACATCTCTCTTCCAAGTTACACTTAACTAATCTATTCACCAGACTATCACCCAGAACTCACAGATATTTAAAAAAAAATAGTGCATGTGATAGAACCCTAGCAGGCGTGGCTCAGTTAGTCGAGTGTTGTCCAGAGCACCAAGGGGTTGCCGGTTCGATTCCTGGTCAGGGCACATGCCCAGATTTCACACTTGATCCCCAGTGGGGGGGGGGGCATGCAGAAGGCAGCTGATCAATGTTTCGCTCACATCAATGTTTTTCTCTCCCTCTCCCTTCCTCTCTCTCTCTAGAAATTAATTTTTAATATCTTAAAAAGAAAAGGGTGGGAGCAGGCCCAAGACATGTGAATGGTGTCCCCTCCACAGCACAGGCCCCTGCCCGTCGGTTCTCTGCACCTGGTACTTATTGAAAGGAGAGAGACGGAGCATAGACTATATGGTCTGGGAATGTGACTCCTGGTCATATGCTCACCAAACAAAACTCGACAACTAAGACCTGGATGCCCTGAGGAACTTGCGATAATGGTACCAGACGCTTCATTTCTAATCACTTTGTCAGAGAGTGGCAGCCTCCTTGCATCTAAAGGCCAAAGGGGAAACCTACTTGAGCTCCACATTTTTAAGCACCACGGGCCTGCCTGGCTTGCTGGGGGATATACTCCCCATCCCCCCGTGGCGTCTGTCCCTGGGCCATTATCCAGCACAAGCCATCCATTGAGACTCGTGTCAGGTGTAACTGATTGTCATTCAACGCCAGTGAGATCTTCAGGTGAACATTACTCACTGTTTGAGACATGTTAGCTCCGAGTGGAAGCAGTCAATTACAGACCAGAGGTTTTATGGCCGCGTTATTACCATCATACTATTAGGTTTTTAGCAGGGGCATTCTGTTGGATCGATCTCTGCCAGGACACTGATGGATGGCTTTGTTCTTCGGATGTCAAATACGTGGGACTTCGGTACTTTATGTATTTACTGACGCGCTGCTCTCCCGTGGATACCTTTGCCTCCGCTGTGGTGTTCGGTTTTAGCGGATGATTGAGACAGCGTTGTGCTTGTAATCACACATATACTTTCCTTTTTGTGCTCCCTCACCTGCGGAAGCACGCCCGAGTTCCTGGCATGTTAAAGAAGTCTTTCCCACGCCAGGAGGATCTCTCATTGGTGTCAAAAAATAGGTCCAGACAGTTGCTTTTTAAAAATTTCTAACACACAGGCACCATACTAGAAATGAATTCCCAATTTCAGGACATAGGTTAGCGTTCCAAAACTTTGGTTCTCTGCTATTAGGTTTTTAGACCTATCTTCTTAAAGCTGTATGTAATTTTTGCTTTTAAAACACACACAAATATATGCCTAAGCCAAATCTCTGATCTGTACAAACCACCACTACTATACCCAAACATCACTAAATAGGGTCTCACTGATATTATTGAACAGAATTTCTCAGGTGACATCCTCCAAGGGCTTGTAGAAAACTCTGGGGGGATGGATCTCCTTCAGTTACAACAAAGAGCTCTTAAATCCAGCACTGAAGGGCCTCTGTCCCCAACAATAAATACAATAGAAACTGGGAAAGCCTTGTCCCCCACAACAGCCCATTGGACTTCCATGTTGTTTTGTGGGGTTTTTTTCCTAGAACTTCTGGGAGGGTGCACCGTGGTCCTGCTTCCTCACTGAGTCAACCAGTCCCCATTCCCACCTTCATGCTTCTTCTAGGAACCAGAGTTCTACCATATTTTCCACGTTAGGAACTTTCTTAGCTCTTTGGGGTCAGTTCATGTGTGAACAGAACAGTGTGAGAAGACTGTTAGATCTTTCCTGGTCATGGAGGCAGTTCTAGACACATCAAGGAAATTCTCAGCGGCTATTCACTATTCACTTTTTAAGGCCAAGGGTCAAAGGCTAATAATAATAATTACCTGTGTTTGACAATTCATGGTGAGAAGGCTAAATCACAGAGCTATAAGGACTAGCTTTGCTTGGTTCTCCCAGACTATTTTTCCTATAGAAACACAAGATTTTCTGCAACACAGAGCCTCTTCCATAGTGCAGGGCTGTTTAGGGACCCAGGCTGACCTCCTACAGGGCAGAAATTCTTCGCTGCTTTTCATCCCCTCATTACACCCCCACCGAAAGGCAGCGTGGCTGGCCATTCTGAGGCCCGCCCTCCTCACTTCTGCCGTCCCCCAGTGCCCTATGGAGAGGGTGACCTTGCTCCTCTGTCATGTCCAGGGGTGCTGAGAGCAGCATTAGCAGCTGGCCTGTACCCCGGCACTCGCGTTGAATGTCATTCTGGTCCCTCCAGGCATAAAGCTGACGGGCTCATCTTGACCCCAATATTCACATCCAGCTTCGAACTCACCCAGGGTTAAATATAACTGTTCAAGTGGCCATTCCTTACCATAACCAGGTAGCGTGCGAGTCCGGATCTCTCTTAGAAAAGGCACACTTTGAAGCTTAAAGAGGTTTTGGGGTACATTTGGCCTATGATACCTTACGTTTCACTAAGCAAATAGCTAGTGGAAATACCAGGCTTCAGGAGCTGGGATGATTCTCATTTAGCCCAGGGCTCTCCACTTACATGTACATCGGGACACGACAACGCCATAGAGGACTGTCTGTGTGAGCCACTGAGGAAAGACACGCTCCCCAAGCAGCCTGAGCCTGCTGGGCTCCCCACCTGCCTCGTCCGGCCTTGCCAGGCTCACAGCATCCCCTGGACAAGAGCCAAGTAGGAGGACACCTCCTGGGGAGCGGTGGCTCGGTGCCCGCAGAGCACCGTGCGGCTGTGGCTGTATTTACTCTGCAATTCCTGCGGGAGACAGAGCCACAGATTAAGTTGCAGAGGCACAAAGGAGGTTCTGACTAAGGAATTCTAATGTAAAAATCCTGGGGTTTACACTTAATCCTCGAGCTAACTGGTGTAGTGCCTCAAATGGGGATCTAACAGGAGTGATCCTGTTAGATCCCCATTTGGATCTAACAGGAGAAGGGTAGATTTGTGAATGCATTTGGAACCAATTTAAAGCTAGGAATGAAATGAGCAGGAACACGTGCCAACGTACCATTCAGCTAAAACACAGAGGTTCACGGAGGCATGCAGATGGGCGCACACACACACCCGGTCTGCTGTCTGCTTCCTCCGCAGCTCACGGTGACTGGGCGGGGGGGGGGGATCCTGGGGGGGCTTTGTGTTTAGCTCACTTTGGAGTGTCTGTGCTGGAGCCACCTGGTAAATCTAGTCTAGGCTTACTTCACGTTACACTGGGAACATGGGCAAAGGAAGGCCTCATCCACAAGATCTTTCTGGAATGATGCCTGCATGAGCTATCCACTAGAGGCACCTCTTAGGGACAACATTCCTGAAAAAGTGACCAGAGCCAACCAGAAAGCTGGGATTTCCTAGGAAAATACGTGGGTGTGCAGGTGGGTAGCAAAAAGGAACGGTTGAATTCCCCGAGCAGCGAACCCTGTCTGATCACCCGAAGTACTTGGGAGCTTTGTCAGAATCCAGATTCTCAGCGGGTGGGACAGGACCCAGGAATCTAGGGGTTTTGTTTTTGTTTCTTTAAAGTTTGGTCTCCAGGGGCTTCTGAGATCCCCTAGGTTTGGTCCCTGCTTGAAGAAATCAGCTTTGAAAATTTGTACAATCTGTTTGCATGAAAGAGAAATAATGTGCTAGTCTTCATTAAAACAACCCTCCACCACATAAAATAGTATGAACCCAACGTGACATGAAAGCAAAACACTATTAAAGTGTGTGTGTGTGTGTGTGTGTGTGTGTGTGTGTGTGTATTCTGGAATTCACAAAATCTGACTTAAGATAACCATTCCTCCTCCGTGTAACCTTCTGGAATATGGCTACCTGTACCTGCAGACATTCTGCCCAGCCAGTGGCTGGCTTTCTCTGAAACTGGCCTCAGCTTCTGGCTACTATCTTTTGAACTCACACTCTGCAGACGCAAAGTCCTGCCATGGTTATTCATGCAGCTTCTGTTTATCTTCCCAAAAGAAACAGTGGAGCGGTAGCCGGATGAGTGATGGCGGCAGGACTGCGGGGAAGGTAAAAGCCACCGCAGGTGGAGCGGCTTAATGGGGTATTAATTGAGAAACAGGTGACGGCAAATGGGTAGCACAGCAGGTATGTAAATAGGCTCGTGGGAGGAAAGGCATTGAATTTTATGCTCTTTAACTAAAAATAAAGACCCGATATTTAGCTTATCTTTGCTGAAAATCCCGCACTGTGAGGGCCCTGACAACCGCCAAGATCGTCAACGATTCATTATTATCTCAGCATCATCCAGGCTACTTAATAGGGTCTTCAGCCTCTTCATTTTTCATTGTTTCAGCGGATTCTTTGGCTTGAGTGTGCATACTTTTCTTCTGTCTGTGTGTATCAGAGGCCAGAACAATTTCTTGTCGATTGTGTAGTGAAAGTGACATGTGGACCTTCTGGTGGCATCCGTTGGCTCGAGCTCGTTGGAGAAAGGCAGCACATGTACATATCACTGTGGATACTGAACCTCCCAAGAACACATACATCCGAATGAGTTTTGTCCCCCCAAAGTAGCCACTTGAGAAGCAAAAACCCTCATTCCAGTGCTGTCACTGGCTCCTTCTTAAGAAAGCCACTTTGCTGTTTTTTTAAGTCACTCATATGGAAACAATCCTTACAGATACTCATCGCTTATTCACTACCCGTAGGCATTGCCCAACAGCAGCACCTAATTCCTGGCCACATTTAGTGAGAAATGGCATTTGGCTTGTAAAACCCATCCCCACCCAATGCAGAGATTGTCTGTTGCTCACAGTATCCCAACGGACACACCTCAGACTCAGCGATTACTTTGCATGGTCCACGCAGAGACATTTCTGAGTCTGCTAGTGTACAAGTTCAGGCACATTATTTGAAGTCTCTGGCTTTATTGAGAAAAATTGCTAAAAACGAACAACTTCATATTTCCCTTCCACTTCACCCACTCAGCCCCCTCTGTGGCGATGTGTTGGTGGAACAGTGAGGGGGAACGTTGTTACGTGGTTGGTCCACATTTGTTGTTTTCTCTGGGGAGCAGTGGCCCCGGTTTTGAAGGCCTGTTTAGCCCTTTACTGCTGTAAAGGCTAAACATCAGCGGAGCTCCAGCCTGTACCCCATGAAATGAATTAGGTTTACATTATCATGCAGATCTCTTCCTGTAGTTGAAGCACTCATTAATTTTACTGCTAATGAGATGTGAGCAATTAAATACCTTTAATTAATGAAAATCAGACGAAAGCAAGGGATGCTCTTTCTCTCTGACTTCATAAAAATATGAGGGAAGGTGTTTCTAGATCTCACTCTGACTTGTGTCTATAGAAGGACCGCAATTCTGAGCTCCCGGGGATCAAGTGTTCTGGTCCAGCGAAAGTCATTAAAAGATTTCGCTTGTAGGAAATTAAAGGTGTAGGCATTGGTGGATATTATAAAGATTATCTGAGGTTGAAAAAAAAATACTCATCACGGAGAGCCAGTCCTAGATGTAATAGCAAATTTCATGGTTGAAGATGCAACAGGATTGAGTACAATTACTAGTTCTGAAGCAGTCACTGAGTTCTAGGGTAGGCCCCGAGCATAATTAGATTATTAAAAATGGCCTGTCTTAGGCCGACTATTACTAAATTGAAATCCAATTATGGCTTTATGATTTGGCTGAAAAATATTTAGCTGTTTTGCTCCAGTCCTCGTGGAAGATCATTTCCTCTTTGCATCAGCGTTTGCACATGTCACAATGCATTTTCCAAACAAATTTGACCTCAATTATCTCTGAATCCATCTCATATTAGATAAAAATATATTCTAATGAGTGTTTTATGTCTAATATCAGAATCGTGTCTCTCCATACTTGAGGAATTAAAAGATGGTGATAGAAGACTTTGCAAAATATCTTCTTAATGAGAAGCCTGGGTGTTATAGAAATAACTGAGTCCTGCCATCTTCATATGGGGAAAGGCGCTACGCTCAAATATGCGCCTGAGCGTGCTGCTAGGCAGGCTTGGTTCAGTTTTGGGTAATTGGCATCGGAACGGTAATAAAGCAGTTGTTTGCAAAGAGAAGGGCTCAGAATTTCAGGCACTCCCGCAGCGTGGAGTTGAATGCTAAGTTAAATATTTATGAACCCGAGATTTTTTATAATTGATCATTGTATGATTTATACACAGTAATTATAATTAGCTTGAAAGAGATTTTTTTTAAAAAGCCAGTTTCCTGGTAGCCAAGGCCATTAAATAATGCTAAGCTGCCAAAACAAAAATTAGGTGGGCACCCAGCCACCACGTTCTGAGCGTCTGTCCCTATATCCTACATGCAATGGGGCACTGCACTTTACCAGGCATCTTACCTGGGCACCGACTCCTGCATCACCTGCTGTCATTTTTCATACTTTTGTTGTCAAGAGAATGAAACATAAACAAGAAGGGAACTTCAGAGAACTGATGTCTAACAAAAAAGCAAAGATGGAGGAGGTTGGAAAGGTTAATTAAAAATGTAATGATCCCATTTGCTGAGACAGCACTATTAATCACCGTGCAGCAACAAGCATGTGACTTGCACACCCCTGATAGGCTGCATCTAATCTTTAAGATATGGATGGCGTGGAGGGCCACAGTACATTCTGAGAAAAGACACACTCACGGGTGAGCTTGGGGTGAGTGAGCGTGGGGTGAGCCTGTGACATGTGCTTCCCACTGGGCACTGTCTTCACCAGAGGGAAGAATTATTTCCAAATTCACAGGTATTCAGATTTAGTCAGTTACTGTGAACCCTGGAGCAGACTTGGGTACGGCTTGAGGCATAATGTCGTCATGGAAGTTACAGAAAAGTAGAAGGAGGGGGAAATGCCTCACCCTGTAATACAGTATGTCTGACACGGTGTGTGAATGACAGAATGCGCTCCCAAGAGCCGACATGTGGGTTTTAAATGTAATTTTTAGCATCCCAGCTGGAAAAGACCAAACTCTGGAAGGATTGATTACAAGGGTCACAACCTGGATGATCAGATTTGCCATCAGAAGACCGGACTGGAAATGTGAGCTCCGAGAAAAGCCTGCTCTTACCCCTGGGAGGGTCTTGGGAGCCCATTTTTTTGTTTGCTGGGATGACATGTTAGAGGGAGCCTGTTGGGAGAAGAACAGTAGTTATGTGAACATGGTAATTAATCACGTCAGAAAGGAAGAGGAAACCAGTTGTGGACTCAATTCTGCCGCCCTTAGGAGCGGGGCAGAAGGATGCCCGGAAATGGGCCAGCATTTGTAAACACGGTTCTCTCGCTGTGCCTCGTGAACTTCCTGCTTCACGCAGACCCTGCAGATTTTCATATGTGTACTGTGTTACGTCCCCTCGTCATCTATAGAAGGATTTCTGGTTGCTTGCATCTGTGTTTCCTCCTGCACCATTTAGACGGGTGAGCCGGCCCCAGCGATTGCCAGTAACGGGCATTTTCTGCGTGTAAATAATGCGAGGAGGCTGCTGGCCACAGTGATAGCCTCTTTGATTTGGGACAGTGTGAGGATTGTACTTGGGATAAAGGCCCTTCCTCGCTCCAGAGGAATTTACAATGCCGAAGCTTCTCCCGGCGCATAATTCATCCTGACACCTCCGCGTCTCCCTTTGCTGGAAGGACCGTTTCCACATCGGCTCTGCCGGCAGGTCGGGGTTGAAAGCACTGGTCCGTGTACTTACTCTTTGCAGCAGCAAACAGCAGAGAGGCTAGCCACTAGCGCCTGCCTCCCAGTGCTGGGGTTCTACATTCTGTCCCCGATCATCAAGGTCGATTCTAAATACTTGACGTTATGGTCAGAAAAAGGCATTTTTATAGGATAACCATCAAATCAAAGAAGCTTGAGGCTTGAAGGGACCTTAGATATATCATCCTACAAATGGGGAAACTGAGGCCCACCAGGGCAAGGGGCCTGCAGAAAGACCCTCGGGTGATTTGGACCACAGTTAATCCACTCTGACTCCCACTGCACTGCTCCTCCATTAGCATCAGCCCCCCTTAACCCTGTGGTCTGGGAGCTGGCCCTCCCGTCGTTATGCAGGTTACACCTCCCACACCCAGGAAAACAGGAAACAAGTCAGATCGCATGGGATCACAGGCAGAGAGGCAGAGAATGATGGGAGAGGAAGCAATAGGTAACCTGCAAAGTAACGACGTGGTTATGCCTAACGTGGAAAGGAAACGCAGCGAGATGGCATTCTCCATAGCGCCGCGCGGGACTGATGCTGGGGAGGAGCTCATTCACCAGCACAGCCCACACCCAGGGCAAAGCCTCTCTAGTAAACAGCCTGCATTCTGAGACTACTTCCCATTCAGACAGCCTCCCAGACTTTCTACTGAGTTAAAGAATGAGTAACAGCAGATGGAGGGAGAGATTAGAGGTGGAGGGAGAGGGAGCTCTCAAGTGAGCTGGGGGGGGGGGGCGGGGGGG
>NW_006383012.1:6453074-6453336 GCF_000327345.1 Myotis davidii | reverse complement strand
ATTACCCGAGAGAGAATTGGAGGTGATTTTGTGAGGAGATTAAGAAGGGAGGAGGGGATAGAAGCTATGAGTTGTTTTCCAAATTTTCTGTGTGTGAAACCTTTAAAAAAAAGAATAGGATAGACATGAATCTATCCCCCCCCATGTTTTATTTGAGTATTTTCAATCATACAGCAAAGTGGGAAAAATTTTGCAATGAAGCCATCCCCTGGATTCTAATGTGAAAGTAATTGGCTTTGTAAGTATCCATCCTTCCATCGTT
>NW_006383012.1:6452340-6452715 GCF_000327345.1 Myotis davidii | reverse complement strand
TGCAGGAGGCACAAGACAGGAGTCTCTTGATGCAGAGTGGCCCCTGGAGTCGTGTTCAGATCATAGTACCTGGTGACATGACAGGAAACTGGGAAAAACTGGGAAGGTTCATACTTTCCCCAGCTATCCAACCTAGCCCCTTGGCGCCCTGTGCGCTGCTGCAGGGCTGGGCGTGACTCAGGTGCCTCACCTGCTCATCCTGCTCATCCCTCCCTCTGCCCTCAAGCCATCAAGGCTGCTTTTTGGGGCCCCGGGGGATCATTTTAATACCTAGGGGGGGAATCGATCTTACCAAGTGAAAACTCAACTCCAATTTCTATGTCCTGTGATTTCAGGAGTGTTTAATTTTAATTCATGGCAGCAAATGACTAAAAT
>NW_006383012.1:6439251-6452298 GCF_000327345.1 Myotis davidii | reverse complement strand
ATTACCCGAGAGAGAATTGGAGGTGATTTTGTGAGGAGATTAAGAAGGGAGGAGGGGATAGAAGCTATGAGTTGTTTTCCAAATTTTCTGTGTGTGAAACCTTTAAAAAAAAGAATAGGATAGACATGAATCTATCCCCCCCCATGTTTTATTTGAGTATTTTCAATCATACAGCAAAGTGGGAAAAATTTTGCAATGAAGCCATCCCCTGGATTCTAATGTGAAAGTAATTGGCTTTGTAAGTATCCATCCTTCCATCTTTGTGTCCATCTATCAATCCATTTGGTTTTTAAAATGCTGACATCAATATACCTCTCCTAAACGTGTCAGCATACATGTCATCAATCAGTTTTCATTATTCAGTGTGTTTTTCCTTTGGAGGCATACGTTATATATGTACAAACTTAAGTGTACTGTGCTAAGTTGTGACCCAAACTTCTGTCAAGATAGAGAATATGCCATCACTCTAGAACGTTCCCTCTTGCCTGTTCCCAGCCAATCCCCACCTCTGTCCCTTAGAACCGACCACTCTTCTGATATTTTTTCAGAATAAAGTAGTTTTGCCTATGCATACGTTATATATGTACAAACTTAAGTGTACCGTGCTGAGTTGTGACCCAAACTTCTGTCAAGATAGAAAACATGCCATCACTCTAGAACGTTCCCTCTTGCCTGTTCCCAGCCAATCCCCACCTCTGTCCCTTAGAACCGACCACTCTTCTGATATTTTTTCAGAATAAAGTAGTTTTGCCTATTCTAGAATATCGCATATCTAGAATCTTACAGTGTGTACTTTTGTACAGTTTTGTGTTAAGGCTTTTTTTCTTTAACTCGGCGTAGTGTTTTTGAGATTCATCCATGTTATTGGGTGTATCAGTAGGTCATCTGTTCTTATTTCTGGGTAGTATTTCATTGTGTTGGTAGACCACAGTTTGTTTAGCTATTTTCCTATTGATGAGTACATGGGGTAGTTCAAATATACCACAGAGAAGTATTAACTGTAGTCACATCAACCAAAAAAATGAGTTCGTGTGTCACCTCTGACACACGTGTCATAGATTTGCCATCACTGCTCTAGAACGTTCCCTATTGCCTGTTCCCAGCCAATCCCCACCTCCGCCCCTTAGAACCGACCACTCTTCTGATATGAAATCTCTACCTTTGGACCACTTTTATCCAATTTCCCCACCCTCTTCTCCAGCCTGTGGTAACCACAAATATGATATTTTTTTCTCTTCTGATATTTTTTTCAGAATAAAGTAGTTTTGCCTATTCTAGAGTATCGCATATCTAGAGTCTTACAGTGTGTACTTTTGTACTGTTTTGTGTTAAGGATTTTTTTCTTTCACTCGGTGTAGTGTTTTTGAGATTCATCCATGTTATTGGGTGTATCAGTAGGTCATCTGTTCTTGTTTCTGGGTAGTATTTCATTGTGTTCGTAGACCACAGTTTGTTTAGCCATTTTCCTATTGATGAGTACATGGGCTATTTCAAATATACCACAGAGAAGTAGTAACTGTAGTCATCATGTTGTAGATTACATTCTCATGACTTATTATCTGATAATCGGAAATCTCTACCTTTGGACCACTTTTATCCAATTCCCCCACCCTCTTCTGCAGCCTCTGGTAACTACAAATATGATATTTTTCCTCTTTGAGATTTATTTATTTATTTATTTATATATAGATTCCACATATAAGTGAGATGATATAGTATTTGTGTTTTTCTGACTTATTTCACTTAGCATAATGCCCTTGAGGTCCATCGATGTTGTCACAAATGGCAGTTTTCTTCTTTTTTATGGCTGAGTAGCATTTTATTGTGTCTACCTAGATGCATCTTCTTTATCCATTCATTTGTTGACAAACTCTTAAGCTGTTTCCATGTCTTGGCTATTGTGAATACTACTGCGGTGAACACGGGGGTGCATTGCTCTTTTTGAGTTAATGTTTTCATTTTCTTCTGATAAATACCCAGAGTAGAATAGCTGGGTCGTAAGTAGCTCTACTTTTAATTTTTGAGGAGCCTCCCTTCTGTTTTCCTTAGTGGCTGCACCAACGTGCAGTCCCACCAACAGTGCACAAGGGTTCTCTTTTCTCCACATCCTCGCCAACACTTGATTGTTGCTTTATTGATGATAGCCATTCTTACAAGTGTGAGGTGGTATCTCATTGTGGTTTTGATTTGTATTTCCCTAATGATTAGTGATGTTGAACACCTTTACATGTACCTTTTGGCCATGTGAATATCTCCTTTGGAAAATGTCTATTCAGTTCCTTTGCCCATTATTTTAAAACTAGAGGCCCGGTGCATGAAATTCATGCATGGATAGGGTCCCCAGGACTGGCCGGCAATCAGGGCGATCAGGTTCCCCGTCTCCCGGTCTCCCTACCTCCTCCTTCCTTTGCTCCCTCAATGCCCCATGGTCACTGGTCGCCTGCCATGTTCCACACCACCCCCTGGTGGTCAGTGCACGTCATAACAAGCTATTGAACTCTTGGTCTCCTGGTCGAACTCCAGAGGGGACAATTTCCATATTTGCCTTTTATTTCTTATAGGATGGGTTTTGTTTTGTTGTTTTTTGTTTGTTTTGCTATTGAGTTATATGAATTTATATATTTTGGATATTAACCCTTGCCAGATACATCATTTGCAAATAATTTCTCCCCTCCATTTGGTTACCTTTTCTTTTTGTTGATGGTTTTCTTTGCTGTGCAGAAGCTTTTTAGTTTGCTGTAATCCTACTTGCTTATTTGTTATTCTGTTGCTGGTGTTATATCCAAAAAATCATTGTGAAGACCCATGAGAGGAGCTTTTATCCAGGCCAATTTTTTTAAAACCTGTGTATTATGTGGGCTACATTCAGGAGAAATACATTTTCTGGACCTTATTTGTTGCATTTTACTAGTTTTGTTATAATTTTATTTGAAATCTCTAAACAAAAAACTAAGTTCTTATTCTTTGCTGTTATGTAACCATAAAAGCAATGCACACAAATTAAGTATACACACAAAACTTTGAAAACGATTAAATGCAAGTTAATTACATTAGCTTAATATAAGGGATGATATTGTTTGCTGAAGCTAGATTGGTGCTTACGCTCAGTAGGTGGTACCCTGTTTCAGCATGAATTCTTTTGGGTTGGCAGGCTTATCTAACTGGGCGCCATGCGACGACTTAATTCATCTGCCATTTTTCTCCATTTAAATGCACATGAACTGCTTATTCATGTCACTGGCTACATCATTTAAGTGTTAACTTCACCTCTGTGCCTCTATTCTTTTCTTTCCATAGAGTGTACACAGTATAAGTTGCGTGCAGCAAATTGTGTACCAACATCCAGCCTTATAGGCCTAATCTAGATTATGTATGGTTTGTTTATATTAATTTATTTTAGGTTATAATAAAAATGCATAATTTAGAAATCTAGCAAACTGTAGACCTTGAAGAATATATACTCAGCTGGTGTGGCTCAGTGGATGAGCGTTGACTTATGAACCAGGAGGTCACGGTTCAAGTCCTGGTCAGAGCACATGCCCAGGTTGCAGGCTTGGTCCCCAGTGGGGGGCGTGCAGGAAGCAGCTGATCAATGATTCTCTCATCATTGACGTTTCTACCTCTCCTTCCCTCCCCCTTCCTCTCTGAAATGAATAAAAACATATTCTTAAAAAAAAAAGGAATAGAAATCACTGTTGCTCATGGTCCCAACAGCACAGCATGAGAAGTCTCAAAAGAGGACAGACACGGCTAGAAGTGACACCAAGGCCCAGAGGTCCTAGTGATCTTGTCAGGGCCCCTGGTGAACATTTCAGTCCTGAGTGTGAAAACAGAGGATCCAGGGAGAGGCTGGTTCGGGAAGGTCACGACGGAGAACGTGCACCAGGTGTGCTTGTTAAACCATCAAGGGACGCCCACACCGCTGCTGGCTTCCTGCGTGGCTCGGCTCACCTGGAAGGGGCTGAATGTCCTGCTTACTGCCTCCCACAGTCAGTGGTTGGCATCGGATGTCACGGGCGGAGACAGGAACCTGGAGCGTAGTAAAGTACTACCCGTGGTGCCAGGGTACACCTCTGTTTTCAGGTTTTTGCATTTCGGGTTTTCTTAAAGCAAGTCACATTGTCAGTACAACGGGGAGACGAGTGTTGCGCTTGCTGTGTGTGTGTCCTTTACTTATTCCCTTACTTAGATCCTTTTTTCATTGCAGTGAGTACATTTAACATGAGATATTCTCTCTTCACAGGTTTTTAAGTGTACAATATCGGATTGTTAAGTATAGGAACGATGTCATGAAGCCGATCCTCAGGTCTTGCATAACTGAGATTTTATACCTTTTCAATAGTAACTCCCCATTTCCCCTCCCCCACCCCAGCCTCTGGCAACTACCGTTCTGTCCGCTGCTTCTGTGAGCGTCCGTGTTTCAGATACCTCATGCGCGTGGAATCACACTGTGCTTGTTCTTCTGTGGCTGGTTTATTTCACTTAGCGTGACGTCCTCAAGGCTCGCTTCCGGTATCGTGTATAGCAGGATTTCCTTCTTTTTTAAGGCCGCTTAGAATTCCACGTCCTCTTCAGATGTACACTAGATGCAGGGCTCCATCTTAGTCCCAACCCTCCTGGACCCCTTCTCCTCTGTTGCCAATTCTCTTGTAATTTCCCAGATATCTTCATGGTCCCTGTTGACTGGATCATAAAGGGAATGAAAGAAGGTTCCGGAATGCAAGGAAGGGCTGAGGCCTGAGCAGGAACTGGGGGGGGGGGGGGGGGGGGGAGATCAAATCCCACAATTGTGTGGTGCTTTGCTGTCCCCCTGCTGTTTCCTGGGGGCTGCTATTACACCTTAGTATCGATTTTCCATGGACCACCTTATAATTAGGCACTGGAATGTTTCCCACCACTTCCTCTCCCCATGGAAACCCCTGTATCATGGTGACTGAGCTTAATTTCCCTTGTCCACTCATCTTTTATTAAAAAAAATATTTTTATTGATAGAAACATCAGGGATGAGACAGAATCTTTGATTGGCTGCCTCTGGCACGCCCCCTACTGGGTATTGAGCCTGCAAAACCCGGGCATGTGCCCTGACTGGGACTCGAATGGTGACCTCCTGGTTCATAGGTTGATGCTCAACCACCGAGCCACACCAGCTGGGCTGTCCACTCATCTTCGAACTTTACCCAGTGGGCATGGCCCTGTCAGCCCACCAGCCATCACGCAGGTGGGCCCTGCCTCTACCAGGCTCTCTCTGCAGGCCACACGGCAGGCAGCCCAGCAGTGGGCAGCCCTGGTGCCTGAGAGCAGAGGGCTTGGGAAGAAGGCAGCATTCATTTTGTGAGACTCCAAAGGCCTGTGGTTTGTAAGCCTGTTGGAAATCCCATCCAACATACCAGCCAGGTTTTCCTAAATCTGCAGCCTCAGTGCTCGAGGAGCCCGCTTGAGGAGTTCTGTAGGTGGTAATTGAGGTTTGTACGTTTTTAGGTAATTTATTCTGGTTTTCTTCCCATGGCCTGTGAGCTAGAACTTAAATACAGCTTCTCTGTAGTGGTGTTCCTTCCTGTTTAGTGAGCCTAGCATAATATTTTGTCTTCTGGGCTCAAATAACCACGTAATTACTCGGTAATCATATAGTAATTAGCATGTACTATATGCATTTATTACATAATTATGTTCCTGGGGGATTGCATGGCAATTATACTTAGATTCAGCATATCATTTTATATACTGTGTAATGAACAAGTGTATAATTTGCTGCTTTTCCCTTTTATCCTGATTTCGGTTTACCAACCAGGAGTTGGAAACTTCTCCTCCTCTTGCCTTGTTTACTGTAATTGGGCAGGTGCGCCAGCTCCTCCGGCCTCTCTCAATGCCTCCTGATTACACGGCGAAGAGAGTGCTGGGAGCTGGCGGTCCGCGGTGGGCTCCCAGCGTCCGCACGCTTCATATCTGCTCCTGGTCCCGAACTCTTTAAGTTGTTAGCTTCCCAACACAGAGCCGATCAGAGAGCTCCACGCACCGCCAGGTAAAGGCAAGGTCTCCCTGAAAACCCAGGAAGTGCTTTAATGAAAGCGGAGCAGCCAGGCTCCCCGCACGGTGCTCACGCCCGCCTTTCTCTCCCTTCGCAGTGGAGCACATCCCCAAAGGGAACAACTGCCTGGACGCCGCCAAGGCCTGCAACCTGGACGACACCTGCAAGAAGTACAGGTCCGCCTACATCACCCCGTGCACCACCAGCATGTCCAATGAGGTCTGCAACCGGCGCAAGTGCCACAAGGCCCTGAGGCAGTTCTTCGACAAGGTGCCGGCCAAGCACAGCTACGGGATGCTCTTCTGCTCCTGCAGGGACATCGCCTGCACCGAGCGGCGGCGGCAGACCATCGTGCCCGTGTGCTCCTACGAGGAGAGGGAGAAGCCCAACTGTTTGAACCTGCAGGACTCCTGCAAGACAAATTACATCTGCAGGTAGGTGGCGGGGCGGCCGGCCGGGAGATGAATGAGGTGGCGGGGAGGACCACTGCGGCTGTGGCTGTGGCTATGGCCAAGCTTGAGTGAGGGGAGGGCAGGGCAGGCATTGGAGAGATTGGCCAGAAACTGACCGACCCTGTGTCTGACACATGGTCCTTCAAAAGCCGGTCAGGTGATTGCTGTGCTGGGAAGGTTCCCAGTTTACCCTGGGGGAGCTTCGGGAATGAGGCAAATACCACTGTGCTTAGCAAACAGGGAGGGGCCCCGAGCCAGGTGAGCCTGAAGGCACATGCCCACTCCACAGCCCTGAGACTCTGCCAGGAGTCCCCAGGGGTTAAGTAAGTCAGGGGAGGGGTGGGCTGGAGATAGGGAGGCTCATGGCCATCGAGGTCGGAACACTGGGGAGACCAGAGAGAGGGTTTGAGCTGTGTCTGAGCCCTGAAGAGAGTTCCAGGATCCCTGAGTCTGTTCTGGGCCACCCGTCGTCGATGTGGGCCGAAGGAGCAGGCCCCTTCCTGCTCGGCCATGCTCCCAGGTCCCGCCTCCATCAAACACGGGCTAAGCTGGGCCTGGTGTTGAAAACCGTGGCTTCCTTTGCCCTTTGGGCCACTTACTGCTTTGATGTTTGACGGAGTGCCTGAAGATGGTCTCCGTTTTTGTGTGTTTGTTGTTGCTTTGTTTTGGAAGCAATAGAGAATAGGTAGAGGGAGAGAGAAGGTCTCTCTTCTCGCCCCCAGCAGTCACTGTCAGCAAGGTGATGTGTGTCCTTCCAGAGTTTAGGACAGAGTTCCGCTGCTGATGGAGCAAGTAGATTTTGGAAGCAGAGACTTGCCTTTGCAACCTCAGGCGATGCTGGTGACACACTCGGGTGCGAAGGCCGGTGTAGGGCCGGAGGTTCAGAGGGGGCATCCCATTGGCAACACCTGGGCTCTGTTCCCAGCGTAGAGCCAGGAGCCCTCCAACACCGCCTCTGACAAAATCGCATGCACCCAGCAGACGCTCACAGTGGACAGGTGCGTGAGGGTGTGCGATGTGCCTGGTTTCTTACCGATGCCCCAGTTCTAAAGAGCAGGGAAGAGAAGACTGATACTTTGAGGATGCTGGTGAACTGAGTTTCTGGTTAATTATTTCATTTTGGTAGAATGGACCCTCCCCCACCCCGTCCTTCCTTAAACTCGCTGTAAGAGGGACCAAAGCAAAAGAGAAGCAGAACCGTCGCATGCTGAAGACCTTCAGAGTCATGTCCCTCTTCTTTTATTATTATTTTTTAAATTGGAAGCAGGTGACCTGCTACATGAGGAAGAGCTCAGGTGACCACGTGGGTCTTGGGGGAGGAGTCAGGTGTTTCTACAGAGCAGCTTCCCCAAGGGCTCTTCTTCCCTTCCACGCCCTGTTCCATTGAGTCCCTCTTAGTTGCCAGCTGGGGTCTGGATGTCTATGCTGGAAGGGTCCCGAGGAAGAGGCAGGGCCCCCCACAGCTCAGACCTGGGAAGCCAGTCAACCAGGGAGCCACAGAACCCCCCGCAGGAGATGGACGTGGTGAGGAGCAGGACATGGGGGAGGGCTGGGGGGGTGGAACAGGCAGGAGCTTGCTCAGGTGTAGGATGTCCTGGAGCAGAGAGTCCAGGAGACTCCTCTTCTGGAGACCTTGGGTCTGAAACCCAAGTTCCTGGGCCAAGGTCAGTCTGTGAACAGAAGAGCTCCCTCTTTTAGGAGCAGGACTGGGTTTCCAGGGTCTCCCTTGGCTTGGAGCCAGACAACTCTCTCTGCCTTTGCAGATGCTACCCTGTTCCCTGGTGTCTCCAAGCAGCTGTGTAGGGAGCAGTGGGTGCGTCTTTCGCCCAAGGGGCAATGCTGGGAGGTGGGGGAAGGGAGGGGTGGAGCCTTTTCTTCTTACAGGGTTCATCTTGCACACAAAGTCTGGGGGAGGTCCCCGACATCCCCTGCACGGGCTGGAAGCCCACCCTGAGGGCTGCATTGGCAGTACCTGGCTGGCTTCTCCAAAAACAGAGACTCCTCAGCGGGTTGGTGTGAATTCGTCAAATCAGATTGCTCTCCTGCTAAGCTGTAGTGAGAAAGAGCGGGGAGCTTGGGAACTTGGGGAGTTGGCAAGAGGAACCTGCAGATAGTGGGGTGATTTGGGTGCTGTTTTGGGGGCTCAGACTGATCTGGTGGGAAGGTTCCAGGGACCGTGTGTGTGGAGAGACAGCCCTGATAGGATAGTGGCCGCGGCTGATGGGGCAGAAATGAACAAGGGGCAGCCCTCGCCTGATAACCAACCGCCTGGCTGGCCGCCCCAAGGTGGGCACGTGACAGTGGCCACCCTGCAGAGGGACTGGAAGGCCGGCTGGGGGCGGTCTTTGTGCTGCTGCTTCCTCTCTGGCTGGAGGAGGGATCGGATCCTGGACTGTCGGGGGCCCTACCAGGTGAAATTGGCCTCGGTGTGATTGATGGGTTTCATACCCTATCTTGAGTCTTCCCCGCGAAGGGGAATCCGGGACTTCCCCCGGTGTTACCTGTCGTCATTTATCCCATGATTGCTTTCCAGAGCCGGGACTTGAGACTCCTGATTACCCCCTCCCTATTGGTTGTGGTCAATGTAATTTAAGCTGCTAGGTAGCCTTGCAGTGTTTGCTTCGATCAGATTTTATTCATCTTGTCTTTAATTTTATCCTTTATCCCCCCTCAGTCCCATCTCGGTGAGATCCCTGCCAGCAGCAGCTGGTCCCCCTGGAGCTGGGCTTCCCTGGGGTTTTACCTTCAGGCGCCCTGACCCAGCCCCATCCAGAGGGAGGGGTGCGGCTGGAGGGATGATTTCAGGGTTAACTGGCATCGCCCCAAAGCTGAAAGGGTGGCAGGAGGGAACGTCACTTCCTAAAAACCACATTCTTCGAAAGCTCACACTTGCAAATGCTCCGTTTCTGTCTCCACGTGAGTGACTATCAGAGCTGCTCGGGCTCATTAAAACTTGCCGCACTTCATGTTTCCCAGCTCTCAGCACACAGGCGTGCTTCCCCGAGGGTCTGCCAGTGCCTGTCTCTCTCCTGCCTGGTGCCTTCAAACGGAGGAGATGCAACTTTAGCTTTTCCTTTTGACTCGTGCTGCTTTCCTCGCTCCCTTTTAGGGAAGCTGACAGGCTCCTTTTCTCTGGCGGTGTTTGGGGAGCCGGAGAGCGTGATGGGCCGGGCCTCAGAGCTTGTCTGGAGAAGAGCAGGCGCGGAGGTATTATTAGAAGGGTGTGATGGAGTTTAAAAGCCTCCCATTCCTCCCCTGAAGCAGTGTCTCCCTTGCCGCCGTTCTCCTGGTTGCTTTCTTAGTGCCTGCGAAGATGTCAGGGCTGAGTGTGGCCATAAAGGAAGCATAAACCTCTATTCCTGATACGTGTTGCTGTCTCTACATAACTTAAACCTATGCTCTACCCCGTGTACCCCGAACTCGGGTATCCAATATAAGCGCAGCCCTTGAGCGCTGGCTCGGGGAGCTGCAAATATGTTCATATCTCTTTTATTTGTCTAATGAAGCACTCAGATGTCTCAGCTATTTTTTTTAACGTAATCCTTATGCAAGGATATGTTTTATGATTTTTAGAGAGGGAGGAAGGGAGAGAGAAACATTGATGTGAAAGAGAAACATCAATTAGTTGCCTCTGGTATTCAACCCAAATGGGGATCGAACTTACAACCCAGGTATGTGCCCTGACCGGGAATCGAATCCATGGTACCTGGTATGGCACTCCAACCAGCTGAGCCACCGAGCCTGCACTCTGCTATTTTTTTTATTATTTTTTTTTGCCGAGATGTCTAGCGTCTTCCTCTTGAGCATGTCCCTTCCAGTTTTTATGTGAGAATTACAACGTTATATTCCAAAACCCGTGAACGGTGCGGTGTCAGTGTTGGAAGCAGCCAGGAGGGTGCTTGGTGGGTCAGTGGCTGAACCCTTCTTGGCCCTTCTCTGCATTTGCAGCAGAGTTGCTGCATCCTTGGGCTCCAGAGTAACAATTCTTAGTCCATACTCAGCTGTAGCCCCCGTTTCTCAAAGCATGACCTTTGCCCTGGGGCCTGGGGGCTGAGGGTTTCCAGCCAGAAGCAGCCCTCCAACTTGCACACATTGTATTCCCAGACTCTCTCTTTCCTGGCAGTGCATCGAGGTGGAACTGAATAGTGTATTTGTTTGCTGGCTAGCCCTTCCTTCCTTCCTTCCTTCCTTCCTTCCTTCCTTCCTTCCTTCCTTCCTTCCTTCTTTCCTTCCTTCCTTCCATTCTTCCCTCCATTCTTCCTTCCTTACTATTGTAAGAACACTTAACTTGAGATCTACCCTCTCTTAGCAGATTTTTAAGTGCATAATGCATTATTGTTGTCTGTAGGCAGGACGTTGTACAGCCGATCTCTAGAACTTACCTCTCATAACGGAAACTTTATCCCCATTGATCAGCAACTCCCCACTTCCCCTCCCCGCAGCCCCCAGCACCCACAATTCTCTTCTCTGTGGCCATGCATTTGACCATTTTAGATGCCTCATGCAAGTGGAATCGTGCAGCACTGCTCCTCCTGTGACTGGCCCGGTTCACGTAGCATCGTCTTCAGGCTCATCCACGTGGTTGCATAGAGCAAGATGTCCTTCTGTTTCAAGGCGACAGCACTGCTTGGTCAAGGATGTCTCCTTTCCTCTAGAAAGATTCTGATGATGCTGAACCTCAAAAGGGAAGGGACCAGAGCCCGTGTGCCCTCTGAGCCCAAGGCTTTCCTGGCCCTGCTGGTACCCGGCCTCTGTGTCCCCATAGTTTCCAGGAGAGGTGGCTTTCATCAGGTCACCAAGTACATGGTTCTACTTTTCCCAGGGACTGAGGGCCCTATCATTATATCCCAGACATCTGAGGGTCTTGTTTTCTTTAGTTTTAGCAGAACCAAGAAGGCTCCAAAAGCATTTGAAATGTTCCGAATTCTGCCCTAACCGGCTCCACATTTTCCACGCTGAGGCCGACCTTTGCACCTTAGAGGAAATGTGTTGTTGTTAGTTCGTTAACCGGGACAATTGGGGAAACACGTCACCGAGCCACTCAGCGCATTTCTGCTCCAGGCACTCACTTGGTCTGACAGAGTTAGGGCAGCTTTAAAGGGTGAGGAATGTGTTTTATTTGCCTGGGACCAGCCCCTTCCTCGCACAGTAAACTGTGGATCTTGGCGATCAAGGTCACTTTCCATCTCCTGGCTACATCCCTGAGCTGAGAGCTGTATTCTCCCATCGCTATATCCGGGCTGGGCTGGTCTCGCCATGCAGCAAGCGCAGGGGAGAGTGTCTCCGAGGATAATGAATGCCCAAAACTAGATGGGTAGATTAATTTGGCATTTAATTTTATTTTACCCTGATTCATTCACAAATGGAAATCGGCAATTAGACAATGCAAACCTTTGAACCGTGGAAGGAAAGTTTCGGGAGGATGAGAAAACACAAGTCAGACATTTTCCAGTTCATTTGAGCAGTTTTCCTTTCACGTGATTACATGGGTGTCTTTAGCAACGTGTTCAGAGAGTCGGGCGGCTCGATTTTAATGCCTTCCACCTGCGTGAGCTGCCTGCCACCCAGCCTCTGTGCTGGGGGGTCCCCGGGCCCCTGCGTGGGTTGCAGAGGGTTTATCAGGGGTCCAGGAGGAAAGCAAGGATGGCCTCTGACCTCTGCTGCCGCCTCTTCTTCCTTGGCCCAGGCAGGCAGAGGAGCATGCTTCTTGTTGCCTCTTCCTGCCTCCAGCCCCGCCCGGGGGTGAGATGGGACCTGAGGCCGTGGAGGAGGGAGCTCGCCACCTCCCAGCTGGTAGGGTAACCTGACCTGAATCAGGCAGGGGCCTGCTTCAACCTGCTCCGGCTTGTGGCCTCCGAGCTCCCTCCTTATCTCTCCTTTGGCAGAGGCCGGTGTAAAGCCTTTGTCTGTTCCTGCTGGAGCCTGTCGCTTCCAAACGCTTACCTAGATTTACTCCGATTCCCCGCTCTCCAGCCGCCCCTTCGCTGCACCTGCCCGAATCCTCAGCAAAGGCACCTTTGCCACTGCTGGCCTTCTCTTAAAAAAGGTCTTTATTGTTGACAGTAATAGAGATGTCCCTCTTTTTTCCCCCCCATTTCCCCCCTCCATCCCAGGCCTTCACCACACTGTTGTCTGTGCCCATAAGTTATATATATATATATGGATTTGGTTAATCCTCCCCCCACTCCAGCCCCTTCCCTCTGAGATTTGTCAGTTTATCTTTACATTGGAATGTTCTGTGGAAAGACGGGGTCCTGGCACCAGAGCTGTATTACTGTCCTTCTGTATGAAAGTGGGTGGAAAGGAGCGGTTTGGATCCACCCAGGAAGCCCAAGCAGAGCGCCTCATGTTTTTTGGGGGTCGGAGGAGTCGTAGTGGAGGGTCAGCAGCCAGACTCAGATCCAGCTTCAGAGACTGAGAAACAGGGTAAGTCAAGTCGAAGGCAGGTGCTTAGTGTTGGGGGTGGGGGTGGGGTGGGATGCAGTGATTGGGGTGGGACCTCAACAAAGTCAACAGGGAACAGAATCTCAGGATTAAAGGGTGAAGGGCATCACTAAAGGGCATCAGTGT